>NC_135866.1:18462553-18811303 GCF_031162955.1 Sander vitreus
AACCCATGCAAAAGCAGTGATATATTAGAATTGGTATAATTTTTTAATTAATTGGGTTTGCATATGCTTTTTCTGATTCTCTCTGGCATGCTGTATCACCATATCTAAAATATTTCCCCAAATACTCAAAGGTATGGAACATGTGGACATTCAAAAGAATAGTCTGACATGTTGGAAAATACACTTAGGCTACTTGTTTTCGAGCCAAGAGTTAGATGTGAAAGTCAATACCACTCACGTCTGTAAGATAAATATAAAGCTACAGCCAGCAGACGATTAGCTTAGCATAAAGTCTGGACGCAGAGTAAAACTGCTAAGATGAGAGGTAATGTGTTCATTAGTGAGCTTTAGAGCTAATGGTAGACATATTTAGTTACTTTCGGACAGAGCCAGGCTAGCTCTTTTCAGCTACTTCCTGTCTTTATGTTAGGTTAAGCTAGGCTAATCAGCTGCTGGCTGTAGCTTTATATTTTGCGTACAAATATAAGAGTGGTATCAATCTTCTCATCTAACTCTCAACAATAACGCATTCCCAAAGTGTCACACTATTCCTTTAACCATAGACTGGCAATTGTCTTTAAAAGGATAGGAAGTGCCATTCTGGTTGTATTTCTGACCTCCTTCTTTGCTCCCCTGCTGCACAGATGGCATCGTGTAGCTATCAGCGTAGAGAAGAAGAGTGTCACCATCATCGTGGACTGTAAGAAGAAGGTGACCAGGCCCCTTGGCAGAAGTGACCAGGCCGTCATCAACACAGAAGGCATTACTGTCTTTGGCACCAGAATCTTGGATGAGGAAGTCTTTGAGGTAAGGGGGCCACAATGAATCCTTATTCTCCTGGATTAAGCTAGCTGCATTGTGACGACTATGATGTGAATGGGTTTAAAGTAATGGGAATGGGAAATGCACTTATTTGCCTTTTCTGTCGAGAAGTAGGTAAGAAAATGGATGCCATAGTCAGATATGAAGGTGGTACCAATCGTCTCCTCTAAATGTCAGCAAGAAAGGGAATAAGTGTGCTTCCCAAAAATCTTTAACTATCCCTTAAATGCCCTCCTTGGTTGTAGCAGTGCGGAGGACTTAAGTATGATTTATGTCAATGGCTAAATTATCGTTTATTGTTATCTTCTTGCTTTTTCGGAAAAATATAATATAATTAACTTCTGTGGTAAGAGTCTGCCTCAAGATGTCTTCATCATCTCCACAGGAGTGTCTTTCACAAATATAATGCAGACATTCACCACTAAATATGTTTTAAGGGAGTTTGGAAAGCTCACCTAGATGCAAGATATTTCTCAATTCTTGATAAGTATAGATGTACTAGGATGTAATAGAAAGCACATTGTGAATCTGACTCTCAATGAATCTCATTTACCATTGTGAAAAGGGGAAATTTAAGTGTCTAATATTTTAAGTCCAAAAGCTTTAAGACCGGACATTTTTATTTGTCTTTCATTAACTTGGGCATACAGTAATGGTGAATTTTATTGGCCAGAACAACAATATTGGCTTTGTGTACTTGAGTCATGGGCAATGTCTGTGGAAAGGTAACTTGCACAATGTGTTGTTCAAAGTGCTTTCTTTTTTGGTTTGGATTTGTCTGAATAGTTGACTTATTAAAAGAAGGATTGAGGTATTATAGGATTCAATTGTTCATATTGGACAGTGTGTTATTTGAAATGCATGGATTTTGCCACTATTTGGGAGAGGATTTTTTATATTATTCCCTCAATAGCTGTGACTATCATAGCTCAGAATCAGTTAGATAGAATTAGTGTATGGTTCCTGAGCTGGCGATTATGCAATGGAGGCCCTACCAGGTTTAGCACAGGTAGCTGTGAGCTGAGTGGAAAATGTGAGCTGAATGCTTGCTCTGAAGACAATAGCCTCTCTTTGATGTCTGCATGTGGAATGCTTGCTAAGTAGAACAGCCTGCAAAATGTTTGCCTCCAGGTCAGAGATGACGTTCCACAGTGGAGCCACTAGAAAATGGGATCCCACCCTTCTTCAGTGATAGGTTTTTGGCAAGTAGATCACATTGCTGGATATAGCTGTTAAAAGTACAGACAAGTTTAGGACATGATAAGAAGAGTTAATTTACAGCAATATTTTGTACATTTGACATGTACTGTAATATTAAAGTATAATGGGCACAACCATAGCAAATTGCTGAGTGAAAGCCACAGTGATTAGATTTGGGATTGTAGTTAAGGTAATTGAGAGTTAAGTGGAGAGGCTAAAAGTAGCTTAGTACTTAGTATTTCAACAAGCCTTTTCTATTTTAAATGCTGATTTAAGACCGTCCATTTGGCTTTTGTGAGTGCTCTTTGTTTGAACATATATTACATTTAATGTTGTTGAATTACAGTGTAATTTGTTTTCTTTACTTTTAAAAAACCTGGAGAAAAGAAAATATTTCCTTTTGTTCCCAGAGTTGAGTTTTTTTTGCACTCCACAATGTGGTTTTAATCAGTGTATCACACAATAGCAATGTTGTGGTGGCCTAGCTAGAAATGCAGTCATATCTTAAACTATAATTATTTTCACTTCAAGTTTGATAACCTTAGATTTGTTGATTGCAAACTGGCTACTTGTCGACACACTGCACTGCTAATAATGGCAATAAATTTTACTGGCCACACTATATTCTATACATAAAACCAGGTTTGTAAAGTAGATGTAAGCCATGTGTTTGGGTCGGATTTGTTGCTTATGGGATTATACTTTGGCATCCATTCTACAGCTGTTATAGGTATAGGCCTACTACAATGAGCACGTTGGAGGCTGTGGAAACTTTTGGAACTCTGCTGGCTGCACTATCTTCTGTGGATAAAGAAAATGTGAACATTTGAAACGTCTCCACAATCAGGTTATTGAGTCCAGTTCTCCCAAGGTCTTGTAAAGTATTTATGTTTAAATCCTATATAACTTCTAGATACGTGCTAAATGATGGATTAATTTAAACAGTGATTCTTGGAATTCCTATCCAGCTTCATTGTTTGGATGTTAGGTAGTAAAAAAGCCCATATCGGCTCCCCGATACTGTGATCGGGACCAGAACATCCCTAATGTTAGGTAATAAAGCTCTGCTGTGTATTGTGTAACAAGATACAACATGTCACTTTAGAGGTTTTTGTATGTGTGTTTTTGAACGGTGGAGAGAGCCAAGCTAGCGGTTTCCCCCTGCTTCCAGTTTTTTTGCTAAGCTAGGCTAACCGAATCCTGACTCCACTTACACACTTAACACAAAGACATTTTTTTACATGTCATTTAGCTGACGCTTTTATCCAAAGCGACTTCCAATTAGCTAGGCCTTAGTGCTGTCAACCTTGAAGGTGCAAACTCCAGACAGCAAGAATTTCTTTACAATTAATTTAGCATTCATTTATCATTTCCCAGAGGATGGCTCCCAATGGTTTAATTGAACCCTGACCTTTGTCAGGTCAAAAATGTCCCTTGACCAAAACTTTGGTCCATTATATAACATATCTTAAGATTTCGATAACATTTTATAAATTTGCTGTTGTTATTCATCCTAATGTGTTTTATGATCATCTGACATGTTCTCATGGATCCCACTGTAGCTATAGGAAAAGATGGAAGCCCATTCCTTAAAAAAAATAAAATAAATAAAAACCCTGACCATTTACAGCCCTAACTTAAGCATTAAAGGTATCTACTTCATATAGCATACCCATCTCAAGACTCTTACCTAAAGTTACCTTGGTAAATGGATCCAACATTTACTGCAGCTTGACTTAGAGATTTACAGTTATGAGAAAATATCTAAAACCTACCAGATTAAGAAATTGTGGCTAACCAAGCTTGAACTTTGGAGCCATTCCTTAGTGTAATTGCTGAGCTTGGCTGTGACAATTCTCACTAAAACTGCTTTTGAGCTGTGAGCACATGGCTACCTTACTGCAGTAGATTGCATAAGCAGGTGTCAAAGTTGGAAGCACAGGGGAGAGTGAAGGCTTGGGGAAAAAATGATCAGTGTGTGCTTAGTCTTGGCTCAGATTACACAGCTGTTTAAAAGATATGCTCACTGACCGGGCCTCCAAATGCCTTTTTTCCCCTTTCTTCTGCTTTTTCTTCTTTAAAGTAAAAGCTGCACGGTATTTGAATCATCTCTCATTTTTATGCAAATCCATTCTTCAGACTTTATAGGCTAGGGTGGGATTCTTTGCTTGTGCCGTGTGTGTGTGTGTGTGTGTGTGTGTGTGTGTGTGTGTGTGTGTGTGTGTGTGTGTGTGTGTGTGTGTGTGTGTGTGTGTGTGTGTGTGTGTGTGTGTGTGTGTGTAAGGAGGCAAAGCTAGTTTGTTTATATGTCTGTCATTACTGCATAGTAGATTGTTCCCAAACGCTGTCCCTCAAGCAGGACAGTCTTTGGCAGTGGCATCTAACAAGGCTCTGATGGGCTCTAAGCCTTAAAGTGAATCATTGTTTATGGTTGAGTTGGCAGGAAGAGAAACGGTTCGACTGTTTCTCATCTGCCTCAGTCACTTTTCACCCTCCAGTACTCGTCACAAAATGTTTTGGTTAGGGTTGTGTAATAGGAATATAGTAATTAATTTATATTTGAATGAGTGTAACTGAGAAAGATCATCAGTCACTGATATTTTCAACATGTGTATCTGACCTCCTTGTGCTGTAACCCTCACTAACTGGTCCCAGCACAGCCAGGAAATAATGGACCCAAGGTGCTTCTTAAAAAACCTTTGCTGATGGAAAGGAGCAAAGTGAGGAAAAAAAAACTGAGGGAGAGAAGTGACGGCAGAAGGGCAGTCAGACAAGCAAGCAGATGGTTCAAACAGTTCAACAGTTTTTTGAGCTACTGGCAGATGAAATGTTTTAATATTCGAAGGGTGCAAGACATTATGCCTCCAGTGCTTGAAAAGAAACTTTATCCTTGCACTGACCACAACGGCTGGGAGGAATCAGGAGAGTATTAAACATTTTCCTCTTCTCTGCTTCTTGGTTAATTGTTGTTGTACAGTTTTGAAATTCCATCTGTCTATTTGTTCTTTCGAGATGTACTCCCCTCCTGGAGAGTGGAAAAGTAGAATTTTTAGATGATAATATAAAGATAATACAGAAGTAAGTTATGCTTCAAGAGATACTGCACATTTGCACGATATGCATTTTAAAAGCAGAAACATCTGCCAGAGAACGTTTATTTGAGCAGCTGTATTCTGCATTGCCTCTGAGCTGGCCACATCTGGCTGATGATGGTTCAGTGTGGCAGGCTGGTTACAGTGACACCCATAAAGATTCCGTTTGAACTATTTCTTTGATACTGTAGAAAGTAGTTCCAGTGAAAGGTTTTTACTAGAGGTGTGACGAGATCTCGTCCCCATGAGATTTCACGAGATTAAACGTGACGAGATTTCTCGCGGAGGTAAAAAGTATCTCCCAATATGAGTACTAGAGATACCAGTATCGGTATCGGCTCCGATACTGCCTAAAACGCTGGTATTGGTATCGGGAAGTACTGGAGTTTATGCACCGATCCGATACCACGTAATAAAGCCCTAAAGAAAATATACATTAAAGTAGTTTATTTATGTTCTTTTTCCGTTATAACTGACTGTCAAACTGCATAATAAAAGAACGTTCTGTGGCATTCATGTTTCACAAAGAGTTTAACCTGAGCCAGACTGACAACAAAGATAGAAATCATATCACATCCATACAGGGATAGTAGTATACAGTTCTTAAAACATAATAAAATACATGACACACTGGTATCGGATCGGTACTCGGTATCGGCCGATATGCAAGTTCAGGTATCGGAATCGGTATAGGGAAGCAAAAAATAGTATTGGACCATCTCTAATCAGTACACAAGTGCAGAGCAGCATCCTTGAAATTAGCATAGAAAATTCCCCGACCATTCTATTTTCGTATTTGCTCCACCCTCTAACGGGCTTCTTCTTCTTTATTTCTCTCTGTCTACTGTACAATGAAACATTCAAGTACAAAACAACTGGTCTCAAATACTGCCAGAAAACACTTAGTTATGTTGTAACTTTGGTTCTCTGAGTGAAGAAACTATCTCTCCACCATACATATGGAATAAGCAACGGTGTAACTGTTGGTTATACAGGAGAGAAGCCAGTCATTTGAGTTTGTGGCAAAACCTTTCAGTGCTCATATTCATTTTGTGACTTTCAATTGAATGGACTATTTTTCCAGTCTTATTTCTTCATTGAAGTTTTCTGTAAAATAGTGTTAAAATCTCGTCTCGTCTCAAGAACTGGGTGTCTCGTCCCACCCATAGTTTTTACAGCAAGGTCTGTGGATTACCCCGAGTTGGGACATTATTTCTGGAAAAGCAAATATATACACCTTTGAGTATACCTCCAGAAATGACACTCTGTTGATAAAGTTCATAAATCAAGTATGGTCTCATAATTGTACTGTGTAATTGTAACTACATAATTGTTTATACCTTCAAATTAGTCCAACAAATGAAACGCAAATGGGAAAACACTCATGCCTCCTGTCATATCTGATCTGGCACCAACGAGAGCTATCTGCATCTAATCAAAGTTGTGCCTTGATTTTTGAGGTCAGTCATGTGCTTTATGAGTAGGGATGGGGATCTTTTCGAGACTGCTTAACAATCCGAGTCTTTATCGATACCATTATTGATATTTTTCTATTATTTGGTGGAAAGACGAGACAACAAATTCTTAATCATAACAGAACTATTATTGCTTTTATTGCAGTCTGTGACTTTCTTCTGTCTCTGTAGCTGATTAAGCAGCCCACAGAGCGTGCTCTCTGTAGCTAGTCCGACTATGTTTTCAATGATTTGCGGTGGGTAGGCTAGTCTTTACCTATGGTCTTGGTACGCACACACTGTGCTCGTAAATAATTTTTCCGGTTCATGCACGTATCTATTTTTAGACATAACGTTTTATGATCCACTAGTTTCGATAGCAGTATCGATAAGCTTGGACCTTATTGATCTTATTGATTGAGAAATTTGGAACCGGGTCCTAATAGAAGACCCATCCCTATTTACGAGGTAATGTGTGCTCATAATCAGATGTCAACTACTCATTTGACCCCCGCCCCCTTCCCCAAACACACACACACACACACACACACACACACACACACACACACACACACACCTCTATCCTTCTGAGTGGCATTCAGAAGCTCCTATTTGACGTCCTATTAACAATATAATGCCAAGGACAGATTTCATGGTCTGCTAAGGGCTTGTAATACCGTTCACTGTTAGGCAATCATGCATCTGCCAGTTATTTTCCTTAAATTACTTGTGTTCCTTGTGGGTGTGGGCTGTGTTGGGAGGAATACTCTTCACAGCCAAGGTCACCTAGCCCAGGGAGAATCCAGTGGTGTGTGTTCGCTGTTTTAAATTTCTTAGTTCAAAATCAGATGTGAAATGTGTATGCTTGAGGAAAAACCAGTGGTGTCTATTTCCAATACAAAAAAAGCAGTCATTCTCTGAAAATGGTTTTCTTACTTATGTGAAATATAGATGAGAGGAGGGATTCAAGGATGATTCAAGACTCTTCTCTTGTCTTTGACCAGTCAGTCTCATCCGTGCTTTGATGTACTTTTTTCCAAATAGTTGTTGTTACAGTGTATGATGAAGGTTAACATGTGTTCGAGGGGCATTGTATTTACACCCACATGCACATTCTTACCAAACCCATTAATCGATCGATTGTAGTGTAGCCTAGACTGATGATTTAGCCCAGTGGTTCTAAACCTTTTTTCCTTGGCGCCCCCCCTACTTATGTCTAAGAAAAGCTGAGCCCCCCCTCCGAAACCGAAGTTGAGGTAACTCTCGAGATAGAGCCTTACTTTCTTTTTTGATACGGAGGAGTTATCAACACTTTTACGTTTCTCCGCCATGTTTCATTCATAAAATAGTGATGCCGTGGCGGCAGGAAAAACGAGGATCATAGCAGCTAGCAGCTGACCTGATGACAGCAAGGGTCACAGGTTAAGAGGTCCCGGAGGTTTGGCCTACTAAGTAGCCTGCCTACAATTTTAAACGAGAACAAAAATACATAGTTTTTATACAGACTTTTATATACATTATATTTTCTGGTGGATTATCATAATTTGTTTAACGTGCAAATATTTATTTTTTTACCTCAGCCTCAAACCAGATAAAGACTTGCGCACCCCCTGTGATCTTTGCCGCCCCCCTGAGGGGTCCCCGGACCCCAGGTTGGGAACCACTGATTTAGCCCATTGTGTCTGTGCCAGCTCTGAGCAGAGCCAGGGCATTGCTGTATATCAATCCTGGAATTCTGAGAAGGAACCTCAACTCTCATGCCAGAGAGGTGTGCAAGACAACCCAGACAGTAACATTAACAAAAGCACTGAGATGCAGACAAAGGAGACACACAGGGTAAAAGAAGAGAGGGGGAACGGTGAGGGAGAAGCCAATCAGGGCGTATGGGAGTTACTGAATCATTGACTGGCTTTATAAATGGACCAAGTGTGTGTGGTCCCTTGACAAGCCCCATATGACGTTTTTGTACTCTTCTTCAGATCTTCACCACATATTTGTTTACTTGTTGTAGTAAATACATTCTTGATATGTACCTTTTTATTTTCTTACTAAATATACATATCAGGAAGACGTAGACATGAAAAGGCAGTTTGGCAAGATCTCTGTCTGCCTCTTCATGTCTACGTCTTCCTGATAGAAATCGTTTGTTTTTAACTGTCCTCTGTTTCTGGCTTTGACTTTGGATCCATTTGGGGATTAACAAGGGCAGTATGCAGTGGCTGAATCAGTGTCATTTTTTTTTGTCATTGTAGTTTTAGTTGAATAGGAGGTTCCAAAAGTGCAGGGTGAACTCTCTGGTAGCAGGGTTTCTTATTTTTTCCCCACTGTGTGTAGGTTCAATAAGCACACATTTACCACACTCAGTTAAACACATTCACACCCGGAAGCTGCCCAGTACAACCATAGTTTGATCTGTTGGCCACAGTTGGCCATTAAATGTCTTGAGAGGTGAGAGCCGTTTGCACTCTCCCCACCCAGATTTATGCTGTAGTCTGGGGATGAAACTGACGACATTTAGCTTTTCAGTTAAGTGTCTGTGGATGTGAAGAAAGACAAACCTTTTAAATTCAATGTATGGTACTCCTTTGTCTTTTAGAATTATTGTGCATTTTTACAATTCTATTTCAAATTTCTGAAATTCTTCTGGATAGCTTCCAGCTACAAACATGATACAGAAAAGGGTTGACATGTGCAGATCGTGAGTGTTACTGTTACTCAGCACACATGCATTAGTCCTAGGGGTGTGACTCTTCACTGGTCTCACGATTTCAATTTGATTATCCTGTCAACGATTTGAATCGATTCAACATCCCAATGCATCACGATGCGTCACCCCCTCAATATAATTATATATTGCTACACATGATTTTCATCAACAAATTCAAGCAGTCAGATATGAACTCCCCTTTTTATTTTATCTTCTCTTAAAAAGACACTTCCTGAATATAGCAGAGTTTGAACACAGCAGACAACAGATAAAGGCAGAAACAAAACAATAAGCAGCAACCAGAAAATCAACAAGTAACATCAGTAGGCAATAATTGGTTATGGTCTGTCACTGCATCGATGCAGAATCGTTCCGCATCGCGATGCATCGATGCAATGATTAATTTCAACACCCCTAATTAGTCCATATGTAAAGTTATTTAGATCTTTTGGTTGTTGTTTGGGTTGTTTAATACCCTGTTCAGATATACTGGTCACGTATGATGGAAGCACGGGGCGGTGAATATCTAATGTGTTCCAGAGGTCTAAGCTTGTACAGATGTGGCCTCCTGTAATTTAATGCAATCTGCATGTATGTGCTTCCTCTTTAGGGGCCACCCTGATCGCAGTCTTCTTTCACCTTTACACAGCATTTAGGTTATTTTCCTTATTTATTCGTTCTTTTTGTTACTTACTCCGGGTGGATTCGGAAAAAAGGTCAGCTAAGGTGCCCCCTGTTAATAGGTATAGATAACATTCTCCACATCAGTGGCATAACAGTTCCTGGTTTAAAAAAATCCTTAGGAGACGATCATGGAAAAAGGGCCTGATTGGCAGTTGGAGCACTTTCAAGGCTTGGCTGGGCATGAAATTCAAGTTGAATTTTGAGTACAATAAATCAACAACTGTCAGAAAATACCTGCTTCTTTGATCAAAAAGTTTAAAAGCAAACCTTGTGTACAGTACATACAATTGCAAGTAGAGTGGTCAACTACAATTTAGAATGAGCATTTCCAATCATATCACAGTTCCTGTTGGCTACAACTCTTATTTGAGCCTCTGACTGGCGTCTCCTCCTCAATAGCTGACTAAGGCTCCTCCGTATTGTAGTATTTGGAGTCATTATCCAAACCACACTGGAAACTAAGTTGAAATAAATAAAATTGATGGCCATAACATAAACATATACTGCAGTAGTTTTATGTTAGAGACACTGAGGATAAGAGAAAACTCGGACATGGGAATTTACAGCGGGGAAAGCCTATGGAATTTGTTGACATGGCTTCTGCTGACATGCTGCTTTTCTTCTTTTTCTCTTCTTCCAGGGTGACATCCAGCAACTGCTGATAGTGGCAGACCCCAGGGCAGCCTATGACTACTGTGAACACTACAGTCCTGACTGTGAAACCCCCAACCACCACGACACCCCCCAGGCTCAGCAACCTGAGGATGAGGTCAGTATCTGGAGGGGGGGAAGAAGGCAGGCTGGGCGAGATGGATTTAGGAGAAGAGATCAGGTGGGGGAGTAGTTGTCCGGAGGGAGGTAAGAAGGAAAAGAGAGTTGGGAGAGAGGAGGGGGGAGGTAGGGAGGGAGGAATCGTTATAGCGAAGAAAGGAAGCAGGGAAACATAAAGGGAGAAAAAATGGGAGCTGGAGTTTGAAGATTAGTAAGGATGATAACAGGAATTCCACTGAAATTCTACCGCCGTTGTTGCGAAGAGATGCGCTGTCAACGTTTGTGGTGAGCTACTGACTGGAGAACGTCATAGCCCTGTATGCTTTACAAACATTGATGTATAAGATACTTTTCCTTTTTTTTCAGTGCCCACTAACCCAGATAAATCACCAGTTCCACACCCCCTGGAAAACACTAATGTAGGGGGCACTATCACGGCAGAGAAATAAATACAACCTGATTTTCTTCTTTTTGAAACACTACCTACTAACCGGATAAATACATGAGTGAAAACAAACAACAAATATCTACAGATTTTTAAATTTTTTGTTGTTGCAAAAATTAAACTTCAGTTTGACTTTAAAAAGAAGGTTGGGATGGTTTGGTGAATGATAAAATACAAACTTGATGCTTTAAGGCACAGAGGGAATGATTCTGGGTTGGACTGTCAGCCTACTGGTTATTTGAGATACATCAGTTAAACACATCACCCTAACTCCCCCAATTGTTCCCTAAACACTTACGTAACATAAACAATGGTCTGTGACTATCAGTCTGCCAGAAATGCACAAAAAGCGCAAAACATTCTCTGCAAATTATGTGATATTAAAACATTTTTACAAACATTCCTCCAGGCAAAAGTACTTTGACAGAGACAGACTTGTATGAGTTTCTATGTCAACTCTAATATGTCTCTTTCTTTAGTCTGTGTCTTACTGGTGGAAACATGCTGACATATCAAAATACATTGTTGAGTTTGAGCTCATATTCTCAAACTCAAATTGTATTGCCACTGGCTCCAAAGCATCATTTGTTGCAGCCTCTTCAGCCAAATATCTTAATTGAAATACAATGCTTAGTGTCAGGGCCTCATTTTTCTTTTTTCATCTTCATTTTTTGTTATTTTGCTAGTTCAAGCCTTTTTGTCGGCTGACATTTTCCTTCAGTATTTCACTAAATAACTGATGAGCTCACACTGGAAACTTTTCCTTTTTCCCTGCCACGGAGTCTGAGCCCACTTTGGAGTGGCCCCGTGAGTTATATCACTAACGAGTTCTGCAGGCTCTGCCCAGACTCCCAGGGAAATTTAAGCTTTTCCTTCCCCAGCTATCCAGTACCTGGAAAAGTAGACTTTAGATCCCTGGTTCAAGAAGAAAATCAGGAGCCGGTTCTCTATTTGAAAATATTGGCTGTACAGTGGGTATCGTGTCCCGGAAAATATTGCTTCATCATCAAATTACTCTTCAGTGCCAAGACAAGGAGCTTGTCAATTCTAAATAGACAGCAGGGAGCAGTTTGGTTTCAAGAACATTGTAAATCTGGTTTATTTATTGTTGGTTTCTGTACAGTTATAACAGGAATCTTTTTCCTACATTCCACATCAGTATTTTAAAGAATTCATTTTCTCTTGCACAATTGAAAAATATTTTGTTTCACAGCTCACCAGTTTTTTTACAGTCCGTACGTAGCTTTGGCCTTAGCCTCTGATGATGCTCCTTGACCTGAGGCACTCCGCTCTTTCAGTCGTCAGCCACACGTCTGCAGCTGGGTTAAGAGAGGAGGAGGGAGTGATGCAGGAGGAGGAAGGGGGAGCATTTTAAGAGCCCACTTTAGTATTTACGCCTTTCATCCAAGCCTGTGGTGAAGGCCTTTAGCTCAGCCAAGCACTTCAACCCAATAAATCTTTATAAATTCTTCCTTCGTACTCTATCTTTCTCTATGTTTCTCTTTGACTCTCTCCTTGTCTCCTCTCAGTCAATCTAGTTGGTCTGGCCAAGGCTTCTCTCTTGTGTGACCTTTCTCTCTCTCTCTTGGCCACTGAATGGAGATCAGGCCAACACTGCAGCAGGCCGTGGATCTTGTATTATTTTTATGAGCTTAGCAGTCGTCCAGGGACTAATATTTATCTCTGCGCTGATAGAGCGATGCATATCAGGGGCTGGTCTGTTATCTTAATCTACCTCACCCTTTTTTCACAATGTTTATAGAACTACAAGACGAGGAATCTTAAGTTTATGACAAGGGCTAAAATGACTAAATTGCATTCTATTATATTGGTTGTAGGCAGTATGCCAAGGAATAGCCGTTAACATAAGTGATTTAAAGGAATAGTTTGACATTTTGGGAATACGCTTATGTGGTTCTTTGCCAAGTGCTAGATGAGAAGATTGATACCACTCTCATGTCTATATACTGTAGCTAATATGAAGCTGGAGCCATGAAATGATTAGCCTAGCTTAGCACAAAGACTGGAAGCAGGGGGAAATAGCTTGCTCTGTAAAAACCGCAACTTGACGTTTTTTACTGATCAGTTTTTTAGTGAGCTTTAGAGATGCTGGTCGGGCAGGTTATTTGTCTGCCCCTGCTTTCAGTCTGTATGCTAAGTTAAGCTAAGCTAACTGTATCCTGGCTCCATTTTCATAATTAATGGTATTGAACTTCTCATCCAACTTTTGTGAAAAAGTGAAAAGCCGTATTTCCCCAAATATCAAACTATTATTTTAAAGTAACAAGGAAGCCACTTTAGGTCGAAATAATTCTCAAATGTAAATATGGTTGGAACACATGTTTTTTACAGATACTGGTTTAACAGTGGTTTTACCCCCTGCTTCTGTATTCTGTATGTTCCCTATAATTAACCAACATGTGGTAAGTCAGGACAGTTTCTGGTTTCTTAATGGTCCCATTAATGAAACCCTGGAGCCATTGTTGGCATACAGAATTAAACAGTAGAGACAGATACGTTTTCATTGGCATCAAATTAACCCTCTAACATCCTGTTGGAAGCAAACAAGAATCTCAATTGCTGTTTGCTTGGTTACAGTCATGAACCTTTCAATAGGGTCATGTGAAGCTCGGGGGGGTGGGGGTTGGGGGGATTGGGTAGGGAAGCAAGGATTGCTGCTGTCCATATGCAAAAATCTTCAGTTTTCTAATATGGATATGATATTTGTTGTACTACATTTGAACATGTTATTTCCAAAATAGCATGATTACAACATAATATATTGATAATTTAATGGTTTAACATTTTTTTTAAACTGTTGTTTAAAAAATGATAATCTCTTACATGCCATGTAAATAATGTGCAACATGTCTCTGAGATGTTGTGCAGCCTTATTTACATGATTGCCCTAATGAATTGATTGCCCGCCATCCTTTTTTCCTTACAGTACACTAACTATGAATATGGTGAATATGGTGACTACAATGAAGGAGAGTTAACCACTGACGCTCCCCCAACTGAAGGAGCCAAGACTGAGGTAGCACTTACAGTCATATTTATATGGCTGAACAAATAACACATGTACAAGGAATCTCTTTTTGTCAACCTCTCATTTTCAAACTTCAACTCTCTCTTACCCTCTCTTTCTCCTTTTTCTCCCCCCCCCCATGTCCTGCTTCATAGGCATGTCTTGATGCCAGCCATAAGTTTTACTTTAACTGTTACTTTATTTTATTATTATTTTTGTATATTCAACACATTTCAAACACATCATGACTATAATAACACTTGCTCTCCAAATGTATAGAGGATAATCATATCACCCTTACATTCACATATGTGCATTAACAAAATCTGTTGAATATGACCTGAAATAGAATTTACCCATCTCAGATATGTAATGCTTTCCATGTGTGCTGTTCTTGCCTGATTTTAGACAAATGTGGGTGGAGACTACTACACGGGTGAGTATGACTACACCACAGTGGATGGAAATCAGCCTGAAACCCCCTACTAAGACCGGTGGACAAGGCCAGGTAACTCTTTTAAATATGTGTATTTTTCACAAACTCATTTGGGATTGTAATGTAGAATTATTTGTATTCTTGACTTGATCTGTGAAATCGGAAAGGTTCGGACCACCATCGTGGTGGAAAACCTTCAGTGCGTCACTGACTTGTATCATCCATCCATCCAATTAGCATCCAGACTCCTATTTATATATTTACCGGTTTAAAATGAAATTTCATTAAATCTGCTTGGGTATCACAAACAACAAAAATAATTTTATGATCGTCTTTGGAGGTTGAAACCCAACAAGGCCTCGCTAAGATCAAACTGCTCACTCTACTCCTTGATTTCCATAAGAAACCAACTCCATCAAACAGAGTCTGGATAAGGGCCGTAGCAGGAAAGCCTTGTCATTTAATGAACCGTAACCAATGGAAAATCAGTAGACAGACGCATCCCCTATGTTTCTGCCATATCCTGAATTTGGCAGATCCTGTCTTAATTTGTGCTAAACCATCACATAAAACACAACATAATGAGGAACATTTGGGGATTGAACTAACACAATACGGCTGTGTGCTCCGCCAGCCAAATGTCTGTCGATTGCATTGTGATGTACCTTGAGGTGGATAACGCAGCTTCACTTAGCTTGAGACATTCATTTAAAATTTAAAATGACAGGGCAGAGGGCTAACCATGGAAACTAAACATATGCTGTCCCATGTTGGAACACTTGTCTGATTACTGAGGACTGTGATGCACTGGCCAACTTTTAGACAATGTCACAGGGTCATATTGCCCATAGACTTAACACAACATACAAAATACAACCTGGCAATTCTACTGCTATGCCTTACAGTCATTTTGCATTATATAGCATTTTGCTCTTTTGTTACTGCTTCAAGTGATGGTTCGTAGTAATTTCACCCTAGGCTGCTTTGCACCTTGACCTCGAGCCAAACAACCCCCCATAAGCTTTTTTCCCTTGTTATAACGTTGGTCGAGTTAGCGCTATCAGCTGGTTAGCTTAGTGCAGCGCTAATGGATCCATGTTTGTATCTCGTAAATTACCCCACTAATAATGCCCGCAATTATACCAAACTTCTACAGTAGTACAAATAGTTTCTATACTTATAAAACGAGGCATTAGAAAATTTGTAACTACACCAGAAGTATATTTAAATAACACTTGCCTAATGGAAACTCCTCTTGGCTGCTACCGCGTTATTGCGCGAGATCACGCACAGAGCACAACATCTATTGCTTTTAAACCACAGCCGGGATATATACAACTGTGTGGCATCTTGTCCTATTGCCTCACGCTGCAGTAGCTGCTTCTGCTGTTCACTCGCTTCTTGATTCTTCTTTACCAGTAGTCTCTTCCGGCAATAGATGTTGTGCTCTGTGCGTGATCTTGTTTTTTTAAACATCAATGTGTCAACAGTTTGGGATATCTCATATTCCTATTGCTTTACAGAGAATAATTTCCTAATATAAAATATGATTATAGATGTTATGTTAATAACAGTGCTTGTTGTTTCACATATGTTGCATTTTGGATGACGTCCCAAACTAGATATATGGATTTGTGCACAACTAAGTTGAAAACTCTTCAGAGGAGTTTCACTTAGTTGGTTTCCAATATTTTTAATGTAGTTTAGTGCTAAATACTAATGCCTTGACTGTGAATCATGGATCATAAAAAACATGTGACTCATTGAAGCTGTTCACATGGTTTCATTTTACTAACCAAACTTCCATGTTCCCTCCTATCTTACCAACCCCTGCCCCCTCTTTACGATGCATGGATTGATCCCAGAGCTATGAAGGGGAAATAGTGGATGATTACATCACCGGTGTGGAACAGGTCGGGGTGGACCCCACCGTTGCTGTGGAAACTGCTGCCCCAGTGGACACCCAAGAGAAGGTGGATTCTGCCACAGACGTGTATGAGTTTAAGGAATACGACCTAAAGGAATATGACAACAAAGAGATTGTAGAGAAGCCATACGAATATGGTGATTATGGCGATTATGGCCCCACTGACGCCAAGCCTACATCTGCAACATATGAGGACGAGTTTGGTCCTGGTGTTCCAGCAGAGACGGACATCCGAGAGAGCAATGTAAGTGCTGAAATGGTTAGGAGTGATGGTGGGAGGGGAGAGAAGGACGGAGGTGGTGGTCAGGAATGTGGAAAGATGGAGAAGATGCTGGTGGCTTTTGTTTTGATGAGGTGTTTGTGGTGCCATTTTTGTTTGTTGTTTCTAATGGTATCGGGTTATAGTGTGGAGCATTCTGCATGCACCAAACACAAATACACCAGCAAGGACAAACACACACCATGTCTATCTTAGTCTCCTGCAGATAAACAGATGTTGACCCAGCTGTCAGCACAGACACGCCCTCCATAACCTTTGGCCTCTGTGACCTTTGCTGTTTATGAAAGACATGCTCCTTCCTGGTTATCACACCAATGGTCTGTTTGGATTACCCGATGAAAAACTAAGTCTTTGCACATATTTATTCACAAAATCCATGAACATCGATATCTAAAACCAGACAGAAATCTCTCATCAGCCAGTGTCTATCATGGCTTGTTTCCAGCCCCCTTCCTTGCCTCAGGATCCAGATTCTCAGAGGTAGGAAGTGACTTGGTCCCTGTCTGGAAGTTGGCTTGAGATCTGTCTGCCTTGGGTTAATCTGAACCACTCTATTAATGCTCTCCGTTCTGCGATCTCAGGACACCACAGCCCTATCCATGATTTTCTCAAAGAGTCTCCTCTTCAGGCTAAACTGTACAATCGAGTGGTTTTTGGACACACTGCTGTAGGTGGTTTGTGAATTCTTCTCATGTGAAGTCATTGTATGGATAGTGTCAGGTAACGACCTCTGCATTTGTGCACAGTTGGGGGCTTTTTTGAGTTTCTGGCTTTAAGGAAGCTTAATATATAAGAGTCAGACCAAAGTCTAAATTATAGCTTCTTGCAAAATGATTCTTGAGGTGTATTTTTCCAGCAGGCAGAGAAAAAAAAACAGCTTTTTTGCCTTGAGAACTACCTAAATCCATGCAGAACACTTGTCAGCACTTTGCTGAGCCTTTCCTTTAGCAGTTTTGTCGGTATTTTAAGTAACCTCTATAAAAGAGGAGACACCCAACAGGACAGGGCATCTGTTGCTGCCTCAGTTTTTCCATTTTTGGCTTTCAGACCATTGGTGCTCTACCCTCACATGTACATTTCTGGCCTGTTACTGTGTAAAACGCTCACCTGGTCTGTCTTATGTCTGTAGGTGGGTGGAGGTCAAAGCTACCTGGGAGAAAAAGGAGAGAAGGGTGAACCTGCTGTCATTGAGCCAGTAAGTGAAGTATTACACTGCTGTGTATTAATTCTTATAATAAACCTCACTTTTGTGTACCAAAACAGCTAACCTTGAAATGTCGAAAGCCACATTCACTAATTCCTCTAAGGTTAATGTATTAGAAAGAAATGTCTTCACGCTTTAAGATAATGCAGTATATTTGGCCTGCTATAACTATAGGACGTTTGGTAGTTGCTAAATAGCTAGCCACCAAACATTTTTTTCTTTTATCCTGGAAATGATAGCTAACTTTTCTAAGAGTTGCGCACAATGATGAAAGATTAAAGTCTTTACTCGTTCTAAATCAGATTAATTGCATATTTGCTTGGGAATATGTTTTCTTTTATCTGTTGTCTTGAACAAATAAAAGAATAGACATCTCTTTAATATCTGGTTAACATCCATATGTTTGTTTTATTTATTTCAGTTTCAATGTAGTTTCAATTTTATTTCCCTAAAGCACATACAACCAAGACTTCCCTCCTGATAAGATGTAACACATTTTTGGTCATAGACAAAACAACTGCTGTCTACACAAAATGCCAAAGTATATACGTTCTTTATAGAGCTATCCTATACAATTTACCACTATAGGCTAAACATTGACTAAAATAGAAGCTGCAGTTAACGTCTCTCCTCCCATGCCATCTGTACCACCAGAGGTTCCCATCCAAATCCACACACACACACACACACACACACACACACACACACACACACACACACACACACACACACACACTATAGAATAGAACATCAGATAGCTAATGTATTGTTAACGTCTTGAGCTTGTAGCTATAAGTAAACTCCTCAACCTCAAACCCAAAGCACCCTTTGGCTCTAATGTTACCCCCTTTCTCCATTGCCTGTGGATTTACAGGCTGCCCTGTAATGCTACTGTATCCACTTTTTCCTTTTTCAGGGGATGCTTATAGAAGGACCCCAAGGAGCCCCCGGCCAAGCCGTGAGTATCACATTCTCCCACACTCCTGTCTGCCTTCCACAGATGGAGAACCGCTAAAGAGGGGAAAAAATTCTTTACGGAAAGAGCATCAGCCCTGATCACCAGTGAAGCTTGAGTTGTGGAGAGACAGTCAAAATGTGTATTTGTGCATGAATGTGTGTACATGTGTGTCTTTGTGTGAAAGTGTGCAAGAGAGAGAAAGAAGGGGGGTTGGGGTCTGTTTTATATTGAGGCTTATTTCTTTCTAAACCCATGTCTGTGCCTCTGTCTTTGTTGGCCTATGCATGTGAAATACTGGATAGACTGACTGTGGTGGGAATGCTGGTTAGCAGCAGTTTGGGATATAATATGCTAAAGTATATGTGTGTATTTGTGTGTGTGGTCTCAGGGTCTTCCTGGTACCCCAGGATTGCAGGGTCCTCCAGGTCCCCACGGAGATCACGGTGAGAGGGTGAGTGAAGAGTGGCCTCATTTCACAGCTGTCACCCATTCTCTACTCACCATAAACATTTAACATTTAACAACTGGTTATATTTTGCTGAAAAAGGACATTTGTGCACAAATCAATTTAGGTTTCAGATAAGTAAAACACATTTTTTTCAAGTTATAATTGACACAAAATGTACTGAAATACTAACTTTAAACTTAGCCATTAATTTTACTTGTGGAATTATGGGAGTCAGCAAGCTGTATATTTCACAATAACAATACAAACACCCCTGCATTAGTCTTCTTTATTGGAAAGCTGTGGAGTAAAGTCTCAATGCAATGGAATGAATAATACAATTGGACACAGCTTACTGCTGCAGCAGTAGGGGGGATTAGCAAGGAGTGGTGCAGGGAAATGAGATGCCCATAAACTGTCAATGTACCAACAAAGAAAAGTACTGAGAAACAGCTGTGTCGGTATGCTGCAGGACTTGTGAGAACCTCAAGGAGTTTGCTTTAAAATGTGTAGAAGCCTAAACATTCTCAAACCCTTTTTTCCCAGCGCCGTGGGATTCCACTCATTTATTTGATTGATTGGAAGACACAGCATAAGTGCCTGTCGCCTCCACAAGGCTGGATCTCAGCTTGTTTCTCACAGATGTGATGATTGCCACGCACCCCTCCTTCATCATCTTTTTAGCAAGTATATACTGTCTCTGGAGGTTAACCCTTTAATTGCCAAAAATGGCCAACTAAAAAAAAACACACCTCCTACAGTATGACCAACAGACATTGTCTGTACAAAAGGCTTATTGTTCCACAGTGTCAAAGTAACCAGAAAATGTTTTGTTGGTCTAAAAGTCTCTTTCCCTCCCTTTATTTCCTCCCATGAGAGACAGTCTTGCTGAGGATTGAAGGGTGCATTAAAAGTGACTCGTTTCTGTAGTCTTGTGGTTTTCTGTTGCGCACAGTATTCGTCTAGACTCAACGTTTGATCGGCTCATTTCTCTCATAATCACTGTCTCCCTCCTCTCCACCCAAACACCACTTTCCCAGGCAATGTGGGAGCATCATTAACACTAGATGCCGCTATGCTTACTATAACAACAATGGGTGGAGAGTATACCACCTCTGGGAAAAGGCAGATGGGAACACGTGGCATCAATTTGAGCAGTCTGAGATTGCTGCACATGACAAGCCTGCTAAATAGATCCTTAGTTTCTCTGGAAACACTGGGTCCTGCTTAGTCTTGATCCTTAAGATAAGTTTTTGTCTTTATTAAATCAAAATCTATCTCCAGTATAATGTAACTGTTTATTTTTACTGTCATCCAGGATGAGCAGCCTTTATGCAATTATTTTGCTTTTGAATAGATTGCCATGAAATTTGGTACAGACCCAGATGATGAATCTGAAGACTTATGTGAGCCCTGGACTTTTCATCTGGAGCCAGATATGCTTTTTCAACTGTCCAAAACTTTTTTTCATGACAAGATTGTCTTTATGTCTTAAGCCTCAGCTGTACTTTGATCTGAATGCTAACATAAAATGCTAACACCCTGCAGGCAATATCCCTAGGCCAGCTTAATGAAAATACATTATATGTCTTTGCTCGTGATTGAATCCCCTGCCGTATTCTTCTTGGTAGGATTAGTCAATTATCTATTTGGAATAGTCAACAACAATGCAGATTGTTGCAAAGCACCTTCCCATTGAAATGATTGTTAAAGAAGGCGTATGCTGTGAACAGATCAGTCTCTGCACTGTTGCTGTTGTTTGTTAGTACTGATATAATTTGTTTTCTTCTTTTCAATTTGCTGAGCTCCTCCAGGGGATTATAGAGAAATGGCAAAATAATCATGTTCTGTCATAGGAAAATAAATGGCTTGCTTATTAACCACATAAAACTAATTGTTCCGAGCAACGTTACGCACTGATATACAAGTCAACAAATGATGATTTAAATACAATACTTTCAGGATGTGTTTTTTCACAACAATACTGTATAGGTACTTTTGAATAGCATTATTGCAGTAAATGGGGATTTCATATACTTTGGTTCAGCTCCAATTGCATTACACAGTCACAATAAGACATAATATTTTTTGTACTTAAAAAAGAACCAACTCTCTCTCCCTCCTCTGATTCTCCAGGGTCCTCCAGGGCGTCCTGGTCTTCCTGGTTCAGACGGTATTCCTGGGCCTCCAGGTACCATTCTGATGCTTCCAGTAAGTACTGCTGCTTTCCACATGTCCACTGGGCTGTCTGTCTTACTTTCCCTCACATACTGTACACCCCACTAGCCCGTGAACTCACTTCATTTAGTAAGTTTACCTCATAGCATCACCAGTAGGCCAAAGGATCGCAACCTTAGTTGGGTTACAAATCTCTAACCTTGTAAATGTCAGCCAGTGCAATGGAGTGGAACCAGTGACTGAGGCTTGGCGACACACGGGGTGTGTGTGTGTGTGTGTGTGTGTGTGTGTGTGTGTGTGTGTGCGCGTGCGTGCGGCATGTTGACAGCTTTACAGGTTAAAGAAAAAAAGATTTGAACAAACACTCACCAGGGGAGACCATTAGAGATCTCACTCTGTAAAAAGAGACAAGTCAATTTGTTTTTAATTGTGTTTCTTTTTTGTTTTGTGGATGACAGTTCCGTGCGGGCGGTGAGTCACACAAGGGACCTGTGGTTTCAGCTCAAGAAGCTCAGGCTCAGGCCATCCTTGCTCAGGCTAGGGTAAGTATGAGCCATCATTTTCAGTTTAGAAAGGACACTTTACTATGATTTTATGTGCCTCTGTGTACTCTTATTAGCTGCCATGTAACCTCAACCAAATCCAGTTCAGATGCAAAATTGAGATTTTAATTTATAAGAAATGCTGTGGACCAAATTATTTGAAAATAGCTTATAAAATTATAATTTTAAATGTCCCAAACGTTTAGTAAATAATGAAAGGAGGAATCACTATTCACAAGTCCCACTCATCCTATAAATTGTCTAAATTCTAAAATATGGACTTGTGTTAGGTGAGGTAGTATATAAAGCCACACCAGATGTTCACACTCCCTCTGGGGTCCTGATAACCATAGCACTGTTGAAAATTAGACTGAATTATATGGCTGTAAGCAAGGTGTGATCTATAGTAGAACACATGGAGATCATTAAATGTTGCACAAACACTGAATATTCACACATTCACAACACTCTATGGAGTTGGAAGGTGGCGAAAACTGGCTTAGTAATGTCTTGAAAGCACTTGTCACCTTTCTATATTTGTCTTTTATGCCAGTGGTTTGGCCTGAGGCAGAAACAAGAAAAAGGCTTCAAAATGTAAAGGCAATTTATTAACAAATTGTGGAATTCAATTTGTAGATGGAAATGTTACCTCACACCTGCCACAAAGCAAATGCTATCTAATATGTGTGATTCGGCTTAAAATGTAGCATAGGGCATGAATTGCTTTGGTTTGATTTAGCAAATTCTCTCATTCAGTAATCAGGGTGCAAACAAATCCCAGACAACGTTTTTGGCCGTACAAGACTGTGGTCAACCATGAACAAGAACAAAGTAAAGTTTGCACATGCTATGCAGGGGCCTAAATTGTTTTTGTATTAGTTTTATTTTCTTTAGTCTTTATTCATTTTGGTGTTAAGCCTAGTTAGTTGAATGAATGTTTTGTCAATTTCAATATGACAAATTCCTACTTTAGTACAGGGACTACATGCAGCATTTTAACATGCATACCAGATTAATCTTGCAATATTAGAATAATCCCTTAAACAAACAACAATTTGCACATGATGGTCTTCATTTTGAGGTTAAAAAAATAAGAATAAAGCCCACTTATTTTCATAAGTTTCTATATATTGAATGTATCTCCATAAGACTAAGAACAGACACACTAAAGATCACTTCACTGGATTCTAATAAACTTATAATATGCAGTTATGGCTGCACTTCTAATCTTTGTGATAGAGGAGGAAATATTGTTTAGTTTTTATACATTCAATTGGTATAAATACATATTGTGTCGTAATTGTGACCTGACCAGTGGTTAATGGGTTGTTTCTGTCTGATCCACAGCTGACCATGAGAGGTCCTCCAGGGCCAGCGGGCATGGCAGGAAGATCTGGTCCTGTGGTGAGTAGCTTTTGAAAACCGTCTACACACAATCACATACACGCCATTGATCTTATTGCTGTGATATCTGTTCGTTTCACAGTTGATGAAAAACATAGTGAATAGTTCTTCCTGTGAAGGGTTTAACTCAGCATTTTATCATTTCCTAACACACACCCATACGTGCATTTGCACGCATTTATACACGCACCACCCTCTTTCCTATCTATCCGTAGCAGATTGTAATTCTTTTTTTTTTTATAAACAGGATATCCAGCTTGAATAATTGAATGAAAAAAAATTATAATAGTTGAAGCTTTCCCTTATGTTTTGGGTGTGCCTTTGTGCCTTTCTCAAACAACACATGAATGTTACACCAATCCTGTAACTCTTTGATACCGGAGGGATTTTGTACACATGCAAAGATGCTCTAGGAGGTCTTTCTGTTGTATATTCACAATCCAAGTTTGAAATCTTACATTATGTGTGTTTGGATTTGCATCAGTTTTTAGACCAACCTAGACTATTCTGGTTTCCTAGCCAAATGATGTGATGACAAACTATTGGCTTTGTGTCTGTTTATGATTTTTAAATAGGGAGGTCCTGGTGCTCCTGGACTTAAAGGTGATAGTGGTGACTCCGGACCACAGGTGAGATGAGAACCTTTAGTTTTACATAACTATTATCAATATGTAACTTCCTGATTTTTTTGTACTTTTACATCTCACATACATTGCACATAAATCATGTTTTCAATGTTTTATTTAAAACATTCATATGCTTTCCCCATAGGGACCCAGAGGTCTTCAGGGTGCAACTGGTCCACCAGGGAAAGCAGGAAAGAGGGTAAGAGTTTTTTCCAACCAGGCTCAAACAGGATGTTTTTTATCTTTATAGTAGTACTTTATTATTTTTTCCTCTAGACCAACACTGCATTGCAACAGAAGATTAAGTTTAAATTCCCAAATTTCTAATATGTCATACCAACACGAGTGCAAGTGCTCCAGTGCCCAAGGAGAAGAGCCTGTCTAGTTTCATACATGGCCTTATTTCAAATAACTCAGCTGCACTCAATAATTGTCTCTGCGTGTTGTGTAAATTCATAAAGTAATGTTTATTTAACTCTAAACTAGTTAGAACCATCAAACCATCAAAGATCATATTTTTTCTAATCTGATTTCCATGTAGCCTGACATGATATTTGCGTGTCCTCCAGGGTCGTAATGGAGCCGATGGTGCTCGAGGAATGCCAGGAGAGGCAGGGACCAAGGTAAAGTACACATTGGGTTATCCAATAAACCAGTGAGTGTGGGATGTATTTGAAAAGTTGCTCCGCTTGAAAGAGCTAACCATTTGTTACTGTGCTGTTTCAGGGTGACAGAGGTTTTGACGGTCTCCCTGGTCTTCCTGGAGAAAAAGGGCATAGAGTAAGTATGAGGAGAGATAATTTTGGGTTTGGTGAATGAACAAGGTCAGAGGACAAACATAATCAAAGACTTATATCTGTTTCCAAAAATAAGATCCTACAGTCTCTTATTTCTAGACCTAAAGAAACCCTCATTGATCACAGTTATTGCCGCTCTGTACCCTGTCCTTACAGCAGATCCAGGCCTGATTGGTTGCTCAAAAGCCACCTCTCATCCATCTCATGTACACTACAGTGTTGACAGATATGAATTCTAAACCAGTGGAACTCATCAGGGCTTATGAGAGGTGGGACCGACTCCAGAACCACTTATGCTGCATTTAACCAGGCCTGGAGGCAAATGAAGAGTGCTGAGTTTAGTGTTTGTGGAATTTGGGCCTGCATAGAGAGCCTAAAGAGAGAGGACAGAGATCACAGAGTTGTATTTCTAGAAAGGCTTTCATGCCTTATCCTATACTGGTTAATTACAGAGCCACCAGAAGTAGGCCAGTTCTTATAGAGTTCTATAAATACTGGAAACCATATAGGCCCATGCCAATTGTGGTGTACTGTAGAATAAAGGCAGTTTTGTTGCCATTTTTGTTGCTTTCTTTTTAACATTGTTTCTCTATGTTTTGTGAATTTTTGACCCCCATATCATACTTTTTCAAGAAGTAAAAATCAGTTTTTGTTCTCTTATCTGCAGTGATCAAGCTTGAGGACTCTCTAGTTACTTGCCATTCCCACTCTTTGTTGATATTCCTTTTCTGTGATCTTTTCTCCAGGGAGAACATGGTTCTACAGGACCTCCAGGACCTCCAGGAGAGGATGGCCCCAGAGTAAGTAGTACACCAGTCACCATAGAACATAACCTTGTTCTCAAAAGTCTTAAAAAATACTCTGCATTCCTTGATAACACATTCCTTTTCTATCAAGGGTGAAGATGGCCAGGTTGGACAGAGAGGTGTGGCTGGAGACAGTGTAAGTGTATTTATGAATTATTTGATGACACAGTTGTACAGGATTGTTAAACCAATAAGAAATTGACAAACATATGACCATCATGTTGCTAATTTCCTTAGCTACAACAGGCCTCATCCCCTCATTCGTTCCTCTACTTTCATTTGCAATTATTTAAACACACACCTCTTGCAACTGTAACGACATTCCTGTCTGCAAGGACCATTGCATTTGTAATCTGGACCTTGCCAAACAGAATGGCTCTGAGTAAAAGATCAGAAAATAGAACTGGGAAATGTGTTGTTCTGTCATTACACATGAGAAACTGCTATATCCTTCCAGGTTCAGTTCAAATGGACCATAGAGTTGCATGAGAAATGGTAGCTGTCATATCCAAAACAATGTTGTCCTTTTAAAGCAATAGTTGCACAGCATTTCATCACACACACACACTGTCCATTAGATGAAAGAGCACAGTAAGTGCAAAGATTTATGATGTTGAGATAAGAAACTTTCATGCTCACTCCCTGAAATGTACCTGCAGTTGCCAAATATGGCCACAAGTGGTCATTATTTTACACACTTGAACCGTATATGTTTCAGTATTAGTGTACTTTAGTGTACCTATGTTTGTCTTAAAATACAGGGTCCTCGAGGTTTGCTTGGCCCCAGAGGGTCTCCAGGTACTGGTGGACAGCGTGTAAGTACACCTTCTGTATCACTTAATTCTGTACTCATTATTTGTGTTGTGATTTTCATTCTTAAATTTCTGATCTCTTTAGGGTCTCCCTGGAATTGATGGGCAAGCTGGTCCCAAAGGAAACATGGTGAGAAATATTTATGTTTTGTTCATTTTTAATATTTACCAGTTAGAGTATAAAATCTAATTGTTATAAAGGGAATGTTCCTGCAAATATTTGTGAAGACCACGTAAGCAAATTGTAATTTGGCCTGCTTGAGGCCAATTGCAGGTCAGTGACCTTTTACTCCTGTGTAGAAGGGGTGAAAGGTCATTTGCTGACTGGAGATGGTAAATGGAGACGGGGGGTGTCTTATCATAGTCGTCAGACCTTTTCCTTAAACTACAAAGCCTGCTGACTTAGCAGGCTGTGATAACGAGGCCTTTAACTTTAGTAAGGGATGAAACCGAAAAGCCTGGCTGTGATGGTCCCCTCATGCATTCAGCTGCTCAGTGGGACGTGTGAGTGAGGGTAACGTAGCATTGGTCAAGGCAGCCGGGCAAGCCCACATGTTGTCTGTGTGGTCACTGAGTCACTGAGCTGAGGAAATAAGCAGCTGTTAAAGGGACACAAAACAATGGTGTGCTTCTCATTCATTTCTCCGAAATTAGTATTGATCTTGGAGATACTTGAAAGTATCCACAGTAGAAAAGCTTCCTAAAGGGTTTATAAACCTGTATGATGCTTACAACAGCCTCTAACATATGGATGTTTTAAAGACTTTTTATCTTTACGAGTGAAGAGCCCAAATGTTTTTAATTGCTACATTTGGAACTTAGACGAATGTCCAACTTTGCACTCAAGGCCCTGCTAACAATCTCAGTCAGGCAACCTTAACGTCTCTGAATCCAACTTTTGTATGTAGTGTTTGTTGTAACAGCTGGAGAAGACTGCTTCACACGGGTATTGTCGGTTTTTGTATATGTTTGGTTTGTGACACACTCATTCTCAGCAGGGATACCAAACAACCCACCAGTTCAGTTTGTCTCATTAGCCTTAATCCATACCCAGATGGCTCTGTAGCCCCACAGCGTTTATGTAGAGAAAGCTGTGTTTCATAGCCAGATTCTGAACACCCACTAGATTTTAAGACTGGCTTTGATAGGAAATAAACATAAATTTGGAGAAGGCCAGAACACAGACAGATCTGCTTCATGAGCCAGTGTATCATATTTCTTTGTTTCACATTCTTGACATAGATTGGATAAAGCCAATTCAACCAATCTGTCCAAGCAAGGTCACCTAACCCAGTACCACAGTTCAGATGTGGAAAAACAACAAAAGACACATGGCACCTAATGACTTTAAGATTTGCTCCCCATTGCCCATATACAGTAGATACAATTAAATTAGTCCTTGACTGTGTTTGTTTAAATTATCTGAATATTGTTTCATTTTTAATAGTTGTGCAGATTCAAAACATACAATAGAACAGATAAAATAGTAGCACTTGCATCCTCTTCTTTTTCTTTGTTATGCATAGGGTCCACAAGGAGAGCCGGGACCTCCTGGGCAACAGGGTATGCCTGGTCCACATGTAAGTTTCTTTTCCATCCTCTCTTTCTCTGTATCTCTTTTTTCTAACCCTGTCTGATTGCTCCTCCTCTCTTGCTCAATCTCTTCATTCCTCTCTTGTCATCTCTCTTCTTCCCTGTGCTCTCTGCTTCAATCTTCCCTTTTCACACTCCATCCTTGTTGGCATATCCATAGATACTATGAATTGGGATGATCACTCGCACTTCTGTTTTCTTAATCAAACGTTCTCAGACTTCTTTTGCTTTTGCTCTACTTGCCTTTTTCTCCTTTCTCGCCATCATTCATTCCTTAAGGGTACTCTGTGGGGCATTCAACAAAACTGACACCAAAACAGAGCAAGGACTTAACAAGTGTTCACTAACATTGTTTCTCTGCGGCCATGAAGAAGAACAATATCCTCTCTGTCCTGCTGAGATGAGACATATTGTGATAACTTGATAGCACTTAACCAGATTATATATTATCCAGTTAGGGGCAGAGGGAAGAATTGAGTCATCTTTAATACAAAACAGCGCACTCAATATTGTAGCCAGGGCAAAATGACCACTGCCAGGTAAGATTTTTAGTCCTGCTGACGCTCATAGCCTGGACAGGATGGAGTCATTCCCCTGGAAAGTATTATTATGGACCTATCCTGATGGTATACATGTTGAATAAATAACTTCATTTCAGTTAAACCTGGCCAGAGGCTGATTGATGCCTTTCAGGGAAGGCATTGGCCCCATAGAAAAATAACACAGCTCGCTTATATGAATTGTTAATAACTTTTTTTTTATTCTTCACGGGGTGACTTCTCAAGATGTCTACAAGATGTGTGACTTTAAAATGTAGAAAAGAATGAACATCCCTTTGCCCAGCTGACGGAACAGAGCTGAACACATCAGAATAAGCAGCATGAAGTAACTGAGCGACAAAAACAAATGGCTGGAATTGTAGAAGGAAGTAGATGAATATATTACAAAATAAGCAAATTACAAATACAGCACACCATGAAAATTAGGTATAGACTTTCCAAAATTGACAAAGCGGGTGTTCTTTTATCCCAAAATGCACCACTTCATTTTGGGTCAGTATCATGTAAGCCTAGTTATGAAAAAATAAGTTTGGCTGACTGTTCTAATAACAGACCTATCTCGATTGTCTTTCAGGGTCTCGTTGGTCCTCAAGGTCCAATCGGGCCTCCTGGTGAAAAAGTAAGTACACGGGGAACCCAGTCACCCCTTCGGCCCTCCCACCACAACTCTGCTGCCCCGATAAGTGAATGGTGAATGTTTCAGTCAAGACCTCATAAGTGATTCTGCAGATACACTGCTGTCTGAGGACTTTACTGGCTTTGCTGAATGCTAAAACACACACACACACACACACACACACACACACACACACACACTATATACATATAACTATAGGACTACTCCTGCATAAGCACTTGCGTTGTCTAAATGAAAGTATTATATTAGTTTGTGGATATTTAATACGATTTCAAGTAGATGAACCTGTAGCAGTCTTCATAATACTGTTAGAAGTGATCAGTCTACTGATCTACGTATCTACTATATGTCTTTCTATTTACTGTAACTTCCCATTTTTTGCTTTCTATTTAGGGACCTCAAGGGAAACAAGGTTTGGCTGGCCTTTCTGGTGCTGATGGCCCTCCTGTAAGTAAAACACCTGACTCATTTTTAATTGTTATTTAATACCAACTGACAAGATTGATCAACTAAATCTCTTGGAACTTTTTTATAGGGTCACCCAGGAAAAGAAGGTCCTCCAGGCGAGAAAGGAGCAGCTGTAAGTATGATGTAGTTAAGCTGTTAATTTTGATTTTGCAGGAAAGTATGTAATTACTATTGTTCTCACAGTCATCAAATGTGTCACTGCACAGGGAAAGGGCTGGGTGGGGCAGACTTTGCAAATAATGAAATTTAGCATTTAGCCCACATAGTGTGCCAGTAAGGTGAGGTTTAATATAACCACACCATTTAGATGATATCTGGTAAGCTGTCTCAGAAATAAAATACACTAAATTGACCTCATTCTTTCCTGTGATTGGCTAATGTTGTGATTCTCTGTAATTGCCTTGTTGTTCTTGTGCAATTGAGCTGGCACCAAAAAAATGAATACTATAAATATGCTTTGTAAAGAGTCAGTGTAGATATTTGAAATAGAATATTAGCTTATTTCAAGACATGGTGTTCATAAAGTTATTCTAACAATAGATATGTGAGAAAAATTATTAAAATCATGCAATTATTTGTATGAGAAAGTTTGACTACATAGAGATTAAATCAATTTCTATAGAGGCAACATGAGTTGATGTGTTCATTCTACTGTATTTATCAAAGTTTAGATTTCACTTTACATGAATCCATCTGGTAGTTTATCTTCCCCGTCATGTTAAATAAAAGATACACACTACAGGATTGGCCCAAGTACAGTCAAAATTAAACAAAAGTACTAGAATACTAGAAATATTAAAGACATTGATTTTAGTATTTAAAAAATAACTATGGCTAGATTCAAGTAGGTATTGGGCTTTTACCAAAGTTTACTTGTTTAATTTTATTGTATTATATTTCACTACTGGATATGAGGTGATGCTGCCATTGCGTAAGTTTGGCTAATAGCCTCTTGAGGGTTCACTGTTTAATAAAAACATTAGGAAATAGAATAGAAAATATCTCTAGATTAGATTCAGATTCAACTTTGTTGTCATTATACAAAGAACAGATACTAAGACAACAAAATGTAGTTTAGCATCTAACCAGAAGTGCAACATGTACAGAATTTATAGAACAAAATATAGAAAAAATAGAATGTGGAATAAACAGTGTGGGGTATGAATACACTAGATATATACAGTATGAGCAGTATGAACAGTATTAATAGTGGCATAAATATGCTAAGGTATATACAGTAGAACATTGTAAGCAGTGCAGGTGAATAAAAAGAAACAGTGCATTAAGTGTAAGTACAAGTTGTGCTAATAGTAAATATATACGGAATAACAGCTGGTGGTACGATATGAATAGGTGTATACACTATAGATCCGGCGTGTACAATATAGACAGTGGCATCAATAGAAATAATCTATAGGTCAGTCTCTAGTGAAGTGATCTTATATAGCAGGAACACATTACAGTAAAGGTTGATGCATATTTGCAATGTTACTTCACCAATCACGTGTCTCTTTTTTTACAATATCTTAGGGTCTTGCTGGTCCTATGGGATCCATTGGCTACCCTGGACCTCGCGGTGTGAAAGTAAGCTCTATCTTAGTCATACAGTACCACCCTTTCATAATACATTTCCATTTCCCCTGAATTTCATCCTCACTTTATTGTCCTCTCTCCCCAGGGTGCTGAGGGAATTAGAGGCCTTAAAGGTGGCAAAGGAGAAAAGGTAAATACCTCTCCAGTGTCCTCTCCTTCCTCAACATGATTGACAGATGTCATTCCTCTAAAAATTGGACCCATCACAGTTGCAATTCCCTCTCGAATGAGGCATCATTGCAATCCAGCAAGTGGAAAAAACTCTTAATGGCCCATCAGGCTGGCAGTTAAGTCCTCATGCCACTGAGCTGAAATGGAGTGTGGAACATTAAACCAGAATGAGGCTGTTTGTAGGGCAGTTTCACTGGAGATTGATCCGTTGCCATTGTTTTCTCGGATTGCTGTGGTTGAACGTAGCCTGTTGCTACCTCCACTCTGTTGTCCGGAAATTGAAGCTCTTAAGAGATTACCTACGACACTGAACAACTGTTGTTAAAAGCTCTTTTACTTTAATACTGTCTTAAATAAAATCATGTGGGACAAATATTCTACCAATTCCAAATCATACATACATGTATATGCTTATCATAATATATTGGGTTGTTATTTATTATCTTAGTGGTTTTATGTATGAAAATATGTAAGAAATTTGGCATCAGTGTATAATATGTCAAGAACACAGCCATCATGAACCAATAATAGCGGTCCCTTGGAAAAGATTGAAAAGTGCATTCTGAATTCTAACCAGCAGATGTCAGTAGAACAGAGACAAAGAGTCAAAACTGCTTCTGTGAATCTGTGAATGCTTTAAGTGGCCACTAGATGTCAGTATTAAACTATCCTAAGGTTCCATTATACTGTTAACTGCCAATAGTACTACAAGACTGCCATGATAAACTTTCACTATGATTTTGTCACTGATGTGTAGTCTTCAGTCTGTTTTGCTTTTTAAAGTATTTCAATTTGAAATATTTGACTGGACTGTATCAGTTGTGCCTCTGTGATACTCAATAATAAAACACGCAGCTCTTAACAGCTTTTTGTCTCTTTCATCTTCAGGGAGAGGATGGATTCCCTGGCTTCAAAGGTGACATGGGTCTCAAGGGTGACAAGGTGAATCATCATCTCTGAGGAGAATACAGATGTTTGCGGTTGCAGATTGATAGGGTGGTAAAGATAATAACACAGTTTATATATGTTTTCTTTGCATCAAGGGTGAGGGTGGAGTATTAGGACCCAGAGGAGAGGACGGCCCCGAGGGCCCCAAGGGCAAGTCAGGACCCAATGGAGAAGCTGGTCCCTTGGGACTAGCTGGAGAGAAGGTAAGTAATCAATACCTGCAGAAAGAGTGAATTGCAAAACTGTGGATATCATTTTGATTTTGTTTCATTGACATGCTGAAGTTCAGGTTTAATTGCATAGGATAATTACACACAAATGCAATTAAAATGCTTTAAGTGAGTGAGGTTAAAACATATAAATATAACTACTCATATATGAATAGAAATACAAAGTCTGTTTCAGTGCTGTTGTGAGATCAAAAACCAGACCAGGGTCAAGATTGTTCTTTTCCTGCAGTATTAGGGGTCAAATAACAATACAAACAAATAACAGTCTGAATAGTTTCGTAGCTGTCCTGATCATATTGAAGTTTAGATTTTCTCCACCTCCCTTCACCTCTACAACAGTCCCATTTAATTGGCTTATTTTGCCAACATTTCTCCATGGTTCTTTGATCTTGCTGTATGTTGCTTCATGGTGCTTCTGTATTTATACTACTATTAGTTTTGAAGGTTACAACAAGATTTTTGCAGTTCAGATTAACGGATTAAAATATAACTGATGACAATGATGTTTTCTTATACAGTAAATAGGCTTAGATCAGTCCATTTTGTGGTTTAAATTACATCATAGGAAACACAGTAATGATGCATTTTTTTCATTTGACTAACATTTAAATCACCATTTGCTACACAGATGAGCTACTTTGCAATGCTACTTTTGCTATATCAATAATGCATTTTCCATTTTTTTGACATCCTCATCCTGATTTGCTTTACATTAATGCAACATTGCAATACAAGTACAAATTACCAGCACCAGAGTTAGAAGTACTGGATTCATAATAACAAAATAAAACTAAAAGAACAGACGGAATAGTTGCATTAGATTCTCTGTACCTCTTTATAACTGTACACCATGATTACCAAAATGGACCGAAGTGAACTCACATTTTGGTGAATAGCAGAAAAGCCTCTGCACGGATGATGTCATGTTCATAAACATGGTAATAAAATATTTCCCACACTAGAAGTTAAACTTTGCGTGTATAGGTTTATTGCTTTTTGCAATGCTTCTGTGAACTTTACTGCAGTCTCCTAACAATGTCTGTGGTGACACAATGAGAATTCATCATCTAAGTTTTGTTTTTCTTTGCTCTTTTTTTAGGGAAAACTTGGAGTCCCTGGATTGCCTGGGTACCCTGGTCGACAAGGCTCCAAGGTGTGTGATGAGAGCAATAACCTCCACTCCACTGGGAGGTCAGAGATCAGGGCCGGCTGTAGATGTGTAGTGTCTTGCTTAAGGGCAGATCAACAGAGGAGACGTTTGCCACCTCAGTAATGTGAACAGTTGAAGGACAATTGCTGTGTTCGCTCACTACACAGCCTTTACAGTGTCAAACTTTTTATTCTCATGTGCGTGCACATAATGCATGTATACATATGCATGTGCATGTGTGTACATATGTGAATGTTTACGCTATATGTGCATTGATTCTCTCAGTGATCTGTCTCATCAACTTCCACCCATATCAAAACTTGCTCTCATATGCCTTTTCTAGAATCTGCCAACTTGCTGACTAACCTTTACTCACACAGACACAAACCCAAGCAGACACCTACTGTACTTTCACCACAGTTCCTGTAGGAAGCCTAAGTGGCATGGTTCCCTGCTGGAGACATCAGCTGTCCTCCCTCCTTAAACTCTTCCAGGCATTATCTAACAGTCAGGCATTCCTTACACTGCAGCGCTGACCACAGTGCCACAGCTCCACTATCGAGATGTGCTGCTGCAGCTGGTTCTTCTCTGTTGCTGTCAGCACTGACAGCTTGGCACTGATATGACGGGTCAGATACACCTACTCTCACAACATCCAGATAGGCTAGAAGTCTCACACTCTGTCTGTAAATGTCAGCAGCAGTTAGAGATCTGGATCAATTACACAAAGTGGGAGTAACAGAGGATACAAGTTACAATCCCAATGCATAGTATTCTTTCCAGTAATTTGTAAGCAATTGTATACGTTCTTTAATAACTGGCTATTTTACACAACAATGGCAAAAACACAAAGGATATTTCTTTGGTTGTATGCATAGATTAATTTAAACAAATGCTGCCGACAAGGTTCCCAGTGGATCAGATCTTCTTTTTTAAACTCTTTATACTTCAAAAACTAAAGTTTCTAGAGAGACAATAAAGGCATCCTGGCTTTGGCATGGTGTAAACAGTGCCATAGTTTCCTCTCTGTAGTCTGCATTTGAAGAGTTTTCTTCTAAAAAAGAAGACAGATATCCAGCATTTAAAAATTGTGACACCCCTCTGTTAGCTAAAACAAAATATGAAGCGGTCTATAGTGACCTATAATGAGGATGATTTTCCTCTATCATCAAATCCTCTATAATTTTACAATACTTTACTCAAGAACTTAGTATCACTTTTTGGAACTTTTTTTCTTAAATTGATTCAAATAATTTAAAAGATCAAGTGCTGTTTGTTGTTTGAGATAGAAACAAACATCTCCCACTGGGTTCCCATTGCACAGTATCATCAATGTTATAAAATGTCCCATCGTCCTCAAGAGTAGGTTCAGGGTCAAAGTCCTGGCCCATTTGCAGCCTTTATCCCCCCTCAATCAGCCTGTGCACAAATCCCTCCACTGGCTGTGTTTTTGGCTGCTGCACCCCATCACTCTCTGTTAACAGCTTTCCCACACCGTTAATTCTGGATGGCATTTGCAATAGCTTCAGTGGACTGTCTTATCTCTGTGGCGCAAGTCAGGCTTGTCCAGTACCAACTCTCCTTTCAGTTTACCATAACTGCACCTCTGTGAAAAACAAATTAGGCAGCATAGATCTCCCTTCCTGCTGTCTCCACAATGTTGGGCTGTTTACCTCTTGCAATTCTGCCCACGCTGCCTTGTGGTGGTGCTCTTGCTTATACTGAACAGTATTATGCCTGATATACATATGCATGTGAACAGTAATGAGCACTATAGATGTGCTTTGCATCAAAGCCTGTTTTAAACTGTAAACACTCAGACATGCTCATGACCTTGTAGTGAAGCTGAACCAAAATATATTTAACTAAATTTGGTTGAATATATATTTATGCTACCTAATGCTGCATTAAGTGAGGCTATATTGGTAAGCTGGTGGGTACTCCTTTTATTCATCCACCAGTGATTGCCCTCCTAGTATTTGTTTGACTGGCACCATCGCTGCTATCAGCGGGCACAGCCTGCGAAAGTCCAATAACTAAATTGCTGATGGGTATCACGGGGGATCTGCTGTTTTCCCTTCCTTTGTCTTTATTTGCGCCCACACCTTTTTTATCTTCCTATTTTGCTTCCTATTTGTGCTAACAACCTAACAGCACCTCTGTCTGTCTGTGTGTCAGAAAGTCTCTAAGTGGCGAGGAGGAGACTTTCCCTTTTGGCTCCTCTTAAGTATTAGAAGAAGGTCCTCATTTATCTATGGGGACTCACAACCTATGAACTGTGGCCCTATGATAAGAATATGCTGGCTTGCATGGCAGTACTTATGTTAGGGCTTCACAGTTTCTCTATTAATTAGCCGTGGTCAGTAAAGTGCAGCCTCTGTCACATTGTTACTGGACATAGACTATGGTAGACATCTCAGTTATTTTATACCCTCCAACTATCTAATGTATTTCCTCTCTCTCTGTCACTTCTTTCTTTCTTTTTCTATACTTGTCTTGCAGGGCTCCAATGGCTTCCCTGGATTCCCTGGGGCAAATGGCGAGAAGGGAGCAAGGGTGAGCCACAAAATGTCTTATTCTCTCTCCTATTACATACACATACTCTTGGTTACTGTGGGGTTTCCTGTGTAGGAGATGGATTAAGAGTGGATAGTGTGGAATACTGAGACAGAGGATGGTCAATGTGTCTTTTAGACCGCAAGGCCACTAAGTCCAGCAGTCCAACTGGAAGAACAAAATGTAAATTTAACTGTGATGTTGCTGGTTCGTGTCTGACTGAGAAAATATCATTACATTTCAACTTAAAATCTACTCAGTGTCATTCGTCTGAACTGAAAAATAACTTGTATATACATTTGTATATATATATATAATACTGGATTTAGCTTTGTAACCGTAGAGTGGTCCAATTGAAAAGCGTTACAGATGAAGGGATGAAACGGAGGGTTATTATAGAAGAGACAAGCTTGTCTCTGCTCTCAGACAGACATTGAGAGGCAGACACCCATGGCCCCGGCATGCTAGAACTGACAGGTAGTTCAAGCTGTCAAGTGCCTGTGGGTAACCACTTGCAGCAGCAATTTCATTATTTGTTTTTGTCCAAAGATGCTTAGATGGTTCTATTTCAACTCTCACTCAAACCCCCTCGGCATTTGTGTTTGTCTGATGTTTAAGGTATATCTGTAGAGTAGTTGCTTTAGCTTAAACTTCTAAAAAGAGATACGAAAACACTTCTATTCTCTGATGGTACTAGGAATGATTTTGTCCTAAATCAAAGCTTTTATTTTTATTTCTCAGGGAATCGCTGGCAAAGCAGGCCCTAGAGGTCAACGTGGCCCAACGGTAGGCAATTCATCTGCCAAATCAGCTCGAGCCCTCCACATAAATGATTTATTGTTTTCAAATGAAAATATCTCTCTTTATGTAGATGTGTATGGGCTTTCATTGCTTGTCTTTTGAGGGGGATATGCACTTGGTGGGGAATTGTAAAGATGGGCAGGGAAGCCATCGATGACCTGGCCTAAATACTTAATTACTTTCTCTGTTTTGTTTTTTATTGATGTGTTTTGTTGTGTTTTCTAATATCGAACAAAATACTGAAAAATGCTATTTCTTTATCTTACAATTACTGTATATTTTTAAATGCTGTGTATGTAGGGTCCACGTGGTGGGCGTGGTGCTAGGGGACCAACAGGAGCGCCAGGTGCAAAGGTGAGAGCCAGGGCTATTTTAGAATCTATTATGGTAGGGCCAATGATAATAAATGTGTCTACATGCTTAACATTGTATACAGGAAGAATATGAAAGTACCCAGAGCACATTTTGCAGTCTGAATGTAATATTTCTATGTAATCTATGTAAAAAAAAATATCAATGGCAACAAATGGGTTAATTTGCTCACATGATGTTGGAATTCTTGAGTACCAACTCAGGTAGAAATGTAAAGGCTTGCTATATAACCTCAGTGTCAATGCTTTGCATACATTTTATTCACACTTCATACTTTGACAACGTTTCTCTGTGCCTTTCTCCTCAGGGCACCTCAGGCAATGATGGACCAGGGGGCCCGCCAGGAGAGAGGGTTAGTATCAGATATGTTTTTAATAAAGAATATGACTTAATTATTTACCAGTAATCATGGTAAGAAAGCTGGATTTGGCAACTAAAATCCTAATTCAATACCAATAACCATTTAAAGTTGTGTTGTGTGTCTAATCCATTCTTCTCTCTACTCGCTCTATTCATTTAAGGGACCTCAAGGACCACAGGGACCCGTCGGTTTCCCCGGACCTAAAGGACCCAATGTAAGTAGCTGCTGTCAAACTGTCTGTGAGTTAGCAACAACAAGTCCATGTTGACACTTTTCATATTAGCTTTTCAAATATTAATACCCACTTACGACCTGATGTCTTAGTTTTTATGAACTGTTCACCCCCAGGGCCCACCAGGAAAAGATGGGCTGCCTGGTCATCCCGGACAGAGAGGCGAGACGGTGAGTGTGTAGTTTCAAATGCCGTGTGTTGTGCCATTTGACCCTGAACATCATCCATCAGCTCCCACTCACTCCCCACTCGGTCTTTCACTCTCTCAGATAGGTTGCACAAAAAAATAAAGCAAGGAAGATGATTACTGAGATAGTATACAAATTGTGTCAGGGTGAAAGTAAAGCACCAGTAATAGAAGGGAAACAGTTAATTGGATGTGAAATGATCTTTCTTGCTCTAAAAAGTCATTCTCACAGGTTGAAAATGAGACCAAATGAGTTGTAAAGATACATTTATTTTTGCAGTGTACAAACAGAATACAGCTGACTGCTCTGCATAGCTAAAAATGTTACCATGCTTAACAATAACTTAAGAATATTTTCATTAGTGACCAACAAAAAGTGTACACACATTTTTGCCATACACTGATACTTAGTACTACATAGTACATATCCGTACACCAGTGTTGTAGTCAACAACAACCGAGACAAGACCAGAGCAGACCAAACAACTGAAACATACAGTATATACACAAACACAACTAGCTAATATTTATAGCTAATATTCGCTTAATCCCTTTGGGTGAGGGGTGAAGGGATTTCTGGAGAGTTTTGGTCGCTAGCGTCACTTACACTTAGCTTACCTTTCTTTATGCTTCCTTACTAAGTGCAGATAAAATTGAAGGTGGTCCCAGCTGTGTTCGTTAGCATTACATTGCAGAATTCCAGGGTTTCCGCGGGGTCTTAAAAAGTCTTAAAAAGTCTAAAATTTCAAAATCAGAATTTAAGGCCTTAAAAAGTCTTTATTCACTGAAGTATTGTGTTCTAGGTCTTAAATAATCTTAATGCAACTCTACCTCTAATGCTCCCACAGCGCTTTACAATGGTTTTGTTTTTGATTCCGTGGTGTTGTAGTTCTTTCTTTCGCTAGTCCAAATATAATTTGCTGTATTAACTAAAAACAAGACCAACATATTGCAGCCAATCAGCTTTCATGTTATGGCGCAAGTCTCTTTCGGATTGTACCACAGACATAAAAGATATTTTTTTCTTCAGCAATGGGGAAGTGCATATTTAGCGATACAGACGATGTTTCATTACTCTGACATCTGACATTATAGGTCTTCAATTTCATTCAAAATGGTCTTAAAAAGGTCTTAAAAAGTCTTAAGGTTGACTTGGTAAAACCTGCAGGAACCCTGAATTTACACATGGCTGTGTGTTTTCTTTTAGATGTTGTTTTGAAAATAAACTCTTTTCAAACTATTATGAATAAAATGTAATACATAAAATGTTATTACCAACGATTTGACTGACATCTCCCAGACAACCAAGTCTCGAGTACTACAACACTGCTGTACACTGACACATAGCTCACACTTGTCTGTGTGGCTCAGACCCTTTACATACTGTGCAGCATGATGTAGACAGCACATACTATATAACCCTGCATGTGTACAGTCTACATTGTCTCTGCTTTCCCCTTCAGGGCTTCCAAGGAAAGACGGGACCTCCAGGACCTGGAGGGGTGGTTGGACCACAGGTAGATATAAACACCGCTACAGTTAGATTCCTCCCCCTGACTTATTCTTTGTCTTGTTATGGGATAATTATGAGAGATTGAAATGTATGAAAGTATGTAGCTGTAACAACAGCTGAATCCTGAAAAAGAATACCCATATGTAGAGAATATAAACAAAATGCATAAAAAATAATTTTGAATGCCTTCAGTGAGACATTTTCTCTTGAAAGTAATGAAACGTGGGCTGAAAATAAATTGTTACATCTCATTAAGACTTCCATTTATTGTGTGAAAAAAAAAAAATTACATATGAAAAAGTATGATTTGTTCGCTACTATCAAATGCATATCTCTGCTGTCCACGACAGGGCCCAACTGGAGAGACAGGTCCCAGCGGAGAGCGAGGACACCCAGGTTCGCCTGGTCCACCTGGTGAGCAAGGTCTGCCTGGAGCTGCTGGAAAAGAGGGTGGAAAGGTAAATGAGCATGTATTTTGTATGCTAAAAAAAAATCAAAGTGCGTACTACGTAGTAAGTGCATCATACTTGTATTATGCCAAGTGTTTTTGCTCATAATGTTTTTTCCTCATCTTATTTGTTAGAGGACCACAGAGGAAATTAATTCCTGGCTTCTTTGTTTTTATTCTTGGAGGTTATTTGTTATGTAGTTATGTTTTCCTCTTTATTCCTATACTTGAACTACCCATTGCTTTTTCATGTAACAGAGTTATTCTAATATAATATGTGGAAAACACAGTGTAATAAAGAGAATGACAAAGGACTTTAAGTTCTGGCCAAATTGGCACAAATGATCTTGTAGTTGAAGATCCAACTGCAAAAATATCTGCAGTCATACAAGGTTCTTTATTGATGTAGAACAGTGTAGTTGTGTTTATTGAGATGTCATCTTTGTCATTGTTCTTTTAACAAGTCACATCAGAATAGGAACTTGTTTTTGTTGATTCTATAGCATTTATTTCCACTGTAACAAAAGTGCCCTCTTATTGTTAAAAATGAATGGATTCAAAATATTACAAATTCCTTTGTTTGTTAAAAATTGGCACATCTCTTCTTTTTTTTAACTTTACTTCTCAATGTTGTTGTTGTTCCCGCATAATAACGTATCATTTTAGCTTTTATCAAACAGATCAATCACTTCACTTGTTATTCTCTGATGCCATTCTCACAGATTCAGCTCTGCTCATTGTTTTTTTTCCTAATGCAATTGTGCTAAATGATTACCTGAGGGTATATATATATATATATATATATATATATATATATATATATATATATATATATATATATATATACATATATATATACATATATATATACATATATATATATATATGTGTGTATATATATATATATGTGTGTATGTATATATATATATATATATAAGTGGATGCTATTTTTTTCTCCCTCTATAGGGTGATCCAGGTTCTCACGGTCCTAGTGGCAAGGCAGGACCTGCCGGCCTACGGGGCTTCCAGGGTGCAAGAGGTCTTCCAGGGGCCATGGTAACAAACACATTAACACACTTGTGCAAACATACACGTGTCAACATATAATTGTCTTGTGTCATCCCACATTCTGATCACACACCTGATTAAATATAATGCCAAACCCTAATTCCCAGGTCTAACACCTGCTGTTAAACCAAATGTTAAGCTTGGCAGTGGACCTGACTGAAAGGTGCAGAACTGGCTCACATAGACGTTATAGACGACTGAGCCAGATACAATAATGACAAATGTTATGATCATTAATCTCAGCAGGATTTTAACCAGTAAAATATCTGTTATCAGCTGTAGTCTGTCCATTTTATAGGCATTTAATTCCATGTTTAGGGCTGCACTAGTTTCAGATCATTTTCTTTAAGGAATTCCTGTTTTGTTTCTGTCTGATTCTGATTCAAACCCATGACTTTTTGAGTACATCACATTCCACATCACATCACATCCCAAATTTAATTCTCAAAAGAAGTGGATGTGAGTGAGAAAAAGTTCAAGGTTGGAGCGAATGGCTGTTAGAGGCGGACTGAGGATCAGCTTGAGGGACTGAGGCTCATTTCAAGGCTGACCATTAAGAGAGCACACGATAGCACAGCCCAGACTTATTACCACCTTTATGTTTGTCCCATGTGTGCAGAGGGATGTCTTTCTCTTCATAAGAGCAGCACACACACACACACACACACACACACACACACACACACACACACACACACACACACTCTCTCTCTCGCTCTCTCACTCTCTCTCTCTCTCTCTCTCTCTCTCTCTCTCTACACAATCAAATAGAGCCTCCATTCTCTCTTAAAGTGATCCCATTCAGTTACACACAGACAAACATACTGTACATAAACATGAACACTTGTTGTATGAGCAAGAATGTAAAAAAGTTCATCCAAGTACAAACACAGACACTGAGCAAGCACACACACACGTTTATTCCTATCCAAAAGAGAAAAAATAGATTGACACACACACACACACACACACACACACACACACACACACTCTTCATTCCATCTCTCACTCTTGAGGAAAGGCACAGTAGCAATATACGAGCCAATAAATAACTTTTTGTGTGTCTGGCAAAGAAAGATCCTTCCTCCCTTCTAATGCACAATGGTGAAAATGTGGAACCCAGGGACGCGGCAAGCCTGCTTGGCAGCGTCTGCACCCCCTGACTCTGTCAGATCCTGTAAATTAGATATTATAATGAAAGTCTTTACTGCCCACGGTGAACTGTGTTTTCAATATGCAATCTCAGCCTCAGTGCTATTTTTCAGCAGCACAAGCATTTCCATCCAAGCGCTGGAATCTCCAAATGACAGACAGGTCCAGATAGATGGACTATACTTGAACTTGTGGCCCACTGCTGGCTTCAGAACCTTGTCATCCTTTCTCTTTTTCATTTCCTTGGAAGCTCATTTAATGAGTTATTTTGCATTGATAATATAAATACATTTATACAATACAATATTTTTTTTCACTTTTGTTAACATTGCGGGATAGGGCATGGCCATGTCAGAGGTCTTTGCTTCTACTGTATTAAATCGGCTGTACTCGATATTCAGAACATCAATATAGCACTGCAGTAAACTAATATTTCATATTTAAGATAGAGTGGAGCAATGGCGTCCTGAGCAGAGAATGAAGTCACACTTCCTTTGTGTGTGTTGTAATCTGAGCTTCTCAGTTCTTTGTTTTGAGAGCTGGTCCGGCCTTGTGCGTCAGTATCAGAGACCGAGGGCCGTGACAAAGCGCCAGTATTTGATGAGTTGGGGAACAGTCCGTGAGAGCCGTGTGGAAGCAATCCCAGAATGTTTTTTTTTTCTGAATATCGTGTACAGCCCCTTTAAGTAATAGCCCATTTTTCTCTGGTGAAGTTGAACTGCAGTCTAAGTAAATGTTTTGAAATATTGGTATTTCATTAATAAGGATTTCAGTGTCATAAAATTATTATTGTTTTTATATTATTTATTTCCTGAGTTTGGGAATTTTAAACAAATCTATTGACTAAACTACTGAGTTCATTAATAAACGACGTCTGTCTCTGAGATCTCTGCCACTAACCCAATACAATTGTTTGTGGTGCTTACAGCACTGAAAAGTGACATTTCAAAAGCAACCTCTCTCTCCGTAAATGGTGCTCTGTTTACTCTGAATAATAGACACACCTCACTGTGAACAGTTCTCATATGGACTATTTAAAAAATTTAATAATATAATAAAGTAATTCTAAGGAAATATATGCTTTACAATATTTAAAATGTTTTTCTTTTCTATATATCCAAAGCTAAGAAGTGAGAAAATGTGTTTTTTGATTTTTGGGTAAACTGACCCCTTAATTACTTGCTGCCTCAGTAAATTGGGAGCTAATAACATGGGGATTGTGAGCACATATTCAAAGAAAGCACATTGTCCTTTGCTTTCATGTACATACATCTGGAAGGAATACTGTAAGTACAGTTTAGAAAACTTTCCTTTGGAGTCAATGCAAGAAACGTTTATCAACTGTCATAGCTTTTGGTAATGATAGCATCATCACTAATATACAAAAAGAGATACTACTATGATTACTAAACACTACTACAAAAACTACTTAAAGGTTTCCTCCCCTTTTAATACTGTATAGTTCACAGATTGCTAGTTACTGTATGCCTTTCTGGATCTATGCCCTCCACACACACATAAACAGGTATACACATATCTTTACATGCATGCACACATGCACACACACGGTAGCATTCAAAGCCCATTTGACAGCTGTGATTACTGCTCTTTGAATGGCATTGAGCGGCAGCCCGCAGTGAACAAGATCTAACCCTCTCCTGTCCTCTGCTTTCAGGGTCCAGCTGGCTTAAAGGGAGGAGAAGGGCCTCAGGGTCCCCCCGGCCCCATCGTAAGTAGCCCGTTACTATGGTTACCTCATCTTCCCTGCCACAGAGATTACAGTGAAAAGTGACTTGTGTTGCTGGAGAATGGAGTTGCACATGCTGTGCGCAGCTCGGCTCTCCAGTTATTAGCAGCGCCTTTAATGTAAACTGCAGTGTAGAGGGTGGTAGAGTAGGGTGGGGAGGTATGATTGAAATCAATCCAACAATAGTTTAAAAAAGATGTCGTTCAAAATTGATATACATAACAATATTAAATGTCAAATCTCTTTTTCCAATTCTTTGTTTAGTTAGTTAAATTGGAGAAAAAAAATCATACAACACTTTAACCTCCGTTTTTGTTGTCATAAAATGGATAGTACTACTATTTTTTCTGACTGTGAATCACCTCTCATAATTATGTTTATTGTGTTAATGTTCATGTTACACAGGGGTTTCAGTTTTAGCAGTTTAAAATAGGAGGGCTATGAATGTGTGTGCTCTGGTTTGATAAAAGCAATATGATGCTTGATATATAGTGTTTTTGAACAGCTATGAGATATTCTTAGATATGAAATTAATGAGAGTGCCCAACAACATCACTTTGAAGCAGCCTAATCATTGCTTATTTTTTCCCAATTGAACAACTACAGTAGCTTCATCCCAGTAACTTGATTAGTCTTAGATGTTTTCCTCTCACATTTAGTAGTTACTCTAGCAACTGTTGTGACACAGATGGGGGTAGTGTCTTGTTTTTATTTTTGTATGACCACTACTTTTAATCACTCAATTACACATAATACAGTTAGGTTGTTTTTCTCTGTGATTATGGGTGCTTATGTTGAATCGTCTGCATTAATTACAGTAAATGACAACCTCTTAGATATAATAGCTGCATTAATATACTGTGCTGTTGCTGTCACATAGTTTACGACCCTGAAAAGGAGCAGGAGTGGCAGGGCAACCCATAAATAATAAATAAGTGGGTCACTTTTTTCCTGCCTGTGTCTCTGAGCCCCTCAGTTAGCGATATATGCGATGAAAAGCCTCAGGCGCTCCGGTGGTGATTCTGTACAGAAAGCTGACTGACAGGCAGCTTTGAACTGTCTGACATTTTGTTCAAGCGTTAAATGCAGACTCCCGATAATTGCCCCTGCTCACTAGCGACAGAGCAACACCAGATTAGATGACAGCAGATATGCAGAGCATGGATGAAAAGATGATGAAAGCGCAGAAGAGGGGCATTTTGTGAATGAATCAATCCATTTCCACTGCGAAATGAGATACTTTTCTTAAATTGGCTTGAACGTGAGCCACTGGATAAAAAAACAACTGATAGACTGCTTTGGTAGTGTTTGGAAGAAGAAGAAAAAAACTCCTTGAAAAAGAGGCTGGTGTGCAATGCCCACACTCACAAGAGATCTGATATTTTCCTCCATCGATTTCCTGTCAGAGATTGAGCTGCTGTTGTGCTGTGGGAAAGTCTGAGTTCAGTGTGTTGCTATTTCATAGTCTTTTTAGAATTTTGTGTGTGTGTTTGAAAAAGACGGACCAAGAAGCCAAGAAACTGCGCAGAAAAAAAGAACAGAAAAAAGAACAGAAAGGATGAATGCGACAAGTTGAGTCACAACCACAAAGTTTTTCTGTTGAAGTTCTGATTTCTAGACAGAGAATCACATGTGTGAAAGAAGAAACATGGGTGAAATGAGAGGGAGGGAAGCAGAAAGAAATGATGTGAAGTTATGTTAGTCAAAGAAACTGTGTGTGATTGTGTATGCGACTGTATGTGTAGTTTGGTGGGCAGGTTGGCAGTAAGGGGTGACAGTTTGGAGGTGTGTGTGTGTGTGTGTGTGTGTGGGTGTGTTTGTGTGAGAGAGAGAAGGGGAATGCCATCCTGATCAAGGATGTAGTCACAGTTTACTTTTGGATTTGGGTCACTTAGACAGTGATTTTAGACCTGCTGATTTCGGAAAGAATGTCAAGTCAAACATTCAGGCTTATTCATTCAAATATATCACGCTATAACCAAAAGTCAATTTTGGCCTATAGATGACCGCAGGCCTGGACCCTTGTCAATCGTGAGAAATTTCGGGCAGATATGACAATGTACACTAAAGTTACAACAACTTCTTTGTTCATCGATAAATGCTCAAAATGGCCGCCACGCCATGCCCACACCGTTGGACGAAAACTCAAGCTTTTAATAAATGTTCATCATTAAGGTCTTGAGATGGCACAAAAATAATTTGAAGTTGATCGGATGAAATCTCTAGGAGGAGTTCGTTAAAGTATAGCACCTTGACTTTTAGGCCTACTTCCCATGCCAGTAAGGGGCTCTATAACTTTGAGTCAATGTCGGCCTGTATATGTCCTCAGGGTTGAACTCTTATGAATCCTGAAAAGTTACACCCACTTCCTGTTTCGATGGCGAAACGCACACAATGGCCGCCCCGCCACAGCTAGGCTAGCTTTTAATAACTCTTCATCTCTAAGGTCTTAAGATGGCACAGACCAAATTTGAAGTCGATCGGATGAAATCTCTAGGAGGAGTTCGTTAAAGTACGACATGTGGAAATGGCCAAAATCGCACTAATTTCGAACCTTCAATTCAAAATGGCGGACTTCCTGTTGCGTTAAGGGTATGGCTCCAATGAGCTTTTTTATACGTGTTGACATGCTATATATGTGTACCACGTTTCGTTAGTCTACGTTAAACGTACTGTAGGGACTCCATTTTTTTTATTTTGTAGGGGGCGCTAGCGAGCCATTTTTGTGCGCCTATTCTCGAAACCCTTAAAATATGTAAATTTTCACCAGGCTAGATGCAACCGCCAATTTTGGTGAGTTTTTGAGTATGTTAAGCCCCAGCAGTCAAAAGGAAGTATTTTGCCTGCAGTGCACTCTACTAATTGGCGTCCAGGTCTCTGAGGCTATAAATAAAAACAACAGAACCTACCTTTTCCAATGGACTTAGACTCTCCACCGGTCTTGATTACAGTGAAAAATAATTTTCAGCTACCTTAGAACGTAACCTCACTGTGGGTCTTATCTGTATAAGTTGCCTTGGAGAAAAAAACACCTTTCCTTTTTAGTGCAGCCTTTCTAATGAAGTCAGAGTTTTAATGCTTTCAACACTTTCTGTGACTTTCAGCCGTTGTGTGCCTTTTCTCAAGGGAATTGACTTCTTTAGTTAACTACCAAATGATGCAGCAATGACTGGTGGGTCTCTGTTATTTGGTGACAGGGTTCTCCTGGAGAGAGAGGTGCTGCTGGCCCTGGAGGTCCCATTGGTCTGGCAGGACGCAATGGACCCCAAGGACCACCCGGCCCTGCTGGAGAAAAGGGCGGCCCTGTGAGTATTTCTTTCTAATGCTCACTCAAACACTTCACTTGTTACCTTCCATATACTGCGGATAATGTTGATTTGACTGCTGGTAATGTGACACGTCTTAATGAATGTGATGTGTTTAGGGAGAGAAAGGTCCCATGGGCCCTGCTGGCCGTGATGGCATTCAAGGTCCTGTTGGTCTTCCTGGTCCGGCTGGTCCTCAGGGTCCCCCTGGAGAGGACGGTGACAAGGTGGAGTAAAGATGTGATGCACTGGAATACCACTGTGATAATCCTGGATTTAAACATTTCAACATCTTTAACCAGCTCCTTCCTAATGAGATCGGAACAATGTTGTTCAACAGCAAATAATACAACTCATGTCCACAAATGTCAGTATCTTCAAAATGTGTGGATGCACTCCTTGGCATATCTTCTTACTTTGTTTTTTTGGTATTTTTATACTTGTGACTACTGTTGTAAAGACACCACATGACTATTCCACAATAAGCATGTAGTCCGATGTCATACAAAAATGCACGTCTTAATTTACAGTGCATATAGAAAACACACATACACGCATATAAACAACATAGTAAACCGTCACTCTCACAGTTATGCCTCTAGCCTACATTGTCAGAAAATAATATCAGATTGTTGCATTCAGTAAACAAAATAAGCACACTCTGGAAACCTTTCTGAACAGCATCACTGAACCACAGATCTGGACTTTTACATTTGTAACCATTATGCCTCTCTGAGCCTAGTCACGTCTTCTATCGCACCATTTTGTCAATCATAGTGCCAATGGGGTTAGACAGGGAGCCAATCAATTAATTGCAAACACTCTAGAATCTCTTGAGAAATATTTACTACCCACTCGTGGTAAAGGTGACACTTTAAGATATTGGACTTTGACTAAACATGGGAGGCAAGAGCCTTTTAAGATGGATAAGAGAGATGTGAGCTCTGCTGTTTGTATTGCACCACAGGGAGAAGTTGGCGGACCTGGACAGAAAGGAAGCAAAGGAGACAAGGGTGAACTTGTGAGTCTTTTATTTTCTCTCTCCTATTACTTTTCCTAAAAAAAATGTTTTGTAAGGCAATGCGTTTTGAATGATAAACAATGCTAATTGAGCAAAGAACACCAATCTCACTTGCTGAATTCTCATATGAGCTGAATAAATCAAAGAACACAGGTCACTTTGCAATGACAAATCTCAGGTTATCTTGCCCTGAACAGTCTGCAGCAAAATATTAACTGAAGTGCTGCTATGTTTTCTTAATTATTATCAGTGGGCTTTGTATTCATCTAAAACATTTGTGTTTTTCAATTGACTTTGGTTATTCACAAGCATCAATTCAAATAAATTAAATATTATGTATTTTCCTTCAGGTAGGCATTGTGTATGAGGATAAACAGATTAATCATGCAATTGTTTCCATTCTTCTCTTGGGAAACTGATAAATGGAAACTGGAAACAGGTCTATATTGTGTATATCAATAGTCGGACTGTAGTTAGAACATTAATTATTGGTTTTGATGTGATTTTATTGTTTGATCCAATGTTAACGTTTTTATTTTATTGCTTACTGTATGAAGTGAAAGTGCAAACAACTAATGGGGATCCCAATAACAATATCTCATTGCTCCGTGTGTTTTTAGGGTCCACCAGGCCCAAGCGGTCTTCAGGGTGTGGTCGGAGCTCCTGGTCCAGCAGTGAGTATCACTTCCTCTGGCCATCTAATGTCAACTTTTCCCTGTGAAATATTATTATACACTCTGTTTACTTTATTAATGGAGGTCATATTCAGGATTCAAAGTTTTATTTGGCAGATTCTGAATTTGTATTGATTTTTTTTAAATTCCACAGTTTTCAACATTTCACATGACTTAAACAATTGAAATGTTGTAGCTAATGGTAGCCCCTGCTTGCCATGGTGGGTTCTGGATCAGAACATTGAAATAGCATATTAAGTTTAAAATATTTACTCAAATTCAAGGCCCCATGAAGACAAAGACAGTAATGATGCAAAACAGAAACTGGAAAAGTGAAAAACCAAAAGCCAAAAGCCGGTGGGCAGATCTTTTTAACTTGTCTCCAGATGAGAGTTACTCTGAATCATGTCAGGTTCTGCAGCACAAGACCCTGTTATTTAGTCATTTCCGATCATGTTCCGAGAGCAATGTGTACTCTATGCAGGTTTTTATTTAGACTTTACCATTCCTGGCTGATGGTGTAATAATCAGTTAAATGAGCTCTTAGTGTTTAGATACATTGGAAAATCGGACACTTGGCTCTTAATGGCGCATAGTTGAAGACTGTTACAATAAGATTTATGAAAAAAAAATTTAAAGATAAAAATTCCCAGATGGGCAGACATTAATTACTGTTCTAGCCAGGTCAGGGATACATTATGCAAACAGTATTGCTATATTCCAAAAACCTTTTGGCTGCCGTCCCCATTTATTTAAGAATCCCCATCCTTTTATATTTTTGTAACGTTACACAAATTTCTTTACACAAACTATTGCTATCAGCAGGGTACCCCACAAAGACTTTTGTCATCATGGTTGTTAACAGCTTTTCCTTTAGAAAGTTTTTTAGCACCCAGCCATCAATTACATTGCAGTTATGTATTTGGGATTTCTTGAATTTGGAGTCTCACAAATCACAATGGTACGCCAACCCGCCAATCATTTCCATGTATTAACCTCATATGGCACCCGGTTTAGCTGAGAATACTGCCTGCCTTGTATGCTGCAGAACATCCTCTACTCATCCATCTCATTAACACAACAAAAAAGTCCTGTTTCTACAATAGCTGATGGCCTGAGGGTGACTAAGAGCTCATTGCTGTAAATTATCAGGCCTTAACAACCATTCTAGCAAAAATTCAGCATCTGCAGCGCTCTGTGGGGGCTAGAATAGACCTGGTGAGACGGATTGCCGCGAGCAGGTAGTGCACACAAGCTGAATAACAAATTATTTAACAGTTGTTTGTGTTGGTGAGTCAGTCTGCTCATGTGTATTCATACCTTCAGAACTGGGACCCGACTCATGCTGTGTAGTTTCACCATTATCTGCCCTCTTTCTATTACTGCAAGTTTAATGCTGTTATACATTTCAACTATACTATCTACCCCACCTCTCAATCCAGGAAAAATGTTGGTGTTTGCAGGGAAAATGAATGATCCAATTTTCTTTTCAGCTTAGGCTTAACGAGGTTTACAACAGCTCATTCGCCAGTATTGTCTTTAAGATACAACTAAGGTCAAGCAGTTGGAATGAAACTCTATTGATCTTAATCAGGATGTGGTAAACATCCTTTTCCACAAATCAATTGTGTTTTTGTATTTAGCAGTGTCTAATAAAAACATAAATATTGTATAAGAACAATTTTTGAAATGTTAATGGGCAGGAGGAAACACAAAGTGATGTAAAAGTTTGTTTCTAACTTAACATGAGGTGAACAAAAATCCTTAAATATTCACTTAGATTTGTTTCAGGCACAATCTAAACATATAATAAGATTGATGCACTTCAGGTGAGTCATAAATGACATCTGCCTCAGCATGTGTTAATGCCTCGAGGCCTAAGAATGTATGCCTGCAGCTACTAATCATATCTCATTCAATTACATCAGCCACATTTCAAATTTTAGATAGACTCATATAAAAATAACTACCGAGTCCTGAAAAATGAAACATTCACAATTTTAGTACAAGTTGTTATACATTGATTTATGATGATTAAAGCCCCTAAGAAATAATTTTTCTAATTAGAACTTCAGCGTGTGTTGAATGCACAGATTTCCGCTCTCTTATAGCTGTAATACAGAAAACACTGAGACAGTTTTTCAGAATATAATGTGTCACTTCTGGGGAATATACTTTTACTGCACATTTTAAGTATTTAGCTTCTCTTAGCTCGATTTACACCACATGCACAACTTTACACATTGTCTGATTAACGGAGACGAGAAGTCATTTATTACAGTGGAGGGGAAACAACGGACAGTAACAGACTAGTGCCCCCTTGCGGCAGTTTGATCTGCCTGACATCGGATCAGCGATAACTTGGATTGTTTGTGTCCTCTTGTAAACAATATATTTTGTTTTATTTTGCACATTTAGACAAAAGAAAACTATTTTGCCTGGTTTATACTTGTGATGTTAATGATGATTATAATGTAACTGTAATTAAAATATAATCTTTTACGCTTTCCCACCCGTTATCGGCAGGCTTCATGCTCATGATCACATAAACACTTTGCCCTTGTTGGATCATTTCACTAATCATGAGAAGCAAGCTACCCAAACCAAGCTTCGCATTTTGGTCATGATAACGGTTCTAGGCTTCCCTAAATATTATTTTGGCGGTTCCATCTAATTCTATCAATCGAAGAACTCCAATGTGTCATGAAAAATAGTGGAGCAAGTTGTGCATGCGGTGTAACAATGAAAGACCAATTATGCAGTATTTAACTTCAAACACATCACAGACACTCATTTCTGATTCCGATCTCCCTGAGGAGCTGTCGGAGCAGTCAGATTTGTGACTTTGTTTTGGTTACAGTCTCTCTAAATTTGAGTCCACCTTGTCTGCGACTCTTCGGTTCAAAGCTGTACTCATGCTACCTGTAATCACCTAACATTTAGCTTTCTAAACTGCTCTACATTCAGTACCAGCACCTGAGGCTGCCTACATATCCCAGGGCTCAGCAAGAGCTCCACAAGCACTTTCAAGTGCTGACATGCATTTGAACTAAAAACTCCCAGTTTGTCAGCACTTCGCTCCTTCCCTGTAGTCGCCCCTTTCTATCCTCTGTAGCCCTGTGCACCTCTGACTTCACAGATGAAGTCAGCATCTTTCACATACGCTGTTTACCATAACCCTGTGGCTACACTCTACTGTATCCTGCATTCCTGATGAGGCGCTTTGTTACTGTAATCTGGCTGCTGTTTTCCCAGGTTCCCCGTGGCCTCACCCTTGTCCTTTTTTGTTTTGTATTTGACTTTTCCTCTAAATGCTTGACTAGCCTTCAAGATTTGCAGGTAGACTCTAAACTTTAAATGGCCTGTGAGTGTAAATGTCTGGTTATGTGTTAGCCCTGAGATAAACCCCTGACCTGTCCAGGGTGCATGCTGGGAAAAGGTCCAGCCCCCTCATGACCCTGAGCAAGAATATGTGGGTGTAGACAATTGATGGATGGATGAAATTGCCATAAAATGACTTCAGAAAAAGCATTAAGGTAAACTGTCTGTCCTAATCTGTGTTTGAATACGAGCATCGACCCACCCTCCACCTTGAGCTTGGACATACTCCATCACCTTGAAAAGGATTAAGAGGGCAGAGAAATCCCATAAGCGAAAGTTCACTTAGATACCAGTGTTTGTGGACTTGCATTTGCCGAAGCTTCGGCTAATGAGGATCAGAATGAAGTGTTTAAATGTTTAGATTTAATGAACTTTTACCTCCCTCAGGGCAGTGATGGTGAATCTGGACCAAGAGGACAGCAGGGTATGTTTGGCCAGAAAGGAGACGAAGGAGCCAGAGGATTCCCCGGTCTACCAGGACCCATCGGACTACAGGTAAGGTCGACATCTTTTACACACACACACACACACACACACACACACACACACTGATTCCCTTTCTCTCCTTCTCTGAACACATGACAACCAGATCACGAAGCCCACTAGATATGCACATCGCTTTTCCTCTGTCAGAGCCAGCTGGAGCAGAATGAGTTCCTCCACACCCCTTAAACCGACAACATTTCACCACTCCTTTACATCATTTACATTAAATCAAAACAGAGCATAATTTATTAATGCAGCCTCAGCTCCTAATAACACTTTTCATTGCTCCTGGGAAAGTAATGCTTTTTCCCCCTCAAGGACTTTCCGTAGCATAGACAGTGCTCAAAATCCATCACCATTGCTAACATTTTGCATTTGGCATTTTGCCGCGCCATTAATAGGGGAGGGAAGGCTGCTGTTGGTTTTCCACTCAGACTACATCATTATCATGCAGCAAACCACTTCCTTGCAGTGGTCCCGGGCCCAAATAAGAGACCAGCTGCCGTGGTAGCCTGTATTCAATTAGATATTTTAATCAATGTATAGTATAAATTAATTCTCTTGCAAATATGGCCCACAACAGTATTCATTTCCTAGATGATTTAGAGAAAAGAGGCAGCAATTCTGAAGCAGGCAGGCAGTCATGATGCGTTTGATACCAGGGTGGACACATTTGCTTTGTCAGGTATCAAACCTGTGACACTACAAATAGTCGAGCAGTACACCCTGCCTACGCAAACATGGAGAATGCAGGATATAGGCTGTGTGGAAGAGGGATATTTGAGGGCTTTTATCAATATATGACTAGCAGTTTTATTTTCCACTTCAACACACATTAATCTTATTTCTAATGGTAGTAGTTCATTGATTTGTAGAAAGTGTTTTTCTTTGAATCATGCACAAAGTATAAGCACCCATTTTGGTATTAAAATTAGACTACTGGTATGATACTTTTGAGAGAAGAAGTAACACATTCCTACTCTTGCAAATTGCACAAGAGAGAAAGATAAAGCAATAAAATTTGCCTTTCCTCGATTCAAAAAACTTGCAGATACGACCTTACATAGTGTGGTCTAACCAGTAGCTTGTAGTGGCTAAGGTTAACTAATGTAAGCTAACTTTAGGTAGATGTCGCTGTGTAACTGACATAGCTGAGTCATTTCACTGACACACTGATAGATAATCTCACTTTAGGAAACTGACTAAACAGTATACAGTGTTTGCTTTTAAATTGCTCCATAAGGATGTAATACTACGATTAAGACAAAACTTTACAGTATGTGACTACCACCCCACTCTAATTTGCTCTATTTAGCTCTCTTTTCCTCCAAACTGCAACAAGTGAAAGAAAAGCAAAAGAGCTCAGCATTGGCTTATTTAAGCCAAATGAGCTGAAGTTGAAGAAACTTGCTTTGGTGGCAATGAATAATGAAACAGCACATTTTAGAATATCTAAAAGTCAATTATCCAAGGACTCACTGAGGATGAAATTAGAGCGAAGCCCTGCTGGTCAATAGGGCCAGATAACGTTGTTATTAAGTGCAATTGGCTTTTAATTGGGCATAATGCACTCCATCTCCACTCTTTTAATTATGTTTAGCTAAGCTGCCGTTCAGTAGATGGCAGCAGCCACTGTGAGCTCAGCTCTTCAATTTAATTATCTGTAGCATTAATGATTTTTGACTACGGGGAATGAATGCCTTCGGTTTGAAAGGCTTCCATCATTTAGACCTGTGTTTGCCGTGGAATATTGGAGTCTTTTCTGAGTGGATGCATTGTTCAGATCAAAAGGTTAAGATGTGGATGAAAATGGGAATTAATAACGTAATAAAGATTTTATTACGTCAGGCTAGTCTGGTAAGTAAAGGGAAATATTAAATATAGGTAAGCATGTATTTATTTGCTCTGACATGTGAGCCAAAGAGTAGTTATGTGCTTATGTATCTGTTTGTGTGGATGTTAATTTAACTCACAATGCACCTTTTCTTACCGGCCTTCTAATCCATTAGAACATTTTTCAAAGAAGCCTAACATAAAGCATTGATCAAGGGCCTGTCACGTCTAAACATAATGCATGAAATAATTTGATGCTTAATTTATTTTTCCATTCTTACTACCCTCATGCTTTATTACTGTGACTAAAGTCCCAGGCAGAATCTGTTATAAAGTAGCCTTCTCTGCCATTCCAGAGGTACATTAAATCAACAAAATGGGCTGAAACTACACATATGTGATCTCAATGATGGATTTCAATGTCATTTTAGTTTCACAGTAACTTATCATTACCGCGGCTTTCCACCCACCTATTGAATATGCATGCTCCATCATCAGAGCTTAACTAACACAACAAATAATAACTGCAATTATGCAGATAGACAATAAGCAACAGTAGCATATGAGAGCTCCTTCATTTGTGTCACACATACACCTTCCCAAGTTGTATTCAAACTGTTTTACATGATTGAATACCAAAACTGGAAAATACGCACCGCCTGCACCGTCCTCTTTGTTTCCACTTTCCTGTGGACATAGATGGATGGAGCTCCCACCCTGTAATTTACACAGGCTGATTATACCCATGCATCCCATACCCTTTAATTACAATAGGTGTCCTTTTTGACTAATTGTGTGTTTACACTCAGGGGCTCTGCTTGTATTCATGCATTCACCGTCACATTGCATTCTAAAGCTCACTATTCAATACACATCATCTGTAAGTACCTATTAATGAGCAGCACAAAGGTATTCCTGCTCCTGTCTGTGGATTTTCTAATGTGCCGTTTTGTCTCAGTTGCTGCTACACATGACCCTTCTTTACTTGTTCTGAAGAATATGTGCCTTCTTTGCAGGGTTTGCCCGGCCCTCCTGGTGAGAAGGGAGAGAATGGAGACGTTGGACCAATGGTGAGTTCAGCTCTTTCTGTGATTTTTCTCTGTTGCAGCGATTCATATAGTTTTCATGTACAACCCAGACACGTGGGAAATTGTGCTGATTGTTCTGAAGTGTTGGCTCGTGGCTGCGTTTGGCAGCTCCTCAAGCCAATTAGCAGATTTTTTGAATTCTCTAAAAGATGTATTGACACAAACATTTCTACTGGTGAAAACATGCTATGTTCCCATGCAGTATGTTTTTTTTTATATCTAGTAGCATTTATTAATTTTAAAAATACGATGAATATAGCACTAAAGGGTGGTGACTAAACAAATACCAAACATAAACATTATAGCACCAGGTGATTCTTTTGGATTTATTTTTTACTGTGAAAGTTATACATTTAGTTTGCCTTCTGCAACATATAGAAAGCTATATTGGCACGACTACTATACTAACCACAACTTTTTGCTGACAGGGTCCACCTGGTCCTCCTGGCCCCAGAGGTCCTCAGGGTTCCAGCGGTGCCAACGTAAGTCTGATTGTTTTTCTTTTTTCTTGACGGGGCTTCAGTCATACTCGTATGTAGGGGCTGGGTGCCAATTTCAATACTTTTCAGGTACTGACCGAATTGCCTCTAAAGTATCAAGTACCGAAAAATGCCTCGTCATTCAAGACCCAAATTCAATATCTAAGGAGTAAATCTCCTCACCAACAGTGAGCCAATAAGCACACAGCATGCTTCTACCAAGATCTAATAATGTTTGTGATTGGCTGTCTAATGTTACACATCGCAGAGGCAGGCAGGAAAAACTCTACATTACGCACAGAGACAGGGCTCACGTTTGTGCCATAATGTGTAATGTTGTAATTTCTTTTTGTTTTATAAGATTGGTATCGAAAAAAGTATTGTTTAGGAACCGGCATTGAAGTCTCGGGATCAGTATCGGTACCGGTATTGAACAATTTTTTTAAAGATACCCAGCCCTACTCATACGTTTTTGTCAATCAAAAGCACACATTTTTCTCGTATGATTCTTACTTCCCTAAATGTTCTCATTGTGATTTATCCACAGGGAGCTCAAGGTCCTCCCGGTGGTATTGGTGCAATGGGAGGTGTTGGTGAGAAGGTAAAAACCAACGTCCAGACGATTGTGGAAGCACTCAACAAAACACATTCCAGCTCCTTTATAAATATAAATATAAATATATATATATATATATATATATATATATATATATTTTCTCTCCTTTGATATGTTTTGCCTCAAAATAAATAATTCTTTGGAATGTTTCTCTTTCTGCTCCTGCAGGGTGCTGCCATATTTAGTACCATGTAATGCATAAAAAAGTGTGTGTTTGACATCAAAGTAGATGTACAAACCAAAAGTTAGTCAGCTGATAACACTATCTGGATTGTTTATTGCGAGTGTGATAAATCCACATTTTCACACATTTTCACTGTGATCTAACAGGGAGAAACCGGTGAAGCTGGCAACCCAGGATCAGTTGGGGAGCCTGGGATTGCAGTAAGTACAGTGTCATGTTAAAATACTGATGATCTCATTTCAGATAGCATTTGTTATTTTCAAAAACAAGATAACTGATCATTTATACATGTGTAAACATCACTTAGAATGCGAGGCTGTTATTAGAGGCAAAAGTCAGAATATGCCAGGAGTTATTTTGAATGAAAAAAGCATCACGATAGCGTGGAGGTGTTCCCCACAGTAAATTTCGTTGTTTAATGTCTCCAAAATGACCAGAAGTTCACTTTCTCCTAACTCATTTGACATCAACTTACTAACTCTATCACCTGCATTACTCATTATGATATGCACAACATAAGTTTCATAATGCAGCATCAGTGTTTGGCTACAAAAATGCCTCTGCTCTTTCCTTTCCAGCGGTAAAAATCATGATTAAGTATTCACAAATCGTAGCAGTGCCATTGATCTGGGCTAAGCACTGGTTTTGTAGACCAGGCAGGCCTCACCTTAGTTATAGGTATGGGCTTGAGTCTGAGTCTATCACGTTGTATTGACGTATCAGCATTCTGCTGTGTATCTATGAACAGTGACAGATAGACCCAGTGTTGCACATCACATCAAGGTCAATTTTAAAGGTGCCATGCTGGCATCGACTGAGACGTGCTCTGCTCTAATGGGCCAACTAACGATTTTGGGCTTGTCATTATTCTCCAACTGCTGCTCTTAGTCAGAGCCAACGCTTATTACTAGAGCAAATAAAATATTATAATAATAGGACTTTTTTGTGTAATCATTTAATGGATCAAAATAGGATTTTAAAATGAAACTCCAGAGCAGATGAAAACAGCTTCATTTTTGGTTTATTTTTTTTCAGCTCTAAGAGCTATACTAGTTCTTCTTAGAGACAGTTTGGTGCATTTTTTGATGCCAGTTGGTGTGACAGATTTGATAACACGTATGTCCCGTGCCTTATTTTAGCCTGCTATTGTCAAAGAAACGTGGATGGCTTTATGTGGTTTTCCTTGTGACAAGCCTGTGATGCATTTTTCCATAGGGACCCAGAGGAGAGACTGGTGAGAAGGGAGAAACAGGCCCACCCGGAGCTGCTGGACCCGCCGGCCCCCGCGGACCCTCTGGGGATGACGGTCCCAAGGGCAACCCCGTATGTCCCCTCCACTGTCACATACACAGCCATGACTGATGCATTCTTTAAGCTGTCAGCTGCAGAACCACTGTCATATTTCTCAGTCGAGCTGTCTTCTGTTAGACATGTTGTTGACACAATGTCAAATATCTGAGTCCAGCTCAGTCTTCTCAGTGTCTTCATCTGTCTGCAGGGTCCTGTCGGCTTCCCAGGAGACCCTGGTCCCCCTGGTGAGCCTGGTGCTGCTGTAAGTGCTACATTTATCCCTCAATCAATCTTATGTTTAGGATGATGTACCATTCAGTGAGTAGCAATACATGCCTTTATTACCAATAAGGTCTTGTTTTTTTTCTCTTTTTAATGTGACATTCTTGATTTTCCCATTTTGTGTATGAGGATTTTGTTATTGTTTGTATGTAAATTTCTTGAATGTGCCATTAATGTAGACCCTGCCATTAATATAGACCCTGCGTCGCAGTACAGTATAAGAGCTGACTAATGTTGTCATTTGTGTATTATATTTTAGGGTCTTGACGGTTTACCAGGTGACAAAGGAGACGATGGAGAGGCCGGACAACCGGTAAGTCTTACGTGATCTGAAATTGTAAAAATGTGCCATGTAAACAAATCAATATATCCAGCCAGTCACATTCAGCTACTAAACTTGATTTCCCATGCACACAATGATGTGCAAGAATACAGCAAGATTAATTCCTTAATGTGTGCAGTAACCTGAGAATGCAGAATAGTTTGAATTAGCGGCATTTTGTTTATCTAGTAACTGAATTATGTTTTTTTTTCAACATTCAGAATCTAGAAAATGTGTACAATAAGTGAAATGAACCTCCTAGCAGTGTCATTTGAAATCATGTTGCAGTTACTTGTTTTAAATCCAGCTCTGTTGAAACTGAAACAAATGTAACTATATGGTGAAAGGGGTGTGAAATAATCCCAAAAAATGACATTCATCACTAGGGATAACTCATTATGTAACAAAACTTTTTAGTTTTTGTAAAGTGGAGTTAAGTGTTACATCTACTCTACTTTAGGGCCCTTCAGGTCCATCTGGTGAGGCTGGAGTACCAGGACCTCCTGGCAAAAGGGTGAGTACATTTCTAAAATGATGGATGAGATTATACTTCTGCTAACTCTCGAGATGTTCTCTATTTTTAGATTCACAATGCTCTTACGGGCTTGCAAGCTATTACCCACTGTAAAGTGACACACATTATGATAGCATTATATGTTTGGAATTTAAATTACTATGTACTATATATGTTTGACAGGAAATGGTGCCCATTAGGTAAAATGTGTGTGGAATAGCCAGTAATTGCAGACAGAGATCATCCTGTAAGAGAATATTGAAATATTGTGAGTTTGACTTGAAATCTGCTGCTCCTAATGTCAGGAAATGAATGTGTCACTTTAATTTCTGGCACTCACTGTCCCCCTCTGTCACATCAGACTTGAACTGACATTATTTCATTTCACTAGCGTGGCATTTTTTACGATGCATTTCATTTACTGTAATACTGTTTTACAGTTAGCAATAAAACACGCGATTAATGTACTGTATGAAAGGCTGGCACAATATGGCAAGAGAGAATAGAAACTGATATTTAGTTCTGTTTATTTAAGCCGAGATGATGCACAGTAAAGTGTAACTTATCCTCCAGAGTATGAACCAGCTCTGCTGCCATCTCTGTATATTAATACAAACATAGTATATAGTACGTACACAATGTAGCTCTTGTATGTCATATTAATGTATGAACACTGTTTTTTTTATTTTTTATGAATAAGCAGTGATAGATTACTCCCATTTTATGCTACTTTCTACTCTCTTCTCCACTACATTTCAGAAGGAAATATTGTACTTTTGACCCCATACATTTTTTTGACAGCTATAGTTATTTGTTACTTTTCAGACTAAGATTTTACATTATAAAACATTATTACTTACACCTTTTTTTAACCTGTATTTATTCAGGGAAGGTTCACTGAGAGGCAGCCTCTCTTTTGCAGGAACGCCCTGACCACATTTACACAGTTGCACACATTCACACCTGGAAGCTGCCCGGTACAACCACAGTCTGATCTGCTGGCCACTGAGCAGCTCCACTGGAGTGGTTGGGGTTAAGGTGATGGTGGTAATAAGGGAGGGACAAGCGCTGCACTTTCACTTTTCCCACCCAGATTTTATCCTGTCGATCTGGGGATTGAACCGATGACCTCCCGGTCACAAGCTCGTGTCTCTAACCTTTAGGCCTTAAGGTTAAACCAGTGGTTCCTAACCTTTTTGGTTTGTGACCTTTTACAAAAAACAATGTTTACTTGGGACCTCATGTCTTGTTTCAGATATCTAGTTGTTCAGATGGTTTCACTGAAATAACTGTTTGAGTTTCAAATGGGGTAAAGCTATCCAATGTGTTTACAAAAAAGCAAAGATTAGAGGAAAAAATAAAGAAATACAAGTTTGTTTATTAATTAATAATCTCACAACCACTCAGATTTGTGTTGTGACCCACTAGAAGGTCCCAACTAGGTTAGCAACCACTGGACTAACCTACCTATTGTACACAATGTTAATAAAACTAGCTCTACCTTGACCAACTCCAACAGTAAAAGACTACTTTGATGCATCAGTATAATATTACAGTACATCAGTCACAGGGGTCATTTTGCTGGAGAACAAGTACTTTTAAGACATTAAGTACATTATACTTACTGATACTTGTATACTAGTAGAGGATCTGACTACTTCTTTCACGACTGTGAATAAGGAATGAAGCCATGTGTTGCATTAATCTACATTGCCATTTTCTTGACTTTGGAGATTTCTAAATTTCAATACAATTCACAAATAGTTGTTCATTCATTTCTCAAGCTAGTCATGACCACACAGCTTATGGTGAGATACTGGACTGTATCTACCGGATGGTCATCTACTGTGCACAGTAGATGACCATCCGGTAGATACAGTATCAGCTACCTGAGATATAAATGTCTAAAAGATATTTTTTCGTTGTGGTATTTCACTGCCAAACATGTTCTTTGTTAAGCATCAGACACACTTGTTTGCTTGTTTTCCTGCAATGCGGTGGCTAGAATTAAAATGCAGGCTTGGACAGTTGATCATACATTTTAAAAACGTAGGTATGGTAAGCACTTTTTAGACCCACAATTTGTATTCCAAGGGATACTATCCAGGTGACAGAGGCTACAGAACAAATTAGACCCCAGCTCCATGTCCATATTAATGGACTTGGCAATATTATTATTTCACCAAGGTAATTTGGGGTCTCTTTCCCAATATCTCTTCGAAATTGACTCAGGTTTGGTGCTCATTGATGCATGTGGCTTCTTGTCTACATTAGCACACACACACACACACACACACACACACACACACACACACACACACACACACACACATGCCTCCATACACACATTCACTAACGCACATACACAGTTGCAAGGGCTTATAACCTACATTGAAGACCGATGGCTTTTGTTTGGTCTATTTGATTATGGTTCCTAATGGCAAATGACAGCCCACTTACGTACAAGGTTTTGACCAGAGGCTGTTTGGTGAAAATGCTGATGTGCTTTTAGCTCAGCATGTTTGGAATGTAGGGCAATTTGCTTGCACTGATGTTGCCTGGCCCTGCAAAACCCTCTCTCTTTGAAAAAAGTTCCAAGGTCAGATGATGATTCTGTGTGTGTGTGTGTATATATATATATATATATATATACTATATATATATATATATATATATATATATATATATATATATACATATATTTATACTTATATTGTTTGTTCTGTTTAACCTGTTTGTTTAACTTATTTTAGAGAATGTGTGACATGCACCTACAACACCAAAACAAATTCCTTGTATGTGTAAAAAACGTACTTAGCAATAAAGCTTTTCTGATTCTGCATCAGCTGAACAATTAGTATATAATGTACATGAAACTACTGCTGCTCTGCAAATGTTGTAGAACTCCCTTTTAGAGAATAATTACCTATTTTGTGTTATTTTCAATAGATTTATGTAAAAGGTTTTGACATGAGGGAGTATATTTATTAAGGTAGTTTTTTTAATTACAATGATATATTTGTATATTTGAATTATTCATGTGCAAAACTATAATTGCATTTTGTTGTTGTTTTCCTCAGGGAACTGTTGGACCAGCAGGTCAGGAGGGCAGACAAGGAGAAAAGGGATCCAAGGTAAGTTGCTAACCGTCTGACATTAGCTTGACTTTTACAAATAACAATCACCTAATAATATTGTAGATCTTATTCTTTCTCCGATCAGGGTTGGATAATTGTATGGAAGCAAAGGAAGGCCTTAATTTGAATCTTATAAGCAACTGAATACCTATTTGTAAAATGTTATTGCTACTGACTATTTTATATTGACATTTAAACACCACTGAATTTACTTTGAAAGCCATCTATCTCAATTCATGTCTATATTCATGTTAGTTTTTATTTTTTTTAAGGTTCACACATGTAAGTGTCAAACTGCTATATTCAAGTAGCTCAAATTCAGTTGGTCATGTTCAGATCTAAGAATTTAAGTCAAGTCAAAATAATCAGATGATCAAATCGGACTGGTGAAATACAGACCCTAAGATGAAAAATTCACACTTCCTAACTACCTGGATAATCAATCGAGCCTCAGAATGAAACCTGATAGGACAAAGGTCTGATCGAATCCGCTGTCAGTCATGTTATCCAAGAAAGGAAAGTTCAGATGATTGACTGGAAACACCAGACCATAATTTTCTATATCAATTTATTAACATCTTTTGAAATAGCAAAACTTCACATTTTCAAAGAGGGGAATTCAAATAATTTTACAGGTCCATATTTTCCTAATAATGTTTGTGTTTCCTGGAAAGAACCATGTAATTTAGTACTGCAAAGACAATAGAACAAGTGTTCAATTGGTGCATGTCCAATTATTAAATTAACTCAAATTATTTGTAAAATATTAGTATTAATATTATATTAGTGGTAATATGTCACAACTAGGTATTAAAGGGATCCTGTCGAGTCTTGTAAACAAACAAAACGTACGTTTACATTCAGTTTTGCTCACCAAAACGCATCGTGTGTATTTGTGTGTATTCGTGAATTCGTGAGGAACAAGCGTGTCAAGTGTATTTCCATCCTCATAAAACACACCATTGTTTACATCCATGTCTAGCAGCTTGCAGTCTTTTCTTCTCAACCTTTGCTGGTGTATTACTGCATATATTGTGCGTGTTACCACCACCTGTAGATTAGTGGAACAGCGTGACAGCATTAGTAGGACTGTGTATCGAGTGCATGCACGAGATAAACAAAGCAGGGACCCGCTCATAGAAAAACAGCTTTGTAATTTGTATGGTCTGTCTTTGCTTCCATAAATGGCTGCCAGACTTCACTGCCTAAAAGGTAGTTAATACAAAAATGGAATGAAATGTCTGTAATGATATCAAGGGCAAAGTAACACTAATTTAACTAAAAAAACTAACTTGTTCCTTTAATATATTATGCTCTGGTGTACATTTATGTATTCACCTCAGATCCTGTAGGTTGTAAAAATTGCTGAATTTGTCTCAGCAAAGAAGCAGTGGGGTTTCTCGAGGCTATCTGCAGATTTGATTGCTTTGTTAAACATGCTAGCGCTTGCACAGTTGAAGACCATCAAATAGGAAGAATCTTTGTACACCTGCACACAGAAATTGTTTGTCTCCGAATCAGTCGGCTCGAAGGAAAGCAAAGATAGAAAACCTGACAAAGGGTGCCCAGATAGCTCTGTTGGTAGAGCGGGCGCCCATATGTAGAGGTTTACTGCTCGACGCAGCCGGCCCCGGTTCAACTCTGACCTGCGGCCCTTTGCTGCATGTCATTCCCCCCTCTTTCTCCCCTTTCATGTCTTCAGCTGTCCTATATGAATTAAGGCCTAAAATGCCCCAAAAAATAATCTTAAAAAAAGAAAACCTGACAAATCTCAGACATAGCCTCGTTCTTTGTTGTTCTCCATCCCTCACACAGACACACACACACACACACACACACATACAAAGTACACATTCTGTCCACATTGAGATAAAGGATTAGAGTTGATTTGATGGAGACAAGGCAAAGCCTGCATGTTGATCCTAGAGTGTCAAATCCAGGCCTAATTGGTTGTCAGAGCAATTTAATCCCCTCCTCCTATCATCCTAGTTGATATGACATCTCGGAAACTTCAACACATAAAAACTCAGCAGGAACTGCTCAGAGACAACAGACGAAATCTGGTAACATTTTATCTGTTTGAATGTTGCAAATTCCTCGAATCCTTCCAACCTGAGGTTTTTTGTGGAGGGAACACATTGCATAATATCAGACAATGTGACTTCTGGATCCGTGATTGCTTCAATTATCAAGTGGGATAGAGGTCTTGTTATTGCTGAAGAGATCTTTTTGATCATACAAAGTGACAGCATTTGAGATACCGTGTGGAGTTTTGAGCACCAGTATCACTGTGGAGCAATGGTTTTAAGAGTGAGTCCTGCTTTTGTTTGTATCTGCTGCACAAGGACGTACTTATATATGAACACAATGTCTAAAAGATCAGCTTTTCAATAGTTTTTTCAAGTAAGAAAATGCATTCAAAATGTTTGTTAAGAAAGGATACACAAAATTACATTCTGTGTTTAGTTAGAGACAGAGAATGTAATTGCAAACAATACCTTTAAGCGCCCAGACATGTATGAGCCGGAGACAGAGAAAAGGGAGTCATTTTTAATTTGTTCTGATGTTTTACAGGGCGAAGCTGGAGCCGAGGGCCCTGTTGGGAAAACTGGACCTGTGGGACCTCAGGGGCCTGCTGGAAAGTCTGGTCCCGAGGGACTGCGTGGAATCCCTGGCCCTGTTGTGAGTACATTTTGCTCATAAAAATCTGTCACTTTTCATGCCACAGGTTTCACATTATATTCTGATTGAAATGCCACATCTCAGAATTTAATGAATTCATGTTTATGGAATAAATGACATGATTGAAAGTCAATGTTCTTGTTTTAAAACTACAATTCTCGTATCATGGATACTTTTGGGACATGTATTGTTTCTTAAAATACAGTTTAGTAACTTTAAAATCTAGTATCTAGATTATTCTCATGTTATTCGCCAAATACTGTAATCATTTTGTCTTTATTTTCAGGGTGAGCAAGGACTGCCTGGCGCTTCTGGTCAAGATGGCCCACCAGGACCTATGGTAAGACACGTTCTCCCACCTGCTCAGTAAAACAATAGTTATAGTTATTGTTCAGTCAAAACATGTTTGCCCACTCATTGTTTAAGAGGTTGCATGCTTTTAGCCAAATAAAGGACATTGGTCATCTGAAAATGTTTTTTTATGGTTCAATATACCAGGTTTTGGTGTGATAACATTACAGTATTGTAATGCTGTAACGATTAATCGAGAGAGAAAATTAATTAGCAACTATTTTTCATAATTGAATAATCGTTTTAGTCATCATTGGAGGAAAAATGCTAAACAGTTGCTGGTTCCGGCCTCTTAAATGTGAGAATTTGGATTTTTGGACTGTTGGTCAGACAAAACATGACATTTAAAGGCGTCGCCCTGAGCTGTGGGTTAATCATGAAAATAGTCCTTAGGTGCTCCCCTGAAGTATTACTTACAGCAATTGGAAAATTTGAGAATGGTCACCATGAATGCAGAGATCTTCGACGGCTGCCACTGTAAAATAATGTGTATTAATTTTGCTGTCAGTTATGCTTCACAAACTGATTCTTTCCCTCCACAGGGACCCCCTGGACTTCTTGGTATGAAAGGTGACTCTGGAGGGAAGGGAGAGAAGGTAAGCCATTATTACGATGCTAATCTCAAATTGCTTTATTGTGGATTTGTCATATCTGCTTATCGGAAGCTTCCAAAGTAAGCAAACATCCGGGCCTATTGCCTGTATCTCTTTGCTCAGTCTCTCCCAGTAAGGATGAAGAAAGCCTCTGCTCTGTGCCATCACACAGTGATCTAATGCAGTGAATGAATATGTATAAGTCCAGTAATATTGTTGCTGGGATGGTCATTGGTTATATGCCAGCATGCAGTAGTCAGACGCAGATAACAATATCTCTGCCTAGCAGCAGGTGCCATTTACCATTGTTAAATTTGACGGCCCCTATGAACACACTAATTATTTATAGGCAGAAATAAGACTGTACTGAGGTTGTGTGACCAGACATAAACTGTGCATAAACTTGCACGTTGAAAAACGGTTTTCATTTTCTGCAGGTGATTAATGAGCAGAAATTAAACTTTAGTAAATATGAAAATTACTTTTTGTCTAATGCATAATTGGTATAAATATTGTTTTGCTCTCTAAATGTATGTCGATGCTTTTGTTTCACTTTTTGTTCTTTATTTTTTCTTCCCTGCCTGCGCCAGGGTCATCCAGGTCTTATCGGTCTGATTGGTCCTCCTGGTGAGTTTGGAGAGAAGGGAGACAGAGGATTGCCTGGACCTCAGGGTACTGCAGGTGGCAAGGGTGAAGCTGTAAGTGTCAGGCAGAGTATGCTTTATTAAACTATACTCTCCATTGTCTCCTCTGGTTGTGAATCTCATAAAGTCATAGCGCTGCATGTCAACGTATTTAACGTAGTGTGACCTACTTAGACTTAGAGGTTAAAATCTCACAAGACCACTAACTTATTTTATTACAGATATGAAGACATATTAGAGTAATTAGGGCTGGGTGTTGTTCATCGACATTCAGTAAAATCATGTCGGGATCACATAGAAATAGTACAAATTTCTGGTTGAATCTGAGATCATTTTAACATAAACAAAGGTTTTTTACGTGTCAAGAGTATGTTCTGATGTAATGCATAACAGTAAAACCCATTTTGTATTGAATTTGCCAATTTTGATTTTGCATGCTTTTGCCATATTGAAAAATACTTGTATATATTAACCTATTAATTGCATTCTGACTGATCTGTTATCTGTTATAAGGGTGTTAGTGGTCCCCAAGGTCCTCTCGGCCCTCCTGGTCCCCCTGGTCTTTCTGTAAGTTCCATTTCTTATTGACCAAAACATTTTTCCACTTTGTAACATCATGACTCTTGTTCATCTCTTAATTTTCTTTTTTCCTAATTTTCTTTTCAACAGGGCCCTCTAGGACAGAAAGGTTCCAAGGGATCAACTGTAAGTTGTGTTTTCTTTCTTTACCGTGTTTTGATGCCATTCATTGCCCGTTATGTGTTTTAATTATGTCAACGGTACTTTGTTTTCTGTCAGGGTTCAACAGGTCAGAAGGGAGATACTGGACTGATTGGACCACCTGGACCACCTGTAAGTTTCTTATCATTAAATTTAGATAGTTTTACCGAAGCATAATTGTTAAACACATTATACTCTAAGAATGCTCTAAATGTGCACGAACTGTAGCGTTATGATTAAATGCAGTACTCACTGGAGTTGAAACAATTAGTTAATCAATTAGTCAGAAAATGAATCAGCTGTTTTGTTTATTGATAAATCATTTCAGTCTTTTTTTCAAGAAAAAAACATTTGCTGGTTCCAGCTTCTCGAATATGAGATTGTGCCACTTCTTTCTGCTTTATAATTATGTAAACTGAATATCTTTGGGTTTTGGTCTGAAGACATTTTGGATCGAAGATGTTACCTTGGGCTGTGGGAAATTTTGAAGCCTGTTTTTTTTTTTTTATATATATCTTTTTTGGACATTTTCAGATGAACAATTAGTCGTGAAAATAACTGGCAGATTAAACAACAATTAAAATAATCGTTGGATGCAGACTGAGCACTGACCAGATTCTAGATTATTCTACGCTGGAATTGACAAAGGCTGTGCACACTTTGGAAAACATCCCTTGATAAATATGTATCAATAGCAATAACATGCTTGACCTTAACCTCTGTGTTACAGGGTCCACCCGGTGACATCATCCAGCCACTGCCCATCCAGCAGGCTGCCAAAAGGACCAGGCGGCAAGCTGAGAAGCAGGAAGACAAGGCGTTGGCAGACTACAGCGTAGATGGCCTCGGTATGGAGGGAATGGAGGATGTCTTTGGATCCCTCAACAACCTCAAACAGGACATTGAGCGCATGAAGTTCCCCATGGGCACCCAAGACAATCCTGCCAGGACCTGCAACGACCTGCACCTCAGCCAGCCTGACTACCCAGATGGTAGGGTGGAGACAGGGTTTATATTAGTAGTAGTCTATATCTACGACGTCCCACTTCCGGGATTGCTCTGTTGCCGACGGATATTCCGCTGTATGTCACTCTTTTAGGCCGGTTGTCCTGTTACCTTCCGCTTTTCTTTGTGTTGTAATTTTAAACTCAGGTCGATTTATGAGGACTATGGTTAACTGCTCCTCAGATCTCTGCAGGGTAAATCCAGACAGCTAGCTAGACTATCTGTCCAATCTGAGTTGTCTGTTGCACGACTAAAACAACTTTTGAACGTACATGTTCCACCAAAACAAGTTCCTTCCCGAGGCTATTTTGCAGAGGCACCGTGGCTTTGCCCGGTGCTTAGCGCTGCCCATGACGATTGTGATTGGTTTAAAGATATGCTAATAAACCAGAGCACGTTTTTCTACCATCCAAGAATGCTGTGTGGACAAGCCAGACCCTCCTCCGCAGCGCTGTCGAGGAAGGTCTGGCAAAGCGAGACTATATTAGTATTAACCAATGACACAGAATCTATCAATAATAATATTTGGTTTACAGTTCCAGTCATAGCAAACGGTAAACATACAGTAACATGTAAAAAAAGAAATTCATAAAAAAAAAGTGTCTGGTCGCTATTAGGGAGACTAAACATGATTGTAACTTAAAGGACAATTCCGGCGCAAAACCAACCTAGGGGTTAATAACAGATGTGTACCCACTCGATCGCTCTCTGGGACATGTTTTCATGCTAATCGAATGTGTTTGTAGCTTGAAACAAGCTAGCGCGGACCGCTGATTAGCTTACAACGCTAGTATTCGGGCCACAGGGAAAGTAAAAACAAATTGCTTATTATACCACTAAAAAGGCAAAAAATATCACCACACTTCAACAGTAGTATAATGAGGGTCCCTAAATGTTAACCGAAGCATTGAGAACATTGTAAGTCTACAGACAATTTATTAAAAGGATAGTTTAGAAAGACATCCGCAAAATGTTTTTTTTTTAAAGTTCTTTTCACAATATCCGAAAGCAGAAGGTGACATCATCAAATGTCTTGTTTTGTTCAACCAGCAGTTGAAATCCCCCAAATATTCAACTTATTATAATGTGCGACAAAGAAAAGAAGATAATTCTCACATTTTAAAACCAGGAACCATCAAATGTTTGGCGTTTTTCCTTGAAAAATTACCTAAACAATTAATCAATTTAAAAAAGAAAAAGAAAAAAGTTGCTAATTGATTTATTTTCGATCAACTGATTGATTAATCGGCTAAATGTTGCAGCTCTAAACCAAAGCTACACTTTTGGAAAGAACAAACAACATACATACTACATCAGTGTATTCTGAGACAGTTAAGCTCTGATGATGTAAACACTAAATAACAGCAGTAGTATTCACTCTCTACGAAGCCAAATCTGTGCTTCTTGCCCCTTCCTTGGCTCTGTGTGATGGCTGTGTTTCTCTCTCAGGTGAATACTGGATTGATCCAAACCAGGGCTGCATAGGAGACTCCATCAAAGTGTTGTGTAACTTCACAGCAGGCGGAGAAACTTGCATCTTCCCAGATAAGAAATCCGCAGGAGTAAGTAACAGGCAGATGTTAACATCTGTTAAATACAGTATGAGACCTGAATCAAATGGTGTCTTATGTAAAAAAAAACAAAAAAAAACAACAAAAAAACAAAGTTCTCCAATTGTCATTCACTTTATTTTTTTTGCTGTTTTTCATTATAGGTTAGGATATCCAACTGGCCCAAGGAGTCTCCAGGTTCATGGTTCAGTGAATTTAAACGTGGCAAAATTGTGAGTCAAACTACATGACTTTTTCTTTGCTCATTTTCTTGTCCATTACCTCCCCATGGATGTTCACATCCTTTTTAGAAAAGTTTTTCAGTTTTGCAGCTTTATCACTTTGCCTCATTTATGGGAGCTCTTTCACACCAATCTCTCTCTTCTTCCTACCCTGCCTTCCTCTGTTATACATCTCCCTCCATCCTTTTACACAACTATCCTGTTCCTTCTTTCCCCCCTTTTTCCATATCATTTTTTTTTTCCTCATTCCCCTTTTCCTTCTCTCAATCTCCTTTTCCCCAGTTGAGCTACGTTGACATGGCAGAAAACACCATCAACACAGTGCAGATGACCTTCCTGAAGCTGCTGAGCTCCTCAGCACGGCAGAACTTCACCTACATTTGCCATCAGTCCGTGGCCTGGTACGACGCCAAGGCTGACAACTACGACAAGGCGCTGCGCTTCCTTGGCTCCAACGATGAGGAGATGTCTTACGACAATAATCCCTTCATCAAGCCACTGATGGACAGCTGCTCGGTAAACACTCATTTTCTAACTTTCAGTTTGCAATTACATTTTTACTAAATCCCATGAAATCCCCCTAATCCTCACAAATATGTAGACTGTTGTAGAAGAATGTCATACAACAATGTTTCTACAGCTACAGACCAGAAGAATCTGTGTGTTGAATCTGATATTGGTTAAGAAAACATGTCAATCCTCTTTTAATGCACTAATTACAGTATGTAATGGTTTGTAATAAAATGTCAAGGTATCGTTGAAATGATTAGATGATTAACCAATTAGTCGATCCATAACGTTTTTTGATAATCGATTAATTGTTAAATTTCTTTAAGCAAAAATGCTTAACATTCGCTGGTTCCAGTTTCTCAAATTAGAATATTTAATGGATTTCTTTGTTTTCATTATATTAAATGGAATATCTTTCGGTTTTTTAATCTTGGTCTAACTTTAACTGTGGCTTTAACTTCAAGCTTTGGGAAACGGTGATGGGCATTTTTTTTTCTTTTTTATAATAAAATTGATTAATCAGGAATAAATTGGGCAAATGAATCACTAATAAAAATAATCATTAGCTGCAGCCCTAGTTGAACACCTATGGTATGTAGTTTTTATTGATTTTACAGCAGTTACTGTACTGACTTTTTCTTACACTTAGATAACCGATGTAAGACACCTTTAAATTATTTTTTAAAACAATTGAATAACTTTGAGTTTGTAAAATGTTAGAAAGAGAGCCCCAGGTAACATCTTCCTTGTTTATTTTGTTCGATCAACTTTTTAAAAAAATTTATTGAAATTGCAATTATCTAAAAAGAGAGAAAAGTAGCAAATCTTGATCATTTCAGAAGCTTGTTATCAAAACAGTTTGCAGTTAATTGTCTGTCAAGCGACAACGGTTCAGTATTAATTTGTACCAACATTACAACCAGCTTCTGCTCTTTCTAGCTGAGCATATGATCATCTATATTATCTCTCCATCAATTCATCCATTTTCTGTTGCTGCTTTGTCAACGTGACTGGGCCCCAATGTGTTTTTTTCATTAGAGAAAAATCTTAAACAAACATGTTTTTTTGAATGCTAATTATAAAAGGCTCCTAAAAGATTTTGTGAACCATACTACACCACCCAACTACATAACTGTCTGTCCTTTGTGTTCACAGCTGAAGCAGGGCTATTCAAAGACTGTGATGGAGATCAACACTCCCCGCATCGACCAGTTGCCCATCATTGACGTCATGCTGAATGACTTTGGGGAATCCAACCAGAGGTTTGGCTTTGAGGTGGGCCCTGTCTGTTTCCTCGGCTAGACACACCCCTACTCCCCGCTGAAGGACAGGGTCAGAGGGTACATATTAACACCCACATGCTGAGATCCGACAACCTTTACCTTCTCTCCCTGTGAAGCAAAAAAACCTGTGTTTTCTTTTGTTGCCCGAGAAGATCCACTCAAGCCCGGAGAAGAAGAGTGCCCCCAAGGCCCTGTCATGAAAGCGCTGACCAGGGGAAACTACTCCTCGCCCTTGTAGGGCCAGAATCACATGACTTTAACTTACATGTTGTAATGGGAGTGACATCAGGAAAAGGACATTTGATGCCGTGGCGGACAGTGGCGCACCTTCGGCAACAGAGAGAGGATCCACTCACCCCAAGCCCCATCCTCCCTTGTCCTCCCCCTCCTACCATGCCTCCCTCTCTGGATGCTCCAGGTGCTGCTCTGAATAAAACCACAGTGGTGCTTTTGTGCAGAATCACAAAACACTCAAGGTGCTAGAAAAAGTGCTTTTTGATAAAACTGTAATTATTATTATTATTGTGTACAATATTGTGCCTTTCTGAATCCACCCTAAAATCTTGCATGTGCCCCAGCTCTTAAGTTTAAATAAGTATTTGGTAAACAATATAGAAATAAATCTAATGAATATATTTGATGTGTGTTGAAAACAAATTTGCTAAAAAAAATATCTATTGAAAACATTCCAATTTGTAAAGCAAAAAATAATCCTTTTGTAAATAATATAACTTTCAGTATTTGATTTTTATGAGAGCTAACACAAGTGGAACATAAAACACAACTCTAAAAGCATTTTGTCTTTTTTCATGACATACCAGTTGGTATGCCCATTGGGATATTAAGCCATGATAAAATGAGATAGTAATATAAATATTGTAAGAAAGGGCTTATTCTTCCCAGCCTTATTCACCCAGATGTTATATTGTATCTCAGTTTCTTTTTGGCTCTTCAACCGTGTTTATATATTGATAACACAATCAAGTTTAAACATTATTTGTGGTGGCTAACTTACCATTTTTTTTTCTGTGGAGTTAAATTTGTCCAATAGTGTCCAAAAGCTCTGTCGATTTTTTTTTATTTGTAATGAACAAAATGTTTCATGTTCCTTGAATTGTTCATTCAAAAATATTAAAACTGGATTCTGAAAAATGTCTGTATTGGATTGTTGGCTATTTGAGTGCAGAAACGATTAATGTTCTTTTTGTGATTCTGCGCTGCCCTATACATATCACCTTCCTTCGCCATTTGGAGGATTAGTGACTCCAAGTGTTGGCGTTCATGTGATTGATTCTGCTGAGCCCAGGTGCTGTGATCTCGTTCACGTTCTTTCTCTGAATCAAATTTGACTTTGATCATAATCTGTTTGCATCTCCACCTCTTTAGCTTAAAGCTATGATAGCATAGACTTCGAAGCATAGACTTTCAAACCTGTGTAATTACAGTATGTTTACAACCTATGTACAAATGAAATAAATGTTTGGTGCTTTGCCAAATGCACACTGCAATCGTTTGCATTCACTTACAGATTATCCTATATTTATAGATAATTGAGTCCGTTGAACCAGTATATCGAGACAAAATGCATGGTCACACAATGAATGCTGAGATCCAATGTGCCAACACTGGATGACAACAACACTCCCCAGGCTGATTAGGCTTCTACTGCATCACTGTCTGTGTAGAAAATAAAGTCAGACCACATGTCAGACAGAGAATCTTCACAATATAGTAAAAGAATTAATTGGATTTTAGTACCCTTGCCTCAAAAATGCTAATTTTTCAGCCCAGTTATCATACTATTACAAACATATTCTGTTAGTGGTTTGTCGACATTTAGGTTAATTCATAGTATGACAACCAGCAAAACATTCACTTTTCAGCACAGAGACAGAGTCAATGAAATGATATGTATATCAAACAGCATACTGGGTCATTCCAGAGTTCAGTTTCATTTATCCACATACAGACATACATTTGAGATGGTATGTGGTATCTTAATTCCTATTCTTCACAGTCAAATAGGTTGCTTTTCTGGTATCACATGAAGTGTAATTTGCTACATAATCCACATAGTGTTGACTTAACAATAGCTCACTGTAATGCTGCTGAAGCGTCTACAGCAAATGACCGTAATTATCTTTTCTCCCAGGGTGTTTGTCATTTTAGCAATGGTGAGGATGAAGTAACAGATTAGGTTTATAATAATGAAGAATGCAAACCATGGACTTTACAAAACAGATTATTTTCTGTCACAAACAAAAACAGTTTGTTTCTGTCTACCTGTAGTGATGGTGATTGCAATGTAATGTGTACTTGGTAGGAAAACACATCAACATTAAACAAAGCATACTTTCTTTTTCCAGCTGCATAGGATTATGGCTTTCAACTCACTTTTGACACAACTACAACACAAATTAAAAAAAAGGCTTATTCTCACGCCCAAACAATTTCTAAATGTTTATGCCCATTGTTCAATTAACAATGTCACCGACTCCTCTAGAGATCTCACAATAATGTCAAGTTGTCAGAACAGACACAGGCAGAGTCACAGTCACAAACATACAAAAAATGAAATTTAAATGTTGTTTATGCAGTATTACCGTCCTTTCTTTGATTCAATAGACTTTGGTTGTAGCTGGCACACAGTACAGCATTACAATAGCTATTTTGCTCACAATATTGGTCGTGAAAAACATTAAAATCTTTATTTTCCTTGCTAACTACAAAACTCACATAAACTTTTAACACAGCTTTGTTATCCTCCAAGTCTCAGCTATGTTTTTAACCTATACAGAAAAACTGGCGTATTTGACTGGCGTGAGGTCCTTTTTTCATTTTTGACTTTCTGAAACTGCTTTCATTTTGCTGTGTGAATCATTCTGTTATTATAGCTTTCTGTGTGCACTTCATAAACCTGAATGTTGTCATGTTTTGGTCAGTGGAAGCACATATGGTGATGAGTAATCATTAAGTTTGTGTGCCTGACAATTTTGTTTGGGCTGTTGGCTTGTCATCATTCTTTAAATTAATTCAGGGCCACCTGTTTTTCATCTTTGAAGGAATAACAACATGTTTTGCTGGTTAAAATGGCTGCAGAATCAACACAAGGAAAGGGAAATAAGGCTGCCGTCTAATGAGAAGATGTTTGCAAGGGTAAGGGGCAGCTTGCTTCATCTAAACGTATCCACTCCAAACTCTTGCCTAAAGCTAGTACAGCCGATCTGTTATGCCAACTTTTGTCTAACATGCCTAAATTATTCTGTCAAAACTCCAGGGCTGCCGTGGGCTTCAGTCACATCTGATGAGAGGTTTCCATTGAAAGGAGAAGTGAAACTGTTAAATCTTCTTCTATTCTTACACATCTTCTTATTCTATTCTAACACATTTTCTCTACCCATTTAATCCTCCCAAGAGTCATGAAGGGCTGGACCCTGCCACAGCATGAATAAAGCCAGAGGACAAGAAAGCACACTAAAAGGTTTCCACTCTGTGGAGAGACAATCACATTTAAGGCAATAGACAATTCAGAGTCTCTGGTTCGTCATGGGTGGTTTTACAATCAGAAGAAACACCAGAAGAAGCCTACAAACAAAACAACAAACAACAGAACAAAAGATAAACTGAGCCAACTCACCACATTTATTCTCTTATTATTGTACAGTATACAAAGAGTATTTTTACACTGTGGTATTTTACTTAAGTAAAATATCTTAGCACTTCTTCCACCACTGCATGCAACACACTTTATCCTTAGAACCTTACACTGTTTACTTTAACAAACTGCAAATCTCTTTTTTTTTCTTTTTAGATTACTTTTGGACATTTTCGGCCTTTATTTTTGACAGGACAGCTGAAGACATGAAAGGCGAGAGAGGGGGGGAATGACATGCAGCAAAGGGCTGCAGGTTGGAGTCAAACCCGGGCCTGCTGCGTTGAGGAGTAAACCTCTATATATGGGCGCCTGCTCAACCAACTGAGCTATCTGGGCGCCCAACACTGCAAATCTTACTGTGTACACTGTTGGTTGAAATACCTGGACAGATGGGGCCAAAGTCTAGGAAGCTAACTGACATCAAGCTGCTCTTGAGCAAGACATTTACCCTTCAACTGCTTGAGCAGAACTGCTTAGTGACCGAGAGTAGAAAACTTCTGTTGTACTAGAGAGATACTGGGTGTAAAACGTTTTAACTGAAGCAAAAGAGTGAAAAGAACAAGTGCACATTTTCCTGGATAAGGGAAGATGACTTGTTTAAAATAGCCAGCACCATGCAATTTTCAGCTATTTGGAGAGAATCATAAACAGCCTGTTTGACTAGTGTCTTTTGTAGCAAGATAATTGCTTGTTCTCTCTGTTGATATTTTCTTGAATTTCTGCAGACACAACAAATCTACTGTTTACAGCATTAACATTTTTCAGTTGTCTATTGATTGTTTTCCGCTACTTCAGTAAATACATTCTTTGTAGCAATTTTTAAAGTATATTTGAACTGCGAAAGATACCCAGGGCTCATCATATGTCATAACCAATTTGAACTGGATTGAGCTACAAAGCAAGCAGCAGTGACTGTTATTGCTGGAGAGAATCTCATCAGGAATGCAGGTCATGGCTTATGAAAAACCCTTTGTTCAAGTGTGCCAAGAAACTTCTGTCTCCTTCTCCTGTCAAAGACACTTCTTGAGTTCAAGTATTCCCCGTTCAAACAGTTTCACTGGGAAATACTGCAACAGTACTGTGCTTCATTGCCCAACCCATTACCTCATTCCAACCTGCTGCTGACTGCTGATCTGGAGTGGTCTGGAGTGGTCTGGAGACACTCCTACTATTCAGGTCACTATTTGGATTAGCATTGCCTGACGTGCCCAGAGAAGGCTGAAAAGATGACCACCTCACTCCCCCTTGTCTGAAACCAAACGTGTGCCCCTATCCTTACAGAACGTTGCATCCTCCTGTCTCCTTTGATGCCTTTCCACTGTCTAAACAAAGACAAAAATAACAATCTGTCCACTTTCCTTAGAAAATGGGAAATTACATACCAAAGTGAAAAGGCTTCCCACCAGGGTGAAGGTGACTCCTGCAGTCAAGATCATGCTCTTGTTGCAGCCTGTGAGCACATCCTCTAGGGGAATGTCTGAATGGCAATCTGATAGAAGCCATGGCTCGAGCTCAAGTCAAAAGCTCTTTAGGTGAAGAATGCTCCAGGCATATATTAAAGATAGATTAAACCTATCTCTACCAATCAAGAATGTGTCAGCAAAAGAATTATCCTTTTGAAAAAGGTGACTATCTGCTATTACTAAACTATTTTAGCACAATATTTATACTAATGAAGAATGTTTTTAAGACTCTTAGTCAATTCAATGATAATGTTTTTACAGACTGGGTCATCTCATCTTCATGAATATAAACATAGGATACTGATGTTTTACTGCTACATTTTGTCCCAGTATTATCAAAGCCACTTTCTAATTTGCTTCTGGAAACGTTCTTGATCAACTGTCGGAAAACTGTTAAGGAGAAAAAACATAAATGTTACAAAAACAAAAAACAAAAAACAAAAGTAGCCTGAAGCACTTTTTTTCAAAACATATTTCCATTCTTACTTCTAAAACAGCAACATGTCTGAAGGTTTATGTTCAGACAAACATTTGCCAGGGGTCTTTTTTGAATCTTGAAGTTAAACAGCTTGAAAAACAGCTGTGCGTCTTACTCCTCCACAAACTGTGAACTCTATTTGTATGCAAAATAAGTGTTCCGCACATTATTTAATACCTTGTCTCAATTATTTTAAGCACTGAAAATACGGTGTCATTTGAGAGTAAGTGACTAATGGCTTTGGCCGGAGAGGAACATTATATCAGCACTACGCACAGAAACCTTTGTGTCATTTGTTTCAGTAATATGACAAATTTTAGATTATATATGTATGTCTGTGTATGGTAATGAGGTCTTGCAGGAGTGTTTCTCCTATTTAAAGGGCCGGTTCATTCAAAACACAAAACGATTTTGTTTGTAGTGATGACAGCATTTAAACTTTTAATTAAAAAAATGTAACTGCAACCCCTCTCTCATTCCAGACACAGCCCTTATCTACAGACCTTGCTGTGAGTAGTTTCCATAAGACTATTTCTTCTGTAGAAAAGAAGTTCCAATAAAAACTGCCCACAACAAGGACTTTGGGTGGCCAGATATATGAAAGTTAATTTAAAAAATAGTTTCCAGGGTCGATAAATGATCTCTCACGCTCAAGAAAGTAATAGATGGAAGGTTATAAATTACAAAAAATGAAAATACTCATGGTAGGTATAAGATACAAAGACAAATTTTAGATTTGTTTAAGTCAACAAATGTATGCAGCCAAGTCTGTGCCATCAGAATAATTTATAAAGCATAAATATATAGCCTACTAATTAATCTAAGAAAGTTATAAGAACTTAATTAAAAAAAAATCCAAAAAGGTCATTGAATTTGCCAAATGAAATAATTAAAAAAAAAATTGTTGCAAAATTCATGTATTAAATATAACTTTTTTTATGTATGTGTCTCTCCGTCAAATACTATCTCACAATTCATCGGGTTCCTGGTTTAACATGTAGTTTCCATTTCATGATTGCTTTCATTTTAAGATTTAATGTAAGCAGCCTGCTGCTTGAAAGTAAAACATGGAATGGGCAGACTCTTGTTAACACATTGCAGCTAGCCAATAGGAGGTCCAGCTTTTGCTCTGTGGGTTGAACTTCAATTGATTTTGATGTAGTGGCCTAAGTAAAAAACGTTTTACTTATGTCTCATATTTTGATTTGGTATTTTATATTTTTAATATGTTTATTTGATTTGATTTTTTTCTACCAATAAAAGTAAGCGGTGAAGTAAAATTAACATTAAAATAGTTCACAAAAATATGTTGCGTGCTGCTGTCATAGTTTCCTCTCTCTTTGCGCGTTATTACTCAGGCACAAAAACGCAGCAGCAGCTCTGATCTCGCGTCTCTATCTCCTATTTTCTGGTGAATACTGCCAGCTGCAACTTTTGTCACCGCACAGCTGCCGGTGGTTTCTTCTCTCTCTCTCACACACACACACACACACACACACACACACACACACACACACACACACACACACACACACACACACACACACACACACACACACACACACACACACACACACACCACGAGCTGGATTCATTAAAATTCGAGAGAGGCAGCTGGATGATGTCATATCCGTGAAGAAGGCTGCATGCATGCCCACAAACTTTTTCCCCTTCTTGCATTGACGAGGTTTCTCCCCGCTGCCCACATGGCATGCGTAACGGGGACGAATGGATGGATGAGCCCCCCTCCTCCCCAGGAATCCATGTTTTTTACCAGCACGTAGTGGACGAGGTGGCGCTAGCCTACAGGCAAAAACTTGCGTGAAATTGTTGTACTCGTCGCGGAGGACGTGGAGGAGGGAAACATATTGCAGACGACAGAATGTGGTCGCTGTCCGTGGTGCTGAACCCGCTGCTGTTCCTGCTGCTGTTCGGATACTGCCCTTCAGTGGTAAGTTTACTGCCTTCACATTTTTTAGAATAAACTTCAAAACGAGCTCAGCATGCCTTGTAATGTCCTTGTTTTAAAGTTCAGTTGATTTGGGATGTCTTTAATTAGAGTGGAGCTTTGCACAATGGTTGTTGAATGACCAACAACAGAGAAAATGAGTCATTTCAGTTTCCAGGCATTTTGGCATGTTCAGCTGCTTCTTTGCTATAGTCACTGTAGCCTGTACACACTCCAGCATTGGCAGGAATTAACACTAACATGCCAAAAATGTTTGGAAAAAAATCATCTGAAATAATAAAGACTGAATTTAAAGTGGTGGTAGAGGAAGAGGCACCCTCACAGCACTCATGTTTATTGCCTACATCAACCACATAGCACTGATATTGATCCTGGAGTATTGCCAGGCATATAACTCACTTTTAAGGGAGAGTTCAATCATTGTAAAATAAATAAATAAAACCTATTGCTGCTGTGAATTATGTCCAAATCCCCTCCCAGACAGAAGGCGCTGCACTAAACATCTCGATACATAATCTCTCTCTCTCGCTCTTAGCTGAAATGTTTCATTGATTTCTTATGTAGTTTTCTTCTTCAGGCTACCTTATTCCATGTTTCTAAATGTGATATTTTATAAGGGAAATGTATCCTGCCAGTGTAAGCTTTACAAAATGGGAATGCATTTGGTAACATTATACAAATTAGGACGAGCAGCTTGCAGATCACCAAGCCATTTGGACACGAACAATGGTCGATTAGGTTCATCCCACCCATGCAGAGTACAATCCCTCTGCCAGTGTCTTGATTGCAGCACAGTGTCATCACATACTACTGTATATCACCTTGCCATGATTGAAAGTGGTGTGCAGATTAATGTTTATTGTTTGTTTGCAAAAACAGGAAACGTCTACAGGATACTCAAAACTGAATAGAGATCTGTCAGAAATTCTAAATGAACGGCAAATACAAAAGAGGAACCAGCTGTCTGAATTATTTAATGAGAGAAAAACTCTTTGTGCAGAGTTAGAGTGTGCATCTGGCTTGGCTGAGCTACAGATTAATTTTAATATGATGAAATGTGAGAGTGAGAAGAGGGGGAAACGATGTGCGTCACCAGAGTTGTGAAACTGGCTTCTTTTAAGGAGCCTTTCAAAGCAAAGTAGGCAAAATAAGAACTGAGGTTGTTTTATTCCATTCAGCTATATCACTTCTTTGTTCTGCTGCTTTTCAGCGTAGTGTGAGTCTTTATTTTTTTAATTTATTGACTTCAAGATAAGAAAGTGGAAAGAATATGTGGAGAGGAGTCAGGTGTTGAAGACTAAATTAGTGACTAAATACCAACACAAATTTCTTGATTGTAAATTACCAACTCAAGGTTTGATCAGCCATTTCATTTTCTTAAAACGCAGGACTTTATGGCAGTAATACAGTATAGCCTACTGTGTTACTATGATAAAGTACTAAACAAAAGCAGTCTCTCGTTAAGTGAAAAGGATAAGTCAAAGTCTGAGTTTTCTTGTTGGCGTGATGTCTCTGCCTGTTAGAGTGGCCATGATCTTTCATGGCTGATTCCAAACACTCTTTAAACTGTTCAGGCTGACATGTAAGGTATACATGAGAAAAGGAAAAGAATGCCTGCACTATATGAAAACAGGGCACTCCTCTTTTCTACCCACAAGCCCCAAAGGCTGGCTGATGCCAACGTTTATGGTACTTTCCAGCCAGATTGAGTTTTAGAATGTAAAACAAAATCCAAATAATGGTTGGTGGTCTGCCAAAGACGCTGGTAGTGCAGACAAATGTACCCTCCACAGTCAAAGGTTGCCAGTATTTGGCTGGAGGCTTGTGTTAATTTACCATGCTGACAATAAACAGCAGTATTGTTCAAATACTGATACCACTTGTAGCTATCAACTTTTCTAGCACTTCAGGACTCTTTGATCAATATTGTGAGCCAAACTAGCTTTGACTTGGTACACTCTGGCATTAGTTAAGGCTGCTGCATTAAAATATGCTGCATTGGCTTATGATGCATAACTGTATGTTCTTTAAGCTGTATACTCTAGTGCTGTGGAGCATATTGAATGTAATAAAGAGTGGGAAAAGCTCCCACAAATCAGGTTTATCTGCGTCTCCCAGCAGGACTTTCAGTTAAGTCTAGTGAGGAGAAACAGAGGAAATTCTGCACTTGGGTTATTCATCAAGACCAGGAAAAACTATTTATTGTTGAAGACTGGAGAGCATATTCTGTGTAGGAATATCTTAAAGCAAACGCAATGTATTCTTTCAAAGCCCAGACTTTTTATAAGTCAGTGCAATTGGTTGGTGTTAAAGCTTTGGGTGCATAGGGCAGAAGAATGAATGACCCATGAGGAAAAAATAAGAAAACATAACAGCTGTGTGCCTCAATTTCATGATAGTGATATCATCAGTGTTGAATCCATTTAGTGTGTCTGCCAGTAGGTGTGTGTGCTGTGTATTTACGACTGTGCCTTGCGTTTCTGTATGCAGACCATCAGGCCAAAGGAGGGGTGGCAGGTGTACAGCTCAGCTCAAGATGCAGATGGCCGTTGTATCTGCACAGTGGTGGCACCTGAACAGAATCTGTGCTCCAGAGATGCCAAAGGCAGACAGCTCCGCCAGCTACTGGAGAAGGTACATGCACACAACACAGTTTCTGCTTATGTGACAAAACACAAATTCTCTAAACACACACATTTTCTGTAAGCAACCAGCACATTCATATAAACATATCACATTGATCGTTATTTGTGCTTCTTTGTTGCCCTAAACCTTTGAGAGATTGCACCAGCCAGGTCCATAACCCTATTTTCTACTTCTGCATATATTACATGGATGGCATCAGCTGAATTGTTGCTTGTCGCTTGCATATTTTTATTTTTGCAACAAACAATTCAAGGCTAATGCTAAGGTTTCAAGTATTATCAGGCTTTAAGCTCTTGATTACAATTGTCTGTCAGAAAGTGGACTCTCATCAGAAAATCTGCCTTTCAAGAGTTTTTAAAAACATATTTTTTCACATCTACCACCATGAATTTGTTTTAAGCAAAAGTATGGATTTTTAATTGCTCACACAAAGGTAACTCTGAATACAACAGTGAACATTGTGAATTAAAGCAGAAACATGACTTTTAATTATATAGAAATAGTTTTTTTTTTTTTTTTTTTTTCTGACAGTAACGATTTAATGCATTATCTACAACAAACAAATAGCACGGCACCAGACTCCCTTGTATGCCAAATAAGGAAACATTGCTCTAGCCTACATTTTAATGTCGTATGCCAAAGGGTGTTCTCTGTCATTCACTGGGGCCTTTGCCACTAATGTACTTAGCTGCCTCAGGGCTTCAGTGAGGCCATTTCAGAATCCCTCTACCAGAGCCAGAAAAGTATGCAGAACACAATGTATGAATGTTGTGCCACTTTGCTGGTGATGTGCTCCAATAATGTTGGCTGGTGACAATTGGAGCCAAAAAGAAAAGAGAGAAAGGACCACATTGCTTTTTGCTCACATGACCCATAAACCTAGTGAGCTGTTGTTAAACCAGAGAGAAACACTGTAATGTTTCTGTTTCAAATATCTACTCTGAAATGTGTTATCAAACCTCGCAGATTCAATAGTTTATTCTTGACATTTAAAAAACAGGAAATCTGTTTTCAATTAGAGCTGATAAAGAAGAATATATATATATATATATATATATATATATATATATATTTAAAAACTGAAGAAAACACAGCAAGAAAGAGGTAACAGTTCTATTCAGCTCACACATGGATGGTTAAAAGACAGTTATGTTGGAGGTCAAAATGTTGATTTGTTCCTTGGGAAGTTAGAGCATGGCAGGCTACTGAACGGCTGAACATGGAGGACATTTTAATTTCGCAGTGGACGGAAAAATCAATGCTGCGCTGTTTGATTCTTTTCAAAAGGTGCAGAACATGTCGCAGTCAATTGAGGTGCTGAACCTGCGGACGCAGAGGGACTTTCAGTATATCATGAGGATGGAGAGCCAGATCAAAGGACTGCGGTCAAAGTTTCGACAGATCGAATTGGACAGGAAGACGCTCGTCAACAAAAACTTTCAGGTATATTTTTGTTTGATGTTAAACTTTGTGAGCAACATCAGAGGAGAGGCAGTGAAAGGATCTCCTCCAAAGATACCTGAGGGGCATCTGAATAGATAAACTTTTATTCCTGACTAGATCAATACAAGTCTACCAATTCCCGGCAAAGAACAAAATGGACTTTTAAAAGCTAGACAGGCTGTGAAGAAACATCCAGCGTGGATTCTTAAAACTCTTTCATCAGTGAGAGTGACATGATCCTGAAGCATTTCCATTTTCCATTTTAAAAAACATCATGTAGACAAAGTATATTGTACATTTTACACATTTTATACAGTGATCAAGTTCAATACTTGCCCTTTAGTTGTAGTTTTCGCTTACATGAACTCATCTGTTATGTTATGTTAGACATTCTTCCTGTGAACCTCTGAAACCCACTGTAAAAAAATATTATTCTAAGAGGTGGAAAGAAACTAAGTTACTCAACTATTATACTTAGGTACAATTTTGAGGTTTTTGTGCTTTACTTGAGTATTTCCATTGTATGCTACTTAACACTTTTAATAAACAAATAAACACATACATTAACACTTGCCACTGCCAATATTGGACTTTTTACTCCACTACAATACATTTGACATTAGTTGCTTTGCATAATCTTTACTTAGATTATTAATACAAAATATAAATCAACTAATGAATGATGATGTGTAATGATGTATTAAGCTACCCTGCAGTATAGCAGCTGCAACATCACCAGGAATGCTTTCACAATAATGCATAAAAAAATAGAATCCAGTGATATAATATATTTTATTCTGCATAATTATTAGATTTACATTTGGTATTTAATATTTTGATGATGATACATATATAGATTTTGAATGTGGGACTTTTATTTCTACACCCCGTGGTATTGCTACTTCAGTAAAATATCTGAGTACTTCATCCACCCCTGGTTATTGGTAGAGATACATAAAGTTTTATATCTGACAACAAGTAATATCATGACAAGTATCACTGGTATTGATACTTTTAATGGAGATGAACTTTGTATTTTCACAGAAGAGAGAGATTTTCATATAATTTGACATTGTATAATTAAGCACTGACATTACATAACAATAATAATAGGAGCAATTCATATATAGATACAATGTAGATAATTACTATTGTCATCCATCAGTAAAAGTTGCTTGGGACTTACTGGAGCTTCTCTGTCCTCCCCTAAGTTTTCATTCTCATGATAAACTTTTAATATAGACAATCTTTCCTGCAAATATTACAAATAGTGTTTTTCTTTTTCATGTTAATGTGCGAGAAAACCAAATAATAGTTTTTTCCTTAACTTAACAATGTTTTTTTGTCATAATCAATCAGTAAGAAGAGTCTGCATTTTGTGCAAAACACAGGGCGACTTTTGTTTCTATTTATAAAGTATCTACCCACTAACATAAGAAGATGCAGTTATCACAGTACCAATATATTTGGCATTGATCTGCCCATCTCTAGATATTGAGTCTTAGAATAATAATTTCTTATACAAGTAAAAGCAAGGGAATGGAAGGGAAGAGATAATGTTTATACATAGTTTCTATTCAGCTATGATGCCTTGATTATATTATATTATATTTTATATATAATATATATATATCATAATTTGTATATTGATTTTTTTATCATACTGTATGTTCTGCATTAGTTAAGGATGTTTAACCTTGTACCATAAAACTCCCCTGAAACAGCTGCATTGGAAACTAAGTAAACTGTTATTCCAGATTGAGAGATTTGTTAAGAGAGGTATTTTTGCAGTGGTGTATTCTTGGTGTTTTCTAGGAGCTACAGGGAAAGATGGAGTCCCTGCAGCCACTGATTCCTGTCCTGGAGCAATACAAGGCAGACGCCAAGCTCATCTCCCAGTTCAAAGAGGAGATCAGGAACCTGTCGGGCGTGTTGATGGGCATCCAGGAGGAAATGGGAGCTTACGACTATGAGGAGCTGCAACAGAGGGTCCTAAACCTGGAAAATCGGCTTCGCAACTGCATGAGCAAACTCAGTAAGTCCATCACAGAAAAAGCAGATTCAGGCATGCTGACCCCAGATTATCCGATGGCAGAGGGATCATAGGCATATTTCTTGCAGCTATCAGCAGATTGGCTACAAAGCAGTTACATGTAATTGGCTACATTTTAATACAGAGCAGGGGACAGTAGAACTGCTTCTGGAGGCAGAAATAATGTAGAGAAAACCATAAAGAGGTAAAAGGTGGTAGCAGCATTAAGCTTTGTACTCTGGCTTCATTAAAAAAAAAATCGCAATTGACTTTCACAAAATCACGATTGCTAAGTCTGCCATATATGCCTACTTTCTTATTTTGTATCCTTCTTTGGCACTGAAAAGCTGCAGTTCCCTTGCTCCACCCATTGATGTTTAACTTATCTTATTTTGCCTCCAGAGCAGCTTTGCCTCTGATAAAGGTTTGCATAACTTAACTCCAATTTGCCAACTGCCATGTTATTAACACTGATTGAGCCTGTCAAAGTGTCAACGTGAATACTAATGGGATGTGGCTGGAAATCTGTCTGAGCTCAAGATGATTACTTAAGCATTCATTGTGCTCAAAGCTTCGATTGATTAGGTAAAATAGCAGTTAAATACTTAATAGGGAACTCGCAAGCTTCTGTGCAAGTGATAGCCTACTGTCATTTGGCACAATTAAAGTGTCTGGCAAGATGAATCAAGTGCAGCTACTTCAAATATTAAACAATGTGGGATAAATGGTCACCCAGCTCTGACACAAGGTTTCACTAGTTACTTGTTGTACTGTGGCATTTTCTCTGGTTATCCCCTTTATTTTTATAGTAGCAGAGAAATGTGGCAGGCTCCAGATGCTGAGTACAAACAGCCCATCTATAACTTTTTTGTTCATCTCTTAGCCACAGATTGAAGCAATCTAATGTTAGAAATTTGTTCCAGTATTACCATGATAATATTGGCTGTGGTTTTATCATGTGGAGCATGTGCAGTTTGTGTTACTCTGTGTGATGTGTTCGTAGCATGTGGCAAGCTAATGAAGATCACTGGGCCGCAGACTGTGAAAACTTCAGGGACCAGATTTGGAGCCTGGATGACCGACCCACAGGCGTCTCCCAAAAACAACAGGGTGAGCCGAGTTAATGTTCTTTGCTGTATATTGCGAGCTTTGAAGTAACACAGGGCGGTTTAATAATTTACATACAACTGCTTCCCTCCTGTTGTTCAGTGGGGGAGAGATGTTGAATTACAACATCATACTCACTCAAATGTTTTTGTATACTTAACTGCTGAGATCAAACATAAAACTTGATGTCGCTTGCTGGACATTTTGGACAATCTTTTAAATGAATGTGAAAACTATCTCAAAACACTTTATTGCCTAATGTGTTTTGGCACAAGGCCTTCATCAGAGTTTACATACACCTCAAGATGGCTAAGGCTTTGTCAATTATCCAATGTGTACTAGACACATTAATGGCCTGCTTGTAAACGATGCTGCACATTTTACTGTAAGACAGAAATTTCAAAATAAAAGTACATGACAAACTGTTACTTAAAAGTGGAGACTTTATGTAAAGAACATCTGTTCACATTCAATGTTAGTCGCCAACTACATTGTGTCAATCATTAAGGCTTAAAATAAGATGTCGATACATTTCCCTTCTCATATTCATTTTCAAAGGCTGTTTTTTTGTCACAGAAAAGAAAAAGCCTTTATTTAGTTATTATGTGAACATATACAGATAAAAACAGGTTCAAACAGATACATAAAACATAAAAGAGACCTGGCCTACTTATTGAAACACTGCTCCATGGCACCAGTTGTTGCACTTGTGGTCAAAAACTCCACAGCGGATTTCAAACCGGTTAGTAAATATTATAAACTTACTAAATAAATTACTTATTACTTATTTATGAGTACTTATTCATCTAATTTGGATGCAGTATTCTGAGATTATAAATCCAAAAAGTCTCTTTCTGCTACCTAGGGTTGTTAATAATAATAATAATAATAATAATAAGTTGTTAATACTAAAAAGACTAAAAACAATCATTAAAAAACACCAGAAAAAAATTACATACATGAATCAAAAGCAAATTTAAACAAGTGCATCTTCAGCTGCTTTTTAAAAGCTTCAACAGAGACTGCAGAACGTAAGACAATAGGAAGGGCATTCCACAGGTTTGGAGTCAGCGCTTCAAAGGAACGGTCACCTCTGACCTGAGGGGCCTGTTCGTAGTGTACGAATAGAGCAGGTCCGTGATAAACACAGGAGCCTGACCATGCAAAGCTTTATAAGTCAGAACCAAAACTTTAAATTTGATCCTAAAGTTAATCGGAAGCCAATGTAATGAGTATAAAAATGTGCCACATCCTGCTAGACCTGGTCAGCAGCCTTGCAGCAGAATTCAGGACTATTTGAAGACGGTCCTGGGACGATTTGCTGAGACAGGTGAAAATAGAGTTTCAGTAATCAAGCCGAGATGAAATAAAAGCATGAATGATCATCTCAAGCTCAGAATGTGAAACAGCTCCTCTAAGTTTGGCAATGTTTCTTAATTGAAAGAAACATGTGCGGGTCAGAGATTTAATATGTTGATCCAAGTACATGTTATTATCAAATATAACGCCAAGATTTTTCAGTTTGGACTGAACAGCTGAGGACAAGGAGCCCAGAAGCTGACTAATCTTGGAAGCTAAAGTGTCCGGAGCAACAATAAGGACTTTGGTCCTATTTTCATTGTGCTGTAGAAAGTTGTTTGCGAGCCAATCCTTGATCGAATTAAAACATTTAAGCAATTTCAACACTTTATCAGTGTCTTCTGGCTCAAAAGAGACATAGATTTGCCCTCCTTCGGTCCCAGTTTGACCTTATCGATACCGCTGGCAGTTTCTTGTCACTTGATCACAGGAACTTTTTTTGTATTTATTTGTCCTCAGGTCTGGTATATGGACAGCTACACCAACAACAAGATTGTAAAAGAATATAAATCCATGGCTGATTTTGTGGCAGGAGTTGAGTCGAGAACCTACAACCTGCCTTTCAAATGGGCTGGAACCAACCACGTGGTGTACAATGGCTCTTTGTACTACAACAAGATGCAGAGCAACATCATAGTGAGGTACAGCTTCGAGACGGGCCGTGTGGTCACCCAGAGGGCTCTAGAGTCAGCGGGGTTCCATAATGTGTACCCTTACACCTGGGGAGGCTTCTCCGATATCGACATGATGGCAGATGAGCTGGGCCTGTGGGCTGTGTATGCGACCAACCAAAACGCAGGGAACATTGTCATCAGCCAGCTGAACCCGGACACGCTTCAGATCCTCAACACATGGAACACAGAATACTCAAAGAGGAATGCCGGCGAGTCTTTTATAATCTGTGGAACACTCTACATCACTAACTCCCACCTGACTGGTGCCAAGGTGTACTATGCTTACTCCACTAAAACCTCCACATACGAGTATACAGACATTCCCTTTCATAACCAGTACTTCCACATGTCTATGTTGGACTACAACGCCAGGGACCGCGCCCTCTACGGCTGGAATAACGGCCACCAGGTCCTGTTTAATGTTACACTTTTCCACATCATTAAAACTGAGGACGACTCTTAAGCGGAAGAACATACAGTACACATGAAGAAATAAAGAAATTACGAAAATATAGAAAAAAAATGTATGGTTGCGCCAGAATGTTCTAACGCATTTATTTATTTATTTATTTATTTATATATATATTTATTTTTTTGGGGCATTTTAGACAACTTACGTACCGACATCTTGGTATTTGCTTGTTTTCATATGAAGAATTCGTTAATTAATCTATTCTCCATGTGGAAACTTTCTCTATTGAAAGTAAATGGCTGCACAAAATTAAAACACATCGGAGCATTTGGAACATATTGCAGGTCAATGAATTTTCCGTAATGTCCGCAGTTCCTTTCTCTTTCCAAAATGAAAGCTTTTTCCAAAATGAAGTCTTCAAATTTATAATGGTTTTCTCATTCAGTATTGCATTTATTCATTTCCCCTAATGAATTCATATTTTGACCGTGTTCTCTAATTGTTCTTTTTGTTTCCATTCTTTCCTTTCCATTTATTCATCATCTGCTAATTTATTCCTGCCTTTCACTGCCTCAATTTAGCTTTTACAGTTATCTTTGTACTTTTCCTTTCAAGTTTTTTGCACTTGACCTTGTACACACCGTGTACACAGACAATGAGAAATGTGGTAAACCATGCACCTGTATAATTGTACTTGGCGTTTGTGTATGAAGATTCTCAGTCATCCAGGTCATAGGATATCTTGAAGTATTAAGTTAAAGTACTTCAGCAAACAACAGTTTGCCTTTAATTGAGTACTTTGAGATATTAGTTTTTTTGTAACTTCAGCAACAGTCTGTATGCCTTATTCATTGCAATATGTTCTGTAAGCCCAATGATAACCGCTCTAGTGCATGGATGTTGGCTATCCTAATAGGATTTTTCTGTAACTGTATATCTGTATATTTTGTATCTGCACAACATCCCATTCTCCTCCTCCTTAGCTATAGTAATGGTCTATTTATACAGACAGTAGTATGTAACTTTAATAATCATTTGTGTATATAAGAAGTTATACATAACCTAAATAAAAGTATTGTTTTCATTAAGTCACTGTTGTGTATTTGTATTTTTAGGATAACGGCTTGGGAAATTTCTTCAAGAGGCTTTTCTACAAACAAAAGAAAACACTGAAATGCCTCGATCATGAAGTAGCGTTGCGCTATAATTCAATGTAATAGACCTGAGTGCAACAATGCTTTTCTGCCAAAAACGTCATTTCATTGTCCTCCAAAAGGACAAAGTGAGAGGTTTTTTGTCATTTCCTGCACTACCATTTTTTCACCTCTTTTTTTTTGTCACAAGAGATATTTACTGTTTTCCTGGTTACTTTCAGTCAGGGGGGAATAATTACTCAGGTATTTCAGTAAAGGTAGCAAAACAATTTAGAGCTAGAAGATATATTTCCTGCAGAAAATGCTTGTGAATGCTGAAAAGCTAAATTGGTTAAACTGGATTGCTGGCATAATTGCATAAGAAGAAGGTAAAGTAGTGAGAATATCACTAATCACTAATCATTGAAATATTGAATAATACCAATAATGTATTAAACAAAAGTGGAATATTTTAGGTTTTTTTAAAAAGAAAAGTCTAATATAGCATGTAAAAAAGTGATAAAACCATCATAGTATGTCGAAAAAAAGTAATAAAAAAAGTCAGTATAGTATGTCCAAAATTGTCATAGTATGGTATGTCGTAATAAGTCAAAGTAGAGTAGGTTGAAAAAAGTCATAGTATAGTTTCTTGAAAAAAAGTGATAATAACTCATATAGTATGTAGAAAAAGTCAGAATAGTACATGTTTACTTTTTTTATCGAAAAAAATATGATTGTATTCATAATGTGTATTATTTGCTAGTGTCTGGCACGTTTACACAAGCTTTAAATAGCTGACCAGGGCGTCCCATTTGACATATCTGCATTATGTCTTATGGTTGTAATTGTATTTTTTAACTTTTGTGAAGAAATTGAACCTTGAACCTTGAATAGTATAGAATGTTTAAAAAAACGTATGTCGAAAAAAATGAGTCAGCCTGGAGTGGGTATCAAACCTGGGCGAGAGTCTGCAGTAACAAATCACTGGTTGCTTGTTGACAGCAAATTCAACCACGGAGCTGGTATGCCACCAAAGAATTTCAGTTGAAAACATTAATAGCATAGCATGCTGAAAAAAGCCAATAAAAAGTCATAGTATGGTATGTCGAAAAAAGTGATAAAAAAGTAATAGGTATGGTATGCCGAAAAAAGTCTAAGTATAGAATGTTTGAAAAAGACATAGTATAGTATATCGATCAAAGCCATTAAAAAGTCATAGTATAGAATGTTGAAAAAGGTCATAGTATAGTATATCGAAAAAAAAGTCATAGTAGGCTATATTATGTTGAAAAGTGATAAAAAAGACTCAGTCCTTGCTACAGCGTCTGCTGGTTCAATTCAACCTGCAGCCCTTTGCTGCATGTCATTCACCCTCTCTTTCCTCTTTCATGTCCAAGCTGTTCTATCAAATAAAGGCTTAAATGCCAAACAAATCCTAAAAAGAAAACTTCATAGTATATTATGTCGAAAAAAGTCATAGTATAGTATGTCAAAAAAAGTGATGAAGTCATAGTGTAGTATGTCGAAAATGGTCATAGTATACTATGTTGAAAAAAGTCAGTACAGTACATTGAAAAAAGTAATAACAAAGTCATAGTATTGTATGTCAGAAAAAAAGTCATGAAAAGGGCCAGCCCAGACTGGGAATCAAACCTGGGTCAGAGTCTGCAGTGACTAATTGCTGGTTGCCTGTTGGAGCAGTGCTAACCACTGAGCCACTGTGCCACAACAAATTATGTTAAAAATAGCATAGTATGTCCCAAAAAGCCATTAAAAAGTCATAGTAAAGTATGTTGAAAAGTGATTGAAAAAAAGTAATGGTGTTGTATGTCAAAAAAAGTGATAATAAAGTCATAGTATAGTATATCGAAAAAAGTCATAAAAAGTCATAGTATTGTTTTAGAAAAAAACGTCATGAAAAGGCCCAGCCTGGACTGGGTATCGAACTTGCATCAGAGTCTGCATTGCCTACTCGCTGGTGCTAGAGAGAGCAGTGCTAGTCACTGAGTCACTGTGCCACCAAATAATTTCAGTTAAAAACAGTAATGGCATAGTATGTTGAAAAAGCCATTAAAAAGTCATAGTATGATATGTCGAAAAAAGTGATAAAAAAGTCATAGTATAGTATGTTGAAAAAAGCAAATAAAAAGTCATGGTATGGTATGTTAAAAAAGTGATAAAAAAGTCATAGTATAGTATGTCAAAAAATGTGATAACAAAAGTCATGGTATAGTATGCTGAAAAAAGTCAAAGTACAGTATGTTAAAAAAGTGATATCATAAAAGTCATAGTATAGAATGTTTAAAAAAATCATAGTATAGTATATCAAAAACAGTCATAATATATGTATGTCGCAAAAAGTGTCAAAAGTCATGGTACAGTACGTCGAAAAAGTCATAGTATAGCATGTCAAAAAAAGTCATGGTATAGTATGTCGAAAAAAGTCATAGTATAGCATGTTGAAAAAAGCCATTCAAAAGTTAATTTAGTATGTGGAAAAAAGTCATAGTATGTCTAAAAAAAATTTCATGAAAAGGGCCAGCCCGGACTGGGTATTGAACCTCGTCAGAGTTGTTAAAATAGTTGTCACATGTTAAAAAATCCATTAAAACATCATAGTATAGTATGTCAAAAAGGTGATAACGAAGTCATAGTATTGTATGTCGAAAAAAACGTCATGAAAAGGGCCAGCCTGGACATCGAACCTGGGTCTGAGTCTGCAGTGACTACTTGCTGGTTGCCTGTTGGCAGCAGTGTTAACCACTGAGCGAGTGTGCCACCAATATATTTATTTTGAAAACAGTAATAGCATAGTACGTCGAAAAAAGTCATAATAAAGTCATTAGTATATAAAAAATATCGTAAAAAGTAAAAGTTCAATATGTTGAAATAAGTGATAAAAAAGTCATAGTATAGTATGTTGAAAAAGTCATAGTATAGAATGTTTAAAAAAATTTAAGTATATTATATCAAAAAAAGTCATAGTATTGTACTTCTCCAAAAGTGATAAAGTCATAGTATAGTATGTTGGAAAAAAAACATCATGAAAAGAACCTGCCCTGACTAGGTATCAAACCTGTGTGAGTCTGAAGTGACTACTTGCTGGTTACCTGTTGGCAGCGGTGTTAACCACTGAGCCAGTGTGCCACAAACATATTTAATTGGAAAACAGTAATAGCCCTTTGAAAAAAGTAATACAAAGTAATTAGTCTATAAAAAATATCATGGTATAGTATGTTGAAAAAAGTGATAAAAAAGTAATAGTATGTATGTCGAAAAAAGTCATAGTATAGTTTGTCGAAAAAAGTGCTAAAAATGTCATAGTATAGTATGTTGAAAAGAGTTATAACAAAAGTCATGGTATAGTAGGTCGAAAAAAGTCTTAAAAAAGTAATTAGTTTAAAAAAGTCATACTATAGTGATCAAAGTGATCAAAAAGTCATAGAATAGTATATAAAAAATATCATGGTATAGTATGTTAAAAAAAAAGTCATAGTATACACTGCATGTCAAAAAAAGAGTACCTCCGCTTCCTGGGCTCCATTATCTCCCAGGACCTCAAGTGGGAGCTGAACATCAGCTTTTTTTGCACTTAACCCATTCAGCCTCTATTTTCTTATGCATCAGTTATTTTGTATGTACATATTTGTTATTCTGTCTATATGTTTATTTCATATTAATGTTTAATATGTTTGTTTGTGCGTAGTAGGGGTGGGGAGGGGTTACAGTTCGGTGGGCTGGGGATCTCATCGCTGCTTTTTGCAGATGATGTGGTCCTGATGGCATAATCGGCCTGTGACCTTGGACTCACTGGATCGGTTCGCAGCCGAGTGTGAAGCGGCTGGGATGAGGATCAGCACCTCTAAATCTGAGGCCATGGTTCTGAGCAGGAAAAAGGTAGGGAATGAGTCCTTACCCCAAGTGAAGGAATTCAAATACCTTGGGGTCTTGTTCACGAGTGAGGGGACAATGGAGTGGTATTACCTTCAATTTATCGCACCGTTGTGACGAAAAGAGAGCTGAGCCAGAAGGCAAAGCTCTCGATCTACCGGTCAGTTTTCGTTCCTACCCTCACCTATGGTCATGAAGGCTGGGTGATGACCGAAAGAACAAGATCCAGGGTACAAGCGGCCGAAATGGGTTACCTCAGGAGAGTAGCTGCCGTCTCACTTAGAGATAGGGTGAGAAGTTCAGTCATCCGTGAGGAGCTCGGAGTAGAGCCGCTGCTCCTTCGTGTCGAAAGGAGCTAGTTGAGGTGGTTCGGGCATCTGGTAAGGATGCCCCCTGGGTGCCTCCCTAGGGAGGTGTTCCAGGCACGTCCAGCTGGGAGGAGACCTCGAGGAAGACCCAGGACTAGGTGGAGGGATTATATCTCCAACCTGGCCTGGGAACGCCTCGGGATCCCCCAGTCGGAGCTGGTTAATGTGGCTCGGGAAAGGGAAGTTTGGGGTCCCCTGCTGGAGCTGCTCCCCCCGCGACCCAACACCGGATAAGCGGACGAAGATGGATGGATGGATGGATGTTTGTTTGTTTGTTTATGTACATGCACCTTTTACCAAGGCAAATTCCACATAAGTGTACTCATCCTGGCAATAAAACCTTTTCTGATTCTGATTCTGTTCAGTTTGCTGTTTGTTTGTTTATGTACATGCACCTTTTACCAAGGCAAATTCCACATAAGTGTACTCATCCTGGCAATAAAACCTTTTCTGATTCTGATTCTGTTCAGTTTGCTACTTCAGGCTGCAGCCGACAGTACACATGGCGGATAATGCTAGCATAGTGTTAGCTTTCTGGCTCGCAGCTGTCTGGGCTGAAGGGTTGTATGAGCTGAGCAGACTATAAATATATCCCGTTGCTAAGCCTGGAAAGTTGTATCTAAGGCCCATCCTATTCACTGGAACAGTGAACAACATTTGCATTGCATAAGAACCTCATGGTATGGGAACTATTGTTCCAGGTATTAGTCAAACCCTCAGGCGTAACCAGGGAAACGGAGTTATTATTTAGAAAAACTTTAGATTTTGATGGTAAAATGCATTAAAATATAAAGTAATGGTTTAAAAAAATATATTTGGCAAGTTGCCATGGTAAAAGCAGGTTAATGCCCTTTGAGGTGTCCATTGTCAGGTATTAATGGACGACGGCGAGGCGTGAATCGTCCGACGCACAGCGGACATGACAAATACACAGCAACATGACAGACAACATGTGGGGAGCATTAAACATAATAAAACTCCAGCAGGAATTCAATAAATAAAGACGGCACAGAGTAGAAAAGCAAGGGGGGGCTAGGGTGAAGGGACCTCTCGTTAACAGTGCCAACATAAACAGACAAATCCTTGCAGTTAAATAACATGTGTGGTATTATAGTTTTAGTCAACATAATATGAAATGCCTTGATGTCCTGCCAGAATTAGTTTGTTTTCCCCTTTGTTTTTAGTGGTGCCCACTCAAATGAAACAGATGTACAGTGATGTTAACCTTGAGGCTTATTCTATTCCTGTTCATTGGAATTGTGTTGCTAGGTAACAGCTTGTGTTCAAATTTATATTAATATACACCACAACAGGAAATAAACCCAGGCTAATTTAGAATACTGAATGTGAAACAGTCCACAGAAATGAAACAGAGGCCGCATTCAACACTCAGAGCAACTTTTTGTTTAGAGCCATGACCCATGATTTAAATGAAACATGTAATTACTCTGGTCCGTTTGATGCCATTTTATGAGCACCCACTGGGAACCCTTATTTATCATTATTACAGTATAAACATTAACATCTGCTGACCAACAATGTGGATGACTTTAGCAGTCAGTCCAGCTTTGCTAACACAAAGGATTAGAATAAAATTTAATTTTTAGGGCTATGAGAAAAAAGGATATTTCACACCCTTTTTGCTGAAATACAAAGTATATTTCTGATCTTTTTGATTATATAATGTGATGCTTCAAATCATCCTGCCAGCTGTGAGCTAAAACTTTAAGAGATTGCCTTATTACTGTGGGTTAAAATCATAGACTGGGATTCAAACATTCCTTGCTGGACTTACAGCAAGGAATTTGAGATGTTAGATGGAGTGCATCTCTGTCTCTCTCTCACACACACTTCCTTTGTATCATATGGATTGTTTATACTGTATTTCATTATGCTGGTCTGTTCTGTATGAGGACTCTATTGCACATCTGTCCGTCCTAGAAGAGGGATCCCTCCTCAATAGCTCTGCCTGAGGTTTCTACCAATAATTTTTCCTGTTAAAAGTTTTTTGTTGTTGAGTTTGTCCTTATCCAATGAGATGGTCAAAGGACAGAAGGTGTTGTATGCTGTATAGATTGTTAAGCCCTCTTAGACAAATTTGTGATATTGGGCTATAATATAATTGAAATGAATTGAACTTGAACACATGCATTGCATCAGGAAACACAAGAAATTGTGGGGGGTTTTAAAGTAATTTTTCAGTTCCTGTGCCAATTTCCAAGCTAACTGAAGGAAGAAGTTGCTTTCAAACATCAATTCAGTTTTGAGCATGTCAGGTGTTCTCTTATGCAATCGAGGCACGTTTGAGGGCAGCAGAAAACAGTTTGAGAGCTGAAGATCGAGCCACAGACTGATGTCTCTAAAACAAGTCAACTGTGGTGATTGAAGTCATTAAAGTTAACAGCTATTAGTGGCAGGGAACACTTAGACTTCACATTTAAAGCAGGACTGTAACAAGACAAGATTTAGCCTCCATCAAAGGCCTGCCTTTCTATATCACACTTTATAATTTGGTTTGTTTCCAGGTGAGTAAAAATGGAAATTGTACTTTGATTGCTGTGATACTTAAACAAATTATATTGTTGTTTTCAGTTTAAGAATGAGCCAAATTGCTTCACCAAATCATGCTTCACTGCAATGTGAGTTATTTAAATAGTTGGGAGTGCTACAGATGAGGCTGCCAAGGTGTAGCTAGCAAGTTTAAACATACCTCATACTCCCTGAAAAGAAAATTGTATCATATTTTACTTTTTATGTTTCTTCCATTTTCTATCTCTAAAACATTATCTATTGAAATGTGTTCCCAAAGCCAATACACACCCCAATGCGTGTGAATTAATTAAAATTAAAATCCTAGTATATGAGTAAAGTGATGTACTGGTCCTAAATTCTAAATATAAATGCACTGAACATCTTTCAAAACAATAGTCTTGTACTCTTTTTTTAGCAATCATAAACTTCGAATTGCTTGCCTTTAATCATTCCTAATCTTAATATTGAGTGTCTTTTCTCAGCAAGCTTGTCAACAACCTCTAGAAATAGTGCTTTAAAATGGCAACACTGTGTCTGTATCTGCTTTTAAAACCACTTTGTATGACCAATGATAAGATTAAAAGTTAATTTAAGTTAAGTGAAAAAATTATAACAGTTACGTTATAACACACAAGAAAATGTGTATGAATTGTACAACTTTTAATGCAGGGGTCGCCTCAGTGGGAACCAAATCACTAGCCTGCCTCTAAAGTTTAAGATATATAATGCAAGAATAGACAAGAATAGACACTTCTTGAACAAAAAGGAATCAAACATTAAAAAAGGACACAGCAGCAACAAAATTGCTGCCAAAACTTTCCCTCATTTCACAACATTGCTCTATAATTCCAACAACAGCAATTATTGATAAAAAACCCCACTAAAAGTCACATCTCCTCAAGCTGTTAAGGATGATCAAAGCTAATGTAAAGTCTGGTCTGTCCTGTCCACCAAACCGAATTACTGAATCCACAGGCAGGAGTTATCGTCCGATATCGTCTTAGATATTTAATGGTGGGAGAAAATAGAAGCTGAATACTTCTTCTGGGTTTATCTGGTTTTGTGTAGGACAACTTTGGTGGAAACTGCGATTCTGTCCATAGATAGAGATAGATGGAGATAGATAAAGAGATAGAGAGAGAATAGTGTCCTTTCACACCAATTGTGTTTATTTTGAATGTCACTTGGTCCCAGGTTTGCATTTCTGTATTTGGCTGCACTCATCTGAAATCATGCCTTATCTGTGTGCACAGCAGCTAAGGGTTCGTCCTTCTGAATGAATGGGCTCAATAAACCTGTCACAGCCCAGACTTGTTGACTGTGTATTGACTGAGGTTCCAGTGATTCATCCTTTTTATTAGCTGCAGTTTGGCTACAGATTTACAATGTGATGTTCTGCCCACACATGACAATGCCATTAAAACACCAAGTCACTTAATATAGTTCACTCGTTCTTGTCATTTGTTTTTGCTCTCAGTACTTTGAGTTGGAGAATATAACAGTATTGGTGTATTATGTTTTCAAATGGAGACCTACAAGTCACTGTCTACTATTGCGGGGTTGTTATCTAATTGTCAGCTACAAACTATTCATCTAGTGTATTCAGACCAGTGTTATTATTATAGGGGTTTAAGTAAAGGTATCAATGTATTATAGTACTGTAAAAAGACTATTATTATTATTACTATTATCTTCAGTAGACTTGACTACTGCAACGGTGTCTTTACAGGTATTCCTAAAAAGTCTATTAAACAGCTGCAGCTGATTCAGAACACTGCTGCACGAGTCCTTACCAACACCAAGAAAGTAGATCACATCAGTCCAGTTCTGAAGTCCTTACACTGGCTTCCTGTGCACCAAAGAATAGATTTCAAAATACTCATGCTAGTTTATAAATCACTAAACGGTTTGGGACCAATTTACCTTTCAAATCTACTACTACACTATGAGCCGCAGAGATCTTTGAGATCATCTGCTTGCCATCCCTAGAGTCGGAACAAAAAAAGGAGTGGCTGCGTTTAGCTTCTATGGTCCGCACATCTGGAACAAACTACCTGTAAACTGTAGGACGGCACCTAATCTCAGCTCTTTTAAGTCAAGGCTGAAGACCTTTCTTTTTAACAATGCCTTTTCTTAATTCATTGCACTCCATTGTGAATTTACTCTTGTATTCAATCTACTCTTAATTGTTTTAAAAAAAAAATGTTTTCGTTTATATTTTTGTATTAACTACTTTCTATTTGTTATCAATTTGTATTCATTTTTGACTGTGTTTTAATGTCTTATGTAAAGCACTTTGAATTGCATTGCTGTTGAACTGTGCTATACAAATAAAATTGCCTTGCCTTGCCTTGCCTATTAAACAATGTTGTCACTCCCAAATATCTGTAATACAAGACACAGTAATAAAACAATGTTTTCACATGGGGTAAAATATTAGTTTACATAGGTAACATTTGTAAAGAAAAAATGTATATGATGATACATGCTGTTATATGATAGACTAAATGAAAGAAATGGTTAGGCTACAAAATCTCCATATTGCATGTTCAGTATGTAATATCACCTCAAATACAATATGTTGTCAAGAAATTATGAACTGGCCCTTTAGTTCTTGAAGTTTTCAATACATTTCTTTTAAAATGTAATTTGGGGACAGTTGTATTCTCACAGAACTTTCCGGTGTTTGGTGTTTTAAGCCCCCAACGTCGCCTTCCAGGAAGCGTGGCAATGGTTATTTTTAGGGTTAAGGTTAGGGTTAGCTGCCTGGAAGGCGATGTTGGAGGCTTAAAACACCATTGAGCGAACTTTCTACTAAATTGAACATGATCTATAGCCATGTTCACTTCAGATGGGATGGATGATAGGAAAGATTCCCACGACTTATACATTTTCATATTATCCTACACCTGAGGGAGGTTGTATAGTAACGAAATTGGTCACGTGGGGGGTTAAAACACTGTGTATTAACACAAATACATTATATCCATTAGATTTGGGTTTATTTACATGAAACAACAGACTTTGACTGACGTAAGGCAGTATCCCAGTCTTAACTACGACTTGGATATTGACGTGAACGCTACTAACAAGTCGGAAACTCACTTAAACGAGCACTTTATATCTTCTGGGTTGTTGTTTGAGCATGCAACACAACAACAGATGACACAAGAAGATTACTCTTTGTCTAGGGAAAATGTACCTTTCAATTTTGATCTTGTTCCTATTGCAACACAGGAGGTATATGATGCTCTTGTAAGGTTAAACGCTAAGAAATCCACTGGTCCTGATGGGTTGGATCCGTATTTTTTAAAAATTGCTGCTGAACATATTGCAGAACCTTTGACACACATCTTCAACCTGACTAATGAAACTGGATTAATACCTAGTGTATGGAAGTCAGCATATGTCACTCCTTTATTAAAGGGTGGTGACCGATCAAATCCAAATAATTATAGGCTAATATCTAAGCTATCGCTTTTAGCCAAGGTTTTAGAAGGGCTTATTAGTGACCAGTTGAAAGATTTAGTAACAAAAAACATTTTAAATGATTTGCAGTCTGGTTTTCGTAAAAAACACAGCACTGTCACTGCCACTATGAAAGTGTTAAATGATTTAATAAGTGCTATTGATTCTAAAGAATATTGTGCTGCGCTGTTTTTGGATCTGTCAAAGGCATTTGACACAGTTGACCACTCTGTCCTGTCTCAGAGATTGGTGGATATTGGAATGTCTTTAAAAGCAGTCAAATGGTTTGGCGACTACTTGGAGTGGCCGAACACAAAGTGTTCAGGTTGATGGTGTGTCCTCAAACTCATTACTTATACAAAATGGTGTCCCTCAGGGGTCCATTTTGGGGCCCATTTTATTTACTATTTATATAAATGACTTGTGTCAGAATGTAACAACAGCAAAGTGTCATTTTTATGTGGATGACACCATTTTGTATTGTTCTGCCTCTTCCTTAACAAGGGCCTCAGAGGACCTGCAATCTGCTTTTAACATTATTTAGAAGAATCTTCAAAAATTGAGACTTGTATTAAACTCTGACAAAACTAAAATTATGTGCTTCTCTAAAGCAAGGAACACAGACAATGCTTGTCAGATTGTTACTCTAGATGAGAGAGTAATTGAACGAGTATCAGTCTACAAATATCTTGGCTTCTTCTTAGAAGAAAGTTTGTCCTTTATGCAGCATATAGAATGTCTAACAAAAAAACTTAGAGTGAAGTTGGGTTTCTATTATAGAATATATAGTTTCTCTTTTAGTGCGAGAAAAACACTTATACAAGCAACATTTCTGTCAATGCTGGATTATGGTGATATTTTATACATGCATGCAAATCAATCTTCTTTGAAAATGCTGGACTCAGTATACCATGCAGCACTAAGATTTGTAACTAATTCCAGTTTTCGTACTCATCACTGTAGCTTGTATGAGAGTGTTGGTTGGCCTTCTTTGCATAATCACAGGTTGGAGCATTGGTATATTTTTCTCTTCAAGGCCATACTGTGTAAACTGCCTCCTTATTTATGTTCTCTCCTGACTCCTAAAGTCACTACCGGGAAATGTAATCTTCGATCATATGGGCAAATCATGTATGACATTCCCCGAACGCGAACTGTTTTCGGTGAAAGTGCCTTTAAATGTTTTGCTCCATCATCCTGGTATAAACTGCAGAAACATCTTAAATTAGACTACCTACCAACATTGATACAGTTTAAAATTAGGATAAAGGATTACTTGAATACTATATGCACATGTGCTGCTACTGAGTGCTGCTGGTGATTATGTGTAGATGATGTTAATTTGCCAACCTTTTTTTGTGTTTTATGTTGTCTGTTTTTGCTGTATATTTTAAATATGGAACTTTTGTACTGCTGTCTTGGCCAGGACTCCCTTGAAAAAGAGATTCTGAATCTCAATGGGATTTCTCCTGGTTAAATAAAGGTTAAAAAAAATTAAATAAATAAAAACAAAAAACAAATAAAAAACTATGCACATACATTAGGAGCCTGACCCCCACACACCTGCCACTAAATGGCTAAAATATAAATGTAAAATGTAGTCACATATTGGGTCAATTTCCAGTATTTCTTAGGTGTTTCGGTATAATGAGGTCGATAAATGATAACGAGGTGGCAGCCGATGGGTCCTGGGAAGGCCATTCGGGATAATAATTAGAATCAGAAAGGGATTTATTGCCAAGTAAGTAACGCTTACAAGGAATTTCCCTTGGTTGTTGGTGCATGCATAAACATATAAAATTTTAATATGAAAAAAATACAAAAAAAAATGAAAAATACATACTGAAACAAATATGTACATATAACCGTTCAACATTTAGAAAGAAAAAAGAGGCTGTATGGATTATGGATGTTAGCTACATCTGTCAGGACAGATGCACCAAGATCTTTGACTGACAGTGGAGCATGTCGAGGTATAAACGAACAGGCCTCCTCTTCCAGATTAACCTTCTACTGCTCAAGCCTCAGAGATTGATCTGTGCCAAGGACTGGCGAGGCCTTGGTGTGGGTATTGTAAAAAAAGATTGGATCTATTCTTTCAAGGAAAGAGCTCCCAGGGTTGAGAGGGAGAGAGCATGATAAAAGAAATATGGCACTTTTATTAAATCACTTACAACCATTGTCTGGGATGTGCTCACACAGACAGACACACACACACACACACACACACACACACACACACACACACACACACACACACACACACACATACATAGAATCACACATATTGTGTAAGGGTCAGTATAGCTGTAGTTCATTTAGTTAGAAGTCAGTTTTCTTTAAAATTCATGCACCCTGATTACGTTGAAAAGTTGAAAAGAATACGTTGATCTGATGTCCACTCAAACAAGAAGATTGTTTTTTTGTTTTATCTCTAGCATTACTTATACACATACAGTAAGACATTTTTACATCTGTCATTTAAAAGTTAAGGCTTTCATTAGGCTAGTATTTTTAGTACTGTAGTTTATGTGATTGTCCTTAATCATTATGCAGTCTTGCTGTTTGAGTTTTGTTGAGCAGGCTTACAGTAGGAATAGTTTAACAATTTTAGGAAATGTGATTATTAACTCTCTCTGTGCGCTATGGAGCTAAGGATAGCAGTGATTATCTTAGCTTGAATTAGCATAAATACTGGAAGCAGGCAGAAACAGCTAGCCTGGCTCCCATAGTTAAAAAATCTGTCTACCAACACCTTTAAAGCTCACTAATTCATCAGATTTGTTTAATCTAGACATAAAAATAAATGTAAAATCAACAAGATATGGTTTTTAGGTGTTTTTATCTTTGGACATAACTAGGCTAGCTGTTTCCCACTGCTTCCAATCGTTATGCTAAGCTTAGCTAATTACCTAATGACCTACTTGATGCCCAGACATGAGAGTGGTATCGATCATCTTATTTAACTCTTGCCTAGAAAGCCTATTTCCCATAATGTGTATATTCCTTTTACATATTCAACAGAGCAAGTTTTAGCATTAAGCATTCATTCACTATATTGTTAGCATTGTTAATGTAACCAGAAAAATAGTATTTTGTTTTACTCATGGATGCAGTAGAAGTTGACAGGGACCTGTAATAAGCTAGCCTACTTCCGCTCAATTTTAATTTTCCTTCAGTACTACGTCTGGGTTTGCGGTATATTCTTGGGTTTTCTCCGACCAAATATTTGGCGGTCCAATCAGCGAACAGAGGGAGTGGCTGAAAAAGATGACGTTGAGGTTCGGTAACGTTCGGTGAGTTCCGTAATGGCAGCGGAGAAAGATGCAAGTGAAGCCATTCGGTCCATTGTGGCAACGCTGCCGAATATCCAGAAGTTAAAGCCCGAGCAAGAACAATCTTTGCTGAGTTTTGTTGGTGGCCATGATGTTGTGTCTCTCGGGAAAAGTTAGATTTTCCAGCTCGCTCCGTTAGTGGTGAATAAGTTGGCTAAGGCGAAAGCTTTTAAACTTCAACAGAGTACCCGCCTTCAAGGAAGTTAACATTTGTCAATGGAGAGTGGCCAGACTCTCTGTACAAATGAAATGTACAAGAGTCTGATAGGACCAGGCTAGTAATAAGCTGCAGGCAGTCAACATCATGGTGTTTGACAAGGGGCTAACAGTTGCCATGGCACCACCTTCATTACACTCAGCTACTGCAGCAAGTTAGGTGGGACAAATGTGCTGTCAGCCTGCTCTGCATTAGGACAGATTGAAGCAGACTTTGGATGTGTACATCAGCTGTTTCTAAAGCTGTCACTCAGCAACTATCCTGGACTTTGGTAAAACTAAAATAGGTACATTGCTACATATGTTCTGGGCCTGTCCTTGTCTAAATTCATATTTAACCTCTATACTCAGGGGTGGGCTGATCTGGCATCTTTGTAATCATATTTGTGCGCATTGTTGCATTATTCAGCCCTAAAGCTGTTGTGTTACAAAATCAATAAATGGTAATGTTGAAGAAAATCTTGGATTTTGTGTGGCTGTCTCAAAAGCTGTTGGTAATCAACGCTGTGGAATAAGGTTTGGCAATGTGAGACTAGTAATTGACTTATGCAATTTGGTGGATGTGTGTGTAGCTAGTGCTTTTAAATGTGCTTTTAAATGTGCAAAAGCAAATTTTTTTGGTATGACTTATTCATTTCTTATCGTCTAAAATTAAATCAATTAGACATTCATGAGAGATTCATATGCATTCCCCAGGCAAATTATTTAATTATGTTCTGTAAATGAGGCGTGACTGACCTTTAAAAGGGAACTATTCACAGTTTCCACAATTGCCTCCATGGTTCAGCTTATCTATTTAGCATTTCCTGATGTATCAAATGGGGCTTATAATAATAGAACATTTGAGACAGTGTCAAGAAACAACACAATCTCGAAAACTGGTATAATGTATATTGTCCTATAATCTTAAAAACAGGATTGGTATAGTGCAAACTGTAGCAGCCATATTGGGTAATACACTGTAGATCGATAGACATGTGTGTTATGTATCTAAACTGATCAACTAACCATCACTATCTTGATAACACAAACTGATGCTGTGCAGCAAAACATTATTTTATGTTGTATGATATTGTTCCTGGGAGATAACAAGAGTGTGATTTAACCACAATCCATTTGCATGATGGTACTTTCCAATAAATCCGACTGAATCATCCACACTGACAGATGTGTTACATACAAGTTCTTCAATAAATGTTAACAAGTGGGTTATCAATATTCCGATAAATTTAATTCACCAAGGCAACTTTGTAGACAACTTCAGTAAAAAATGATTTATTTATTTACAAGTTCCTCATTCAAAAATCACTTTTAAGTATTATGTGCAAGCAGCGGCATAGTGCACACAGACGCTGAGGTGCTGTGAGGAAGCTAATGAATGTATTTGTCATATCTCTAATGGATCACCATAGCACCTGAGCTTGGGATTTATGGTAATCATGACGGCAGAAAAAAAAATGCGTTCTGTTTTAGGATTTTTCTCTCGTTGTGATCAGACACCTTGAGAGACCATTGACTTAACAGCACCAGAGTTTTTTCTAAACCAAATTTGTGAAAACATTGTCGATGTGCCACGGTAAAAGATAGCCTAAAAACACTGAGTTGGTAACTTAGTATTCACATCAGCAATAGTGCTGGAATGGCAAACTAAAGATTAGTCAACTCTGCTATTGATTAGAGCTGGCTTATTTCAGTCCCTGAGGTCCAAATGAGCCCACACACCAACAATATCAGCTTACTCTCAAGCTATGCTGAGATGTATTTACTGATAACAACTCCAGGAACTTTTTTTTAGTCACTTTTTTTTCCCCCAGCAAATCTAATCCAGCAGCAGAACTTCATCATCTTCCATTAAGTCCCAAGTGACTTCATTTTTATCTACAGTATACACTCAAAATGCAAATGACCAAGCGTCTCGGGTTCAGTCGAGTACATTGCACAGCTAAAGAAGACGATCACGACAAGTGTTCACAAGAGATATATTAATTGACTTAGAAATGAAAGTAATTATTTCCCAAATTAAAATTTTGCACTTCTCTTTCTGTGATCAATTTACCACACATTATCAAGAGACAGGAATTATTCTTCACTTGTTGATCAACTGCAGTGGTAGTGCTGAAGTGTGTGAACAAGCCAGCAGCATATTTAAGTTGTATGTTTTTGGAGTAGATTTTATGTAGTATGAATAATGATGTGTGTGTGTGTGAGAATGGGGAGAGAAATATTTGTTCAAGAGTTCTCAAGGGCGGGTCCAGCAGCTTGTATGGAGACAAGAACACACATGCGAGGCAAGAACATTCAGGCTGGCTGCACGGTTCTGATGCACTTTAAAAGCACACTTGATCAGCAATTCCTTCTATGAGCCGGGCCCACACATCCTTCAGACTTCAAACACATCTGCTGAAGGTTAGGGGGGCACAGAAGTGAGTAGATAACAGAGAGATGCCTTAGCAGAGAAGATGCCTTACTTTGTTGACATAAGACATTGCCGGAGTATTTTCATAAACCTACTGCCCTCATGTGGTTGCTGCTGGGTCACAGGTGGGACACAAGCATTTGACAATTGAAAAAACTTTGACGACAGTCAAAAAGTTCTCTGAAATACAATTTGGAGTACTCATCACAGCTGAGTCCTGCAGAAAACAAAATGATGGTCGTGCAGCTCTTTAACTGTGTAAACTATCTACGTCCTTTAATTCAGTCAGTGCAGTAACTGATCAATTACCAACTGATCAAATGATTGATCATTCCTGCCTTCTCAGGTGAAAAGGCTATTAACAGGCTAATTTAGGAAACAGCTGAGCTTTATTTCAGTGCAGACTTTATCGACGGGCATGTTCCTCTCCAAGCTGTCTGATTCTACAACACTGTTGATCTGTAAGGTTTAGGTGGTTCGATGTAAAGATTTGTCCATCTCATAACAGAGATATGCCCGTTTTATGGCAGAGTTCGATAAATCCAAAATTGTAATATGTATCGTAAAGCTATACAGTACCTGGCACTTCATCGACATAAGGAGGCTACAGATAGCCAGCCAAGTTTTGCTACGGTAGCCTATACTGTATCTACTAGGATAAGAAGAAAAGAAAACAGAAAAAGGAAAAGTATACTTTGCAGAACTGGTTAAACAAAGACACACAATTCCAAGGTTACAGAATGCATTTGAATTCTGTTCCTCCCATGCTTTTCAACTTTCTCACTTCAAATGTCTCATGGTGCATCAGATCAATGTGCTGCTGAACACTTACAGATACAGCTACAGTTATCTATATGATAAGCTGAATGCACGCTGAATGAATGCAGAATGTATTCATGTAATCTTCTTGTCCACTGCCATCAAGGTATTGTATTGTTCATGTGAATCTCTCTTTCTCTGTCTCACTTTCTCACAAAACACACACAGTGGATTATAACACACACCAACCTCAATGCAAAATTTCCCTCCTTTTGGCTTATACTTTGACAACAACTTTGTCTCTCATCCAGAACTTTATTCTTTGCCCGCTCCCTATATAGACACACAAGTAACCTTTTTTTGACTCCATCTTTCAACCATGCTCCCAATTAAACTTATGACCCAAAATATATGCCGCACTGGCTCACAAACTAAAAACAGTAAAGAAAGTAAGAAAGAAACTCAAGATTTAAAAAGTATTAAATAGTGTGGCTCAAAAAAGATTAAGGCATATTCCACCCACACATCACTCTCACAACAGCATTTACACTTCTATACAAACTACAAAAAAGATTTCTAATGTATTCCCTGCATGAATGGAACATTTCTTATCATTGCAGCTTCCAATAACACCTGACGCTAACATTATTATAACTAACATCATAAGATTGGACACCACACATCATCTCACCTTATTTTCATCCATTCTTTATAAAGCTGGACTTAGAGGTCACTTTACAAACAACAAAGATACGTCTTGCAAACCTTAAAAGGTTACTCCAGTGATTAAGTGTCTTATAGTTGGGGGACTTTTGAAAGAATGGTCTAAATCGAGGCAGCAGAGGCCGAGGTTAAAGCTAAAACCTAGGATCGCAAACTTCCCATGATGCAACTCGCTAGCATTTTGTTTTGTAAGTTCTCCTGGCCAAGTAAATCCCCTCTTCTCTTTTATCTTCACATCCCAAAGTTAAAGCAACATTATGCAACGGTTTAAAAGGACTCCTTGTGACTAATATGTCTACAATTAGTAGAGTGCCACTTTATCATGTGTGCCACTAATGCCATCATATCAAAAGGCTGTTTGAGATCATCTCTAGATGTTGTTTTATATGATTTTAATAATGCCTTTACAGACATTCATGTGGGCGAGTTCTCCATGAGGTATTTGTCTTTACAGATTACAGTTAGCAGAATTCAATACCGTATTATGTCATGTCAGTTTTGTTTGTATCCCGCATTTAATACAAAGGACAATTCACTTTGTTTTACATGAAAGCTTTTCAGAACATTTTTCAAGCCACTGAATAGATCAAGGCAGATAGAGACTTTTAAGTTCAGGACAGGTTTATCTATATAGTGATCACTGTGGTGAAGAATGGGTTTTGCAATAAACACAGTTGATCAAATAGTTAACTTCATGTGTATTGATCTAAAGAAGGGTGCCTTGGATGGATTTACTGTGTGATTAGTAGGTACAGACACACTATAGAGGATGATTCTGAGGGTGAGTTGAGGCTGCAATGTTAATTAAGCTGGTAGTCAGTGGTCAAGTCCCCAGGGATCAGTTTTGTAGGATTTGTCTGACTTGTCCCACACTTGGCCTCACCCACTCCCTCCTTGAAGAGACCCGCATCACATTTTGAAAACCTCAGCATAAGAGACCATATGGCATCTGTACAACAGGAGAACTACAGGAATATCTGTAATTAGATTATGAAAGCAACATGTGGACTGAGAGTATTGATATTGTCACAGTAATAACTGAAAGACCTTTCATATTCTTCTCTTCAGAACACTTACATCACAAGGGATTTGCTGCCACCGATCACCTAATGTGCACACCACCAGGTGAGCCTGACCATGAAATAGTTTATCTAAAGACAACATTTCAGTAGCTGATTTATAACATGCCAGCAAAAAATGCTTTAAATTTTGGACAAAACTCTATATTTCAGTTGTTACAGTATGGTTTATTGAAATTAGAGTTAGGCAGTTTTCCTTTAATTCAAGTTTCTAATTTAGGCTGAAGCTGTAAATTAATTTCTGTTCTCATGTCTGGTCACATTCAAGCTATTTCGGCTTTCTTAACACAGTGAAGTTGCCATTTCTCTAAACTTTATTATACACATTTCAGGCATAGCTGATAGCGGTGATGGTGTGTTAAATTAAGTGTCAAATTAAAACAATAAGAGCCAAGGAGTCTGAAGTCAATAATCATTTTGCAACAGTTCCAGTAGAATAACTTTTTGCCACATTGAAAACACAGCCACGGAAAAGGGGTTTAATGAGAGTGCTGTTCACTGATGTATGGCATGACCTGATGGTTGACCTGATCCCAAACTGTCTTCTGTCAGTCACAATTTACATAGAAAACAGGTTAAACTACCCAGGTTAGTAAGTAAACTTAGCTTAGTTCCACCTCAACTAGCTAACATTAAATTACTGCTTACATGCTAATGCATTTAACAGATAACAGTTCATATTTAAAATAGTAGTTTTTGACACTCTGAGTAGCCATTATGTGTGATGATGGCTTACTTAAGAACATTGATTGATGGCATGTGTTACTTTTATGGGATAAGTCAAGCCTGTGATTTTACTCAAATTTACTGACTTTACTCTTTACCCTGAGGTCTGGGTACCTGGAGGACGGCCAGGGCGAGGCCGCCCCAACGCACTTGGGTTGAGGTTTTGTCTCTGTTTGGGCCAGGCCCGGTGCATCACCGTCAGCCCTCAGACGAAGTGGCGGGTAGCGCGTCAACTTGGTAACAGAGGTCTCCGGTCGGGCAGTGGTCCAGACTAGGTTGGTCATGAAAGGTGGCATCCGCAGCCCCCCGCAATCCCATATCCGTCTTCATGAAAGAAGGATAAAAAGGCGCATTGGGAAACAAAAACCTTGAAGAAATGGTAAGTCATTTGTGGGGAAATTTCTACAACTATCTAGGGAGTTCCGGGGACTTTTCTACATGTATTGAAAAAAGCGACAAAAACATCGAAAAAAGATGTATAAACGTTAAAAGAAGCAACAAAAAGCTTGTCCATAAAAACACTTGTCAAAAAAATCCTTGAAAAAGGCAACAAAAACGTTGAAAAAAGCGGAAAAAAACGTCCAAAAAAGCGACAAAAACTCTAAGAAAAAGCCCTGACCATTTTTTTTATACATCCATGGGTATGACCAGTAGCATGGTAGCTTATGTTAGCATGTTTGAGCTCCACTTTGCCTCATCTTACCTTGCACAGCAGCTGGATTTTTGCATATCATAAAATCACACGACGGGACCGAACCAATCAGCGTCCAGTGAAGAGCTACTGGCAGCTATGGGCATGGTTTAGATGTGTGTGATGGCCATGGTAAGAGGACGCCTTTAATACATTCAGCCACGACTGTTCGGTTCAAAACAACAATGGCGGACGTGATAGACTGTTCATCCAATTACCTGCCAGGTATTTTATAGTGCGTGCCCTTTCCCAAACAGTTTTCAATCATGGCTTCTCAGATGGTTCTTAACAAACCCTGGGGTGTCAGGTTACATCATTTTTTACTTGAGGCCAAAATGTGTTGCTTCACAATATTAAGGATTTGCTCACTTGACATTTTTTTCTTTGTGTCATGCACAGATTACTAGGTTAGACTATTATTTTTGTGTTTTAACCTCATCTAACCACAATGTGTTAGACATGAAGGAATGTATGATTTGTGCATCATTTGTCCATGGTCATGGTTTGGTATTTTGAGAGGCCTCGAGTCCTTCACTCTTGGCATGCAAATGTGAGGAGACTCTGGGTGTCTGGAGGTTAAGATAAGATGAAGACCTTGTAGATGTTCCAGAGTCCCATTGTAAAGAGTTTGGACCAATAGTTACACAATATTGTTTTGCCTCCTCCAAGGTGGGGTGATCATACAAGATTATGCATGATTTGGAATACACTGAATATAAGCTGAGCGAATGTAATGTAATTAAAGTTCTTTGGTACGACTGTGTCAATGCATGCTGTACCAAGATCTTCTATGGCCAGATTTGTGTTGTAATAAACTTATATAGCCTATTCAAGTAAGAATTTAATTTAATTTAACTGGGGCTCATCAAGTTATTCTTTTATTCATCTAAGCAAAGATTGAACTGAAGTACAAGTTTTCAACATCAGTAATCCAATTGGTTTTGGTTCGGATAACATGAATAACACATTGTGCTCTAAGTTAGCCCTTTTCAGTACAGTATTTAGCAGTATACAGTACAACCACATTTCACAGCCTGTTAACAGTGTGACTCATTTTCTCTCCCACAGCTCCACTACTCATGCCCATCAGCTTCATCCAGATGACCATATGGGTAGGAGAGGAACATGAGATCCACACCAGAGAATTAATTAACAGCCCCGAAGTGCACCTACCATCATCCCTCTGTTTCTTTGAGATAGCCAATGAAATTCAGGCTAGTGGGTGGCCTAAGGCAATGACACCATCACTTGCGGCAGGAGAACAGTAATTGGACCGTGTGTCAGATAAATCCAGGTTGTGACAAGCCACTCAGCACAGTGTTGCCTTGGCCTCGATACAAAGCTATCTCTCCGCCACTCCACTGACCGGCAGTAGCTTTCTTAGCTTTTCAATGGAGGTCAGTGGAGCTACTGCACCAGTCACCAGACTGAAATGCCTTTCAACTCTTCTTCTCCTCACTAAATAACTCACAATAGCATCCAGCAGCTTTAAAAGAAGCAAGGAAGGGCTGAAATACATATAAATATATTTAAGAAATACTGCACTACATTATGAAACTTCATTTTTATTTGGGACTGATGATGCAGTACAAATCAGCTAGGCAAAAGCATAAAGTATAAAGAAAGTTAAAGTTTTTTTTTGTCAGATACAAAATATAATTCCTTTTTAGCTACAGTACAGCTATATTTATCTTATTACCTTCTGTCTCAAATGTAATCCTTCAAGAAGAATATTTTGTGCTATTTTGTACTGACACTGGAGAACAGCATAACATGGCGATGTATGAAACAAAGACAAAGGAATACTTAAATGTACAACAGTGAATGACTGAAAATAACACATTCACCATTGCTTAGTAAATGTGTTTTGGAAAACAAATAGACAACCAACATTAATGACATTTGTTTACATGTGTCACATAAAATTGAGGTGTGTGCGTTAATGTAAACATAAAAGAAATACTGCTTCTAAGGTGCTTATGTATTCATTACACATATATGTACAGATTGGATTGACTTACACAAGCTAGTCAATCAATTTGTTTACATATTTCAGATAAAGAACCAGCTGTTTTTGCATCAAACTGCTGTTAACACATATCATTTCAAGTCTAAGTAATGTGTCAGACATGCTTGGTTTTTGATGACATTGTGAAAGATAAAGTCCTGTTAAGTTTGTCTGTGGCTGGAAACATTAACTGTTCTACCAGTCACTTTGGCAGGTTAACTGGCCATGCTTGTCTCTACTCTAAAAAGCAATTTGGCTAGTGAAATATTGAAAGTACCTTTTAAATTGTAGAATGTCAAAAGTAATATCGCTGCCCTGCAGAGTGACACCGTTACATCTGTGTTTCTGTATATTTACCGGTAACATTTTCATGTTTTCCTCTGCGCTGGAGAGATCTTGATGTCTTTTCTTCCACCCGCTGTTCGTCTGTGTAATGTAATGTCTTCGTCCTCGCCTGTCTGTTGCTTGGCAAAGTTGACAAACACCTGCACAACAGACAAACCGATTCAGTAAAAAATAAAACACTTTTATAACTGCCCCAAGGCATTATAGACCATTATGTATCTGCTAAGGATTGTAAGTCATAATTTGTTTGTTTGTTGTATATTGTTTGCCACAATATATTTAAAATGTCAAGTTTATAAACAGTTGTCTTTAAAGAGAAGTACAACATATTTAAATATTGAATATAATCATATTGTATAAGACAGAAAGTGGAAAGTTGAAAAGTTGTATTTATATGTTTAACTGCAGCATGAAGGTGTGATTTGTCGTCTTATTCTGGTGGCGTCTAAGGTGGCATTACTGTTTCCATGTTTAACAGTGCGGCTCAAAGAGGAGGATGCATTAATTGATTTAGAGGTTTTCTTTGACTAAAAAATGATTACATGTAATATTTAAAAACTCAAAATCAAAATTGTATTGTACAAGTTTGTATATTATTTTAGATTGATAAGTTATCGGTAGGTGACTGACAATTGTTTCTTCACACGTTATCAGAAAAAAAAGTCTCAAGAGATTGAGACTCTCAGTTCATAATTACCTGGTCCAGCGTTGTCTGGGAAACAGAGTAGTCTTCGATGCTAAGCCTTTCTTTATTGGCCACCACCAGCTGAAATATCCTGGCCAGGGAGGAGGAGGCGATCTCGTACTGCAGCGTGTTGTAGTGCTTCTCCCTCTGAACGCAGCCGGGGAAGCTGCTCTCCAAGAAGCTCTCGACAGGCTCCAGATTTGGGGGCAAGCCCACTTTAGCTGCCTTGATTTTCATGGTCACTACGTAGCCGTCACCAAATCTGGATCAAGAAAACACAATGTAAAGATATTAAACATTATTCAGGATACATTTCAATTCTCCTACACTTTAGTGACTGTGGTTACACCTACTTCAGATCTCTTTTTTTTGTCTTTGGTTGAACGTGACGATTTTTTATTCTACCTCTAATATACTTTATATCAATACCCACAAATTGTACTACGTCTTTTTATGCCCCAAAATGGTTCATCATTTTATCATTTTCAAAGTCTGAATGTATCTTTCTTCGTATATTAAGGCTACCCACAGAATATCCACACAATTATTTTTGCAACATATATTTTGATTGTTAAAGTTTTCTATTCCATGATGGAGAGAAGCCTTTATTTATTGTGTTTTTAAGGTTTGGAATCATCAATCAACATTAAAATACTACCCACACACTGTACAAGCCTGATGAAATACAGAAAACCTCTTACTTGTATTTGAGTTGCTGGATGGTACCCAGACACTTGAAAGTCCCATTGACCATGATGGCCAGTCGAGTGCAGAGGGCTTCACACTCCTCCATACTAGTGGAAAACAACCATAATCCATCTTTATTTTTACTGCTGCAATTTATGTCTATGAGCAATGCATCATAATTCCACAGATCTCTGTGGTAAAATCAAGCATATGCTAGTCTAGTCATGATTTCATCAACCCTTATTGGCAGAATAGTTAACTGTGTTTGTGTGCAGTGGATTAATTTCATTATTAGAGGCTGAACCTGTGTGATGTTAGCACCACGGCCCTGCCGTCCTGGATGACACTCATGATGGCATTCCACAGGAAGCGTCGAGAGTGGGGGTCCATCCCCGTCGTGGGCTCATCCTAAACACACACAGGCACAAACAAACAATAAACTTGACTTTCTCTCTCACACACACAAGCATGTGTCACTTCATACCCTACCTCACTTTACATACTTGCACCATACTACATAAATAGCCTCAGGGAACATAAAACTGCTTTTACTTACTACATTTGTTTACATTAATTTACACCACCTGTATTTGTATTTACACTACTTGTATTTATGTTTTTCTATTCTTTAGTTTTGCACTGGGACCAGGGAAACAACATGTTGATCCTCTATGTACTGTACTGCGCTGTATATAGATGGATGACAATACAGTCACTTATCTTCTCTTATAATTCCATGTGAACAGAGACCAAATCCTTATCTCTATCAGCATATGGCAAATATCTCAGATGTATGCCAATTTGAATTGAACTGTGCATTTGCCTGCCAATGTATAAAACATTCCAGGCCAGGCTTGACTGAACCCATATGGCTTCCCATCTGGATCCATAGACCATTTCATTGATAAATCCCTGCATAAAGCCCAAAAACCCCAAACAATGGGCTCATGAGCTCCCTATCATTGGATAACTCACCAGCAGCACCAGTGCTGGGCAACCAATCATTGCAATAGCTGTAGAGAGTTTGCGCTTGTTGCCGCCACTGTATGTCCCTGCACAGCGGCCGGCATACTCTGTCAGACCCAGCTTCTGGATACCCCACTCTGTCACCTACGGGGGGGAAGGGGAAATATGCATTGGTAGACATGTCCATCCACATTACATTTTTAGGATGGGCAACCCCTACGGTTAACTGAGCCCTTCATAACAATGTTGCAGCCAAATAAAATGACAAATCAAACAGTAGCGATCATGGAGCAACAGTTGAGAGATGTACAAAACAAAAACAAAATTACCACAACAGATATAAAGCTCTCTATGCAGTGCTGAGCCAAACAGCAGAATGAAACATCCTTAGACAATTAAAGATGTAAAGCAGCTGGAGACCTACTCACTCTGCGGATCTCAGACTCAGGTACCCCTCTGAGACGAGCGTAGAGGTACAGATGCTCTCTGCCAGTTAGGAGCTCATCGATGGCATCAAACTGAGGGCAGTAGCCCATGTTCTGGTGCACGTCCAGAATCTCTGTCCGGATGCTACAAAACAGGACATAAGGTGCCACTCGTTGCAGTGAGCCAATAGTAAGCAGTAATAGTAGGAGTCAGTAGTTATAACATGTCATCCAGATCTGAGAAGAAGCTGAATCCTCTGAACAAAATTATGTAAAAAATAGAACCAAACCATACATAAACACCGCAAAAATGACATTTAATCTTCTTGTTAATTGAATTTAATGGACACATTTGTTTTTGTCATAACTTACTGCCATTTAATAGATGAGTGATCAGAGTTTCTTAGAGGAAAACTTGGTATGTTCAAAAAGTTGGCTTGAAAAATTCATTTATTTTTCTAGTTTCTAGCTGTTGTTTTTTTTCCTACTCAATGTACCACATGGGTTGGTTTTATAGTCAGATAGGGTCATCAAACAGAATTATGACAGATTGACCTTCCTGTGTTCAAACTTTCTAAGTCATTGGACTGTTTCTGGTCATCTCCCATCTGAAACTGCGTGCAGCAGGATAAACCAAAAGCAAAGTTTTGTGTTATATCGACCATGGACTTTATGTACCTGTAACCAGCCACAGTAGCCTCACCGGAGCTGACATCTGTGTCACCAGTCAGCATTTTGAAGGTTGTCGTCTTTCCAGCTCCATTAACTCCCAAAAGACCAAAGCACTAACCGGACAAAAGGCAATCAGGCTCTCAATGCGAGGACAAATTCTGCTGAAATACTGACAATAAAGTGCTGAAGCACACTCGCTATTAGAGAGAATGACTACTAATATCCTTTTGAAACTGGAATATTCTATTTGGTTTCATATCATGACTAGAAATGTTTGTGTTAATAAAGAACACAAGCACATTAGAACAGAAACAAACACAAAATCAGACAAGATATACAGTACTTCAGTATGGTGTCTGCATATTATTGCAACTACTGCATATAATTGCATCTCTAACAATCTGGGTGGCAGCTTAATCAGTATTTAGGTTTAGTCAAGCAAACACAAAAAGAGAAAACCTGAGTAATATAAATAAAGCAATAGTAACAATAGTAACTCTCAATGTAAATGAACTCAGTGACTTTACCTCTCCTGCAGGGACTCCCACACATATCCGGTCCACAGCTGCCCTCTTCCTGCCCACATACGTCTGTGCAGAGGAGGCACAGAAACAATGATAACTGACTCCATTTCTGAATACGTTTTAAAACATCTTTTTACAACAACAACTTTTTAAAGGCGAAAATGCCGTCAAACTAATTCTTTAAAAAAAAAGAAATCTTTCATACCTACAGACAATGATTCTTTTAATTTTTCAGCTAATGTTTATTATATGTGTAGTTACATATTTAAACAGGTCTGCTAGGGACTAGCTTATATGTTAATTACTTTGTATTTATTGTTGTTCTGTGTATTGTTGTGTCCATGTTCTGCCTTTTTTTGTATTTTTTTAATATTTATTTTGTATTTTTTCTATTTCTTTAAGACCTGTTGTTTTTTGTATCCAGCGCCTATCCCACTGAGGTTTTGTGGATGTGCGCACAAATTCTGTAACTTATTCCTTTGTTTTCTTCTTCTACATTTCATTCAACCTATACTTGCATGGATATGGATGAAAGGATGAATGAAAATAAAGCTGAGCTTGAAAAACTTGAAAGTGAATTATCATGATGAAATAACAAACATGGGCGAACCAGTGATTTTTACCTTAGAGAGGTCTCTGATCTGCAGGACGTCTGTCTTGCTCCCTCCATTATAAATTCTCTGCCTCTCTGCTGCCACGTCAGCATCCTCATCCTGTGTTGAAGTCTGCTTGTAGTCTGATAACCTGAAAGGAGCAAGAAAATCATCTATAGAGAAGCATCTTATGTGTTCATAGGTGGGTATATGTTTTGTTAATCTTAATTGGTGTAATGGTTGAAACGCTGTGTATGTAAACTTGTACGATCTGTGGTTAGACAGTAACTTACCAGTGGTCCAAGAAGAACCGGTATTGGATGAGAAGATTGAGAATAAAGTAAACAAAGCCTTCCACTGCCATGACAGCAATATTTTTCCCCAAAAAGTCCCACCGGAAAGGGTTCTGTGTGTACTCTTCGCCTGAAAACAGATATATACAAAAAGTGAACCATTTGTTCAGTACTAAGTCAGTATTTGTTATACGTTACAAGCTGTACAAAAAATCATTTTCCAGACAGCCAGGACAGCAACAACTCAAGACCTGAGAGTATAAACTACTAGAACTTTGATTACATAAGGTACAATTTAGTAAAATTTGGTAAACCATCTACACTGGAAAATGTATGCAAAATGGTCTTTTCACCCAATGTACATATGCCACTGATTCATTTTAAATAGCAGGATTTTCTGATTATATTATTTTAAATATGTTTAGTGATGGAAATTGTGCTACATATTACAACATATTGATGTAAAACTCATGAAACTTTATCAGCTAAATAAGTACTTACCAAATCTGGCATAAACATCAGTCACAGCCTGGTTCATGGCCATGTCTATCAGTCCTCGCCCCAGGCAGAAGTGAGGTAGCACCAGCAGGCCTTTCTTTAGCCACTCATTGAATGTCAGCAAAGACTGGCAACACACAAACACATACACATTTAATGCACATTTCACTTGAGTGCAGGATTGAAAAAAACATACATACCAATACATACAGTCTGCAGTATTCACAAATATTCAGCTAAATCTATTTTAGAAAAATAAAATATTCTAACTAAATTATAAATAATATCTACCTACTGTACCTGCCCAGGGACTAGGGGTGGGAAATAGCAATTGATCAATCTCTCCTTGTTTTATATAAGCTTAAAGTTCTTTGTACATTGTCCCTGTTAAAAAAAATAGGGGAATACACACACCATCCATGCATGTTTAAATCACATAGCTGCACCTCCTGTTTATCAATTACATATAAAACTGGAGTACATGGCTATTATTATTGGTAATTATACATTTGATATGAGATCAGGCTGTTAGCAAAGCCTTGTGTATAAATAACTTACTTTTAGAATCTTGGAAATATCAACATGACAAACTTATGAGTCACTCCAGTGGTTCTCTCATGACTCACCTGTTGAGGGATTCATCAGTGAGAGCAGAGAAGAGGAGGACAGATGTGCGGTGGAGAGAACCATCTGGCAAAAAGAACCATCTCATTTTTTGAGTTGGAAGTCAACCTGACAGCAGCAGCATCCGTATCATTTCCCCCTACTTTTGTTTATTTCTACCCCTGTTGTTGTTCAGACCCAGCCATTCCTCACCGATCCAACAGGCACCCTCAGTGTGTTCCCCTGCCCTGCTCACCTGTGACTCATCTTCAGCCATTCTGCTTTCCCAGCTGCATCACGTTATAATCAGTCCTTGTGTACGTACCTACTGTATAGTTGGTGTTTGCTCTATAGTTTTAGGCCCTTTTCAAGGAAGACGTTTTGACATGTCACAGTGGGAAACACACCGGTGTAAATAATAAAATGAATGATGGGTGAATTCCATTTAGCTGCTTCCATCTCAGGGTCCTGGGGTTGTGCATGTTGGCTCACTGTCACACTGGCATGGCTTACTGAGACACTTGAACCGAATAGAGCTATCATTAATGTTATTAGTAACACTTGTGCATTTCCTGCTATGACAAAACAAAATGTATTCTGTGAAAAGGCCTATTGACTTGATTCCAAACCTCATTTTGAATGTGCTGCCCCGTCAGTCTGCTTTTACATTAACCTGATTGTTCCGAACTATCATATGTCTGCTCTCTAGGGGTTGTTCCCAGGGCCCTATGTTCCCCAGATCAATATCCTCTTAATAGGACCTCAGCAATGCTTTTCCCTAAGTCATATGTTCAATGTGTGTTTTCCTTGGTCATTAATGTTAAAATCCCCCACCTACAGCTTATAGCTTACTTAAGTTATACTCCTCGAAACATACTATATGCCCTCAAATTTGTCAAAAAGACAGTTTTCTTGACTTTAGACTTTAGATATCTCCATATTGGCTGAATAGATTTTTACCATTCAATCTACATTTGAAGCCGCCCATCTTCCTTTGTTCTTTTGCAATTTGAACTGCAAACTTACCAATCTCTTACAACAATGACCCTGGGAACCCTAAATATCAATTCAGCCCCCCTAAAAAATGTAATAAATTGTAGTGCTTCAAGTTAGAGTTTGCGAACTTGTCTATTAGTGACAGGACAAACAGTTACAGGTGCAAAGGGTTTAATATCTGTGTCGCTCTCAGCGATGCTACGCACCTGTAACCCAGTCAAGGAAAGGGTTAACATAGTGTTGGCCAATCGGAGGTAGTTGTGCTCCTGCCTTTGGCTGAGTCTCTATCTAATCTGTCAGAGGGAGAGCAGGAGTGCGGTTGTGAAGTTTAACGTTGGAAGTACCCAGAGAAGAAGTTGGTAATTTCATGGCACAGATTAGAACCCATATTAAAATGTAAGCAACTAAAATTGCTGAATGTTAGAACATTGTGTCAAATTGGTCAGTATTACTGTGACTTAGCAGGTTTAGTTCCATCATAGTGTTAACAGAGTCAAAAAACGTTAGCTGACGTTGTTGTTCAGTAGCTAGCTCAGAGATTATTGGCTAATGAAATTACTGATTTAGAGGGGGGGTTAACACTTTTGCAAGGCATTGTAACCGTGTCACATTCTCATAAAGGACTGAGCCCCCCTAAAGGCCTGATCCTAGAATCGCTCCTGCTGGGAACCTAAGGATGACCCCGTCTCTAGTGCACTAAGAACCTTTCAGAATAATTAATGTAAACAGAAAAACATGTCTCAGCTGTGTGTTAAAGAAAGTTGAGTTTTTTCTAGCAATGTTTTATTATCTATATGCCGTTACCTGATTGTTTTCAAAAAGCTCGAGGATGAAGGTGATGGCGCTGCTATTGATGCCTATAAACAGGTTGATGCAGGACAGAGACACATATGCAGTACTTGGGATGTTGAATATATAGGACATGGGGTACATCATGGGCGTCACTGACCACCTATAAGTTAGAGAAAAGAGAAATATTTCAAAAAACAATCCCAGTCATAGCAGTTATTATCTGACTATTGTTTTTCACCTGCCTTCATGTCATGAAGGTCATTTATTTGTCATTTGTATGTATCGTATTGTAATGCATTTTGTTCTTTCTCTGTGAATTTACTTGTTATTGAATTGGGTTATTAATGAGTTTCTCTTTGTTATTTTTGTTTAGAGGTGGGATGTCCTAATAAGGCCCCTTGGGTGCTCTCACACTATAACTGTGTCACCTTTTCATATCCTCTTTGTATTTTATTGTTTTTATTTTTTTAAGTGAAAAACAACACTTAACCAAATTAAACTAAGCAAAGTCTTACCCATACAGTAGAAGCAGTGTTATCAGTGCTGGCAGGTTGGATGGTGATGTGTAACACTTTTTATCAAAAGCCATGAAAATGCCAACCACCATGGCAGTGCTGAGAGAGTAGTTAACCTAAGGGAGAAATAAAGCATTCACACGTGATAATAAACAGAAAAACGTATTAATATATAAAACTTACCAGATGCAAAACACAACAATCCACAACATCTATCTGTTTAAATTGAGTTTATATCCACTAATATGACAAGTAAATAAACGTTTAATGGCTTAACATGATTTGGAAACTGAAAAAATCTTTCATCAATTTCAACATTACGATAATGCATAATTTATTTTGACTCCAACCTTGCTTGACTTACCATGTCCCAGAAGAAGTTGGCTACCCAGTACACTGAAGGGCTGACCCCGCTGACAAACTGCAGGTGCTTGGCCTTGGTCGCACGCTCCTGGATGAGGTAGAGGACGAAGCTGGCAGGGATGAAGGACATGGCGAAAATAACACAGATCGCCACCACGGCGTCTACTGAAGTGGTCAACCTGAGGGAAGAAGCAGATAAAGTGTGTACAGTACATTCTGGTCTGGGAAGGTAATTAATTTACATAGTAAATAATAATAAGTATTTGCAAATTGAGCCATTACAGAGAAAAAAATAATCCATATCAAAATGCATGGAGCTAAAGCCAAATAACATGTCATGGCGAAAAAATAAAATTGAGACAGTAATATCCATATGTAGGGTCAGGTGGAACTTTTTCAAAAGTGAATTAAGAAAAAAGTAATTCATGTAAAATCACATCTTTAGTTTACTTTAAATCATCTTAAGATAAGGTCATGTAAACTTGTTTCTAATAATGATCTAGATTTATGAATATCAGTTTATTTAAATAAAAAATTGGGAAACTGGTGTTAAAATGTCAGAGTGAGAGTTGTAACTGCTCAATGTAGAAAATAAAAATAATAATACAATTAAATTAAATAGAATTCCAGAATATGTCTCTTCACAAACTCAGACTACACAACACTAAACAAATACTAGACTCTTGTAAGTATAAATATGTAGTTAGTTGGAATATACAGTGTTGACTGTCGGACTAGAATAAGATATAACTGTTCGCTTTCTCTTCTTCTTGTTTTTTTTTTTTGTAGTAGCCTTTCTGTGCCTCATTCATTTTTATTAAATGTAATTCTTTTATAAAAAGTTTATCTTTCCTCGAGTTTCCTACCTCCCCTGCACAAGCTTTTGTTTACTTTAAATTCAAGTACAGTGAGTATAGGTAGGTAAAAGTGTGTATATATGTGAATGTCTTTGTGCACGTATCGTTTATAATAATTGTATTTTTTTATGTTCAAAGAAATAAATATAATAAACATAATAAATAAGTATAAGAGTAACACTTACACTGTGACCTCAGAAAGCTGCTCTTTGGTGAGGTTTAGGGGGTGGTTGATGGCGGTGATGCCAAACTCGACAGGTTTGGCGGATGGATGTAGGAAGGCCCGCAGAATGGCGTTATTGGCCACATTCATGAAGGCCACCATGGCGTGCCAGCCTTTGTTATTATACCATACCTGACAGAGGATAAAACAGAGTTAACTTAACACATCTCACAACTTTCTGTGATAATGACAGTCCTGATCTACAACACAGGGACTAGCAAGTTGACCTTCCATTAAAACCTTAATTACATTAAGTGGAAAGCAAAAATATAAAAGCACGCATTTACAGTCAAAAAGTGAACATCATTGTGATATGACAGACTGTTTGTAATATAAAAGCAAAGCGCCAGAGGTAGACGACAAACCAGCAGGTGTTTTTCTCTCCACTTCTGCCACCGGCTGGTTTGCTATTTGCAGAAAAACCCACTCCTGCATCCATCCTACACATACCTTTATATTGAATTCACTTTCCATGTATCGTAAGAAAGGACCTGTCTCCCTCAGTGCAAGTCGAGAATAGTAACCCTGTGAAAAAAAATGTTCATATAAACTAACTTGAATAACTTTACACAATACGCACATGAACAAAACAAAAACAGTGAGTACCGCTGTGATGTTGAGCATTTGTCCCAGTTGATGGAAAGCATCCTGGATGTCTTCGGGGTTAACATCTAGGATGGGAAGCTGTCCTCCTATTGACAGACCTCCATATCTGCGGACAGAGAACATTTCAGTATCCCGCATCAACTACTCAAGAGGGAGACTGAGACTAACAATAATAAAGCACAAATTGTTACCTTTGTTCATTCACCCAGTATTTGCTCTTCAAACTGTGAAATGAAACACAGAATTTAATTAAATAGAGAGGTCAATTATATGTAAAAAAGTGGTCATACCAAAAAAATTCAGTGCAATCAGCTTGTTTATGGCATTTTTATAATATGTGTATCTTGTTTGCTGCAACTTCATCTGTAGAGTTTTGAAGACATATTTTTTTCTGTCACCTTAAACCACTTTATTTGAGTTGAGACATATTTTTAAGCCCTTTGAGGGTTTTAACATCTTCTTTAATCCCTGCTGTTTGTATAAATTAAATGCAGATGTAAATGACATTTAAACCCACCTGGTTCTGATGAGACTGGGGTAGGTTTTAACCAGGTAGTCAGAGATGTTCCTGTTTGTCAAGTCCAGCATCGTGTCTCCCGTGGCCTCGATCCGTTGGCGAGGGGGCGGGCCTCCTGCTCCGATGGGACAGATGGGCATCATGGTGAGCTTCTTACTGGTGCTGCACTGGCAGGAAGGAGACGGGTTTCTCTGGTTCCATTCAGGACTCTGTAAGATGTTGCTGACCACAGGAGAGATGTCAGGATTCTCCCACTCTGATGTACTGTTACTACAGGGCATTCTGTGGGGAGATAAGTGAAGCAATGCTAAAAGAAATGTCGCCAGTTATGTGGTGCTTTAATGATAATGTGAAAGTATACTGGATGTTCACATTTCAGTAGCATTTTCAGATGAGGTTAATGTCAGCAGGTAATAATTCAGCATTTTATTTACTTAAATATCCTCAGTCTGCACAAACTCCAAATGTTTAAATGCATGTTGCAGGACTTCTGTACCAGTCATTTTGAATTCTGAAAAGGAGATGTAGTCTGTACTGTAATGGTAATATTTTGTCCTGTCCTATTAATAGTCCTGATACTCACTCTAGTGGCTCTCCTTCCATGCAGCGTGTCCCCAGGCCTGGTCTGTTCAGTAAGCGCTCGGTGAAGCGTTTCATTTTGGGGTCAAACGGTTGCTCGTTACTAAATAGAGATGAGAAAATGTAAAGGAGAAAATCAAGTTAAAGCCACTGACGGGAAAAAATATAAGCAATATAATCACCACCAATCCGTCAGATACCTCAGTGTTTATATAACTGATGGTTTGTCTAAAGCTAGTGTTGGTGAACTGCCTATACTGTATGGGTCTGACCTGAAGAAGGTGAATTGTTGTCCGTACATCCAGGGGGTCAGAGTCAGACTTGGATATTCTCCGAATGGAGGAACGACTTTCGTGAAGATCAGAGCTATTAGGACAAAACTGGCAGGAAGGACGATCTGAAATCCGCAAAAATACAAGTCTATCATGAACAATATATACACCGTTTATATAATTACAAAACATACAAGATGTATACTCACACATTTGTCTATGCATTACACTTTTTACTAGATCTAATTTAATAACATACACTCATCTGCTACCAAGGTTACAATTATAAAGAAATATTCACAACTTCCAGTCTGCAATAAGCCCATACATCACATAATGCAGCTGTCAACCCTTCATGTCAACAGTAAGCCATCAATCCACCCATCACTGTGTCCCTGTACCTGTGCCAGGAAGTCTTTCTGGCTTCTTATGGCATGGTGAAACCTCTTCACTAGCAGCGCATGGAACTGCTTTAAGGTCAGAGAGGCCCCTTTCACCTGCCTGGAGCCCTTTCCTGCACTGTTGACTGATGCACCATGGGTAATGCCATTAGTCTGCATCACACCATTATGTTCTGTGATCAGAAAGGAAACGTGGTAAGTTCTCTACATATCTATAGATGACAAAGCATTTGCTCGAGAGGCAGCGGTAAACTCATCTGAGGTTTCTGATTTGTTCTATGCAGCTGGCAAATCATAAATGTGAGTAAATGTATGCATTTGAAATTAAAGCAGAGCTGTGCTAAAAAAGACCAAACAAGAAAAACCTTTCTAAATAAGAATACATCATAATCCCTGCTTTGTTTTTAACTGTACAAGCAGAGCACCTGCTCTAGATTCCAGACATGGATCACTTAAAGGGATACTTCACCGATTTAGCATTAAGCTTTGTATCAGTAGAAACACAGTAGTATTTTCGAATGACCGTGCTTCCCTCCCTCATGTCCCCCTGAGACGAGAGATCTCTGTATTGTGGGTCTGGAAAAACTCTTCCGATGACGTAAAACGACGATTTTTGCGTCATCGGAAGATTTTTTGCCCAGAGGCAATGGACTACAGCCAGTAGTAGGAGCTACTTCCGCATGTTTTCAATCCGCCCATAGGGGGTTGGACTGTCGTCTTTACACAAAGCTTTCCGAAGCAAAACAAGCGTCAGCCATCTTGAATCTTCGCTAAACTGGCTTCTCAGCAGAAAACTTTTTTGTGCATTCCGGGATACATTGGTACAGATCGGCGAATATGAAGGAAACTTTATTACAGACGGAATACTCGAGACACTGCGCAAGCTTCGCCTGCAACGGAGACCAGCAGCTGAGCCTGCGGTCTCGCTCTATGCCGCTAGCCGGTAAGGTGACATCCTCAGCGGTGTAACGCAGAACGAGGGCTGGATGGGGCTGGACTATGAGCTAGCTAGGTGGAAAGGTAACGCTAGCTGGCTACCTGTTCCATCAATCCTGCTTGCAAGTGTCTGCTATAGACAACAAACTGGACAACTTCAACAAAACTCCCAACGCGAGTTCAGAGACTGCTGTGTTTTTGTTGTTGTGGAAACATGGCTGAACATCAGTGTACCGGACTATCCAGCTACCAGGCCACCGGGTAAGACTAGTGGAGGTGGGCTGTGTTAACACGGACTGGTGCTTGTATCCAACTAACTGCTAACTGCTGGTGGAGTTTGTGACTGTTAAATGCCGACCATTCTACATTCTATGCAAATTTTATGTTTTTATACTCAGTGTTTACAGCCTACCAAGCGCTAATGCTATTATGTGTTAGCTGAACTTCACGGAGCCTATAAATGTGTGTGCACTAAATGTAGCCTGTTTCGTATGTCGTTTTTATATAATGTCGTTTTTATATATTTGAAATGTGTAACACCACTTGAGCCACGGTTGTTTCGTGTGTCGAAATGACAATAAAACACACTTGAGTTGAGTTGACTGCCTCACTGTCTGTCTGTCTGTCTGTAAACGGTAGGCGTGGCTTGGGAGTAGACTCTAAAGCAGCGAAGCAAGTGCATTCTGGGATTTGATGTCTTTCATCCACATGAGCCAAAAACACATTTTCTGGCTTTTCTCGGCCTAGAAGCCACCAATTTCAAAAAAGTTCACATTTCTACTACATAAGTGACCCAATTTAAAGATACATTCATTTTTCCAACGATGAAATATCCCTTTAAACTGCTTGGAGTACCGGATGTGTGAGGCTTTCTATAATTAATGCCATTAAATTGGCCATAGAAAAGCATTTTAAATGTCAGAATAGTGTACTTTTCTGTGATTATACTTCATAGGATCATATCCAAAAGGTTCATATCTCATGGTAGATTCAATGGAAAAGCTTAAATTTCCAGAATTCCTTTCGGCTTTCTGACCTTCATCTCCCTCTACACCAACTTTGCTGTCGTTTTTTATCCGCTGTAACATCCACTGTTCTAGAGGTGGGAGTGCACGGGTGAGACACAAAACACACACACAAACTAGGGTGTTAAAACTGACAAATGACGCATCACACCATATGTAAATACAAGACAAGTAGCTAATATTAAAGTTAGGGAATTAACAACAATAACAGAAGCAATAAAAACAGCTATGAGACATTCCCAGCACATTAGAGAGAAAGAGCAGCGGGTCAGAGATTCAATTCCCAGAAAAGGCCATGTGGAATATCAGTGGTGGTATTTACCAGGAGTGGAGGCATTATTCGCTGCTTCTCCGTCGGCAGTGACCTTTATGAAGATCTGGAAAGAAAGAAATTAACAACCTAAACTTTCAAAACTTTTCACGCGTCTTCCTTTAAGTTCAAAAGTAAGATAACATACATTTTTTATTTTTACTTTATTAAACTTAAAGATCCCAGTAAAAAACATAACCGTGATAACTTCAACCTGTTTCCAATAAAAATCAACTTTTTTCTAATGCAGTAACCTGCCTTATTATGTATTGATTCAAGATACTGACTCATTTATGGGAAATTTATTTATTAATTTGACATTGTATGCCTCTATTAGACAGCGATAGTAGATAGATAACAGGAATTGAGGGAGAGAGATGCAATAAAGGTCCCTGGCCAGATTCAAACCAGGATGTTGCCATTTATCGTAGCCATGGATAATCAAATGGATCTGTATAGGAAACACTAAAATAATCAAATAATGTTTCAAGAAAACAAAACTGAATGGACGCAGTAATAGACAAAAATTATTTGTAAAGATGTCGACTTTTAACAGTGTACAGCAGGCGAGAGTTAGATTGTAGAGTCATCCACTGAACATATTCAAGTGGTTGCTGAGTTCTGCTTTGTAATTGTAAAAGTTATTATCTTATTTATTATTTATTTAACCTGACTATGGGTGTTTTCTTGTTGATGAAATCAGAATTCACAAAGCTGATACTGTAAATCGGGCTTATTATAAAAGCAACTTCCCAAATTGAAAGCTGGTGTCATATCCTGGAAGTTCTTTTAAGCATCTTTTTCAGACAATGTAAATGCAGCATTAAACACCACACAAGTTGTTAGTGATGTCAACAGACGGAGACAGCAAGCGATGTCCCTACCTCCTCTAGTGATGTATCAGAGATGCCAAAGCTGCTGAGGCCCATGTCAGCAAGCGTCTCCTCCAGCTCCCTAAACAGGCTGGCATACGCTCGGTGTTTGAAACCCTTACTAGGGAGCAGATAGGTCAACTCCTGGCCAATCATCTCGATCAATGTGGCTTCAGGGACGTGGTGGTGGATGAGGCTAGAGATGCTGTCTATATCTCCTGGGAAGAAGATGGAAAATCATCAGTTATGGAGTAGCGTAGTTAAGAGTAAAATATTCCCAAAAATAGCAGAAACCAAGAAAAGGACTAAAGAAGGGGAACTGCTTATTATGCCAGAAACAAAACAAAAAAAACACTATTATTCAAGCACTAAAAGGCATGAGTGAATTTGTGCTTGAATCATTGCATCTAAAATATAGTGTCCTTAGGCAGAGTTAGGAGGAAAAGGCACATGGGTCAATATCAACACTGAATTATAAATGTGAGAAAATGGTGTGTTTTGTTTCTGTATCTGTTTTACAACTTGGTTAAGTGGGCCAGGCATGAGAATATCAACTAGTGCACACTGACACTCACACACAGGTTTGTACTGATATACTTGTAAGGACCTTCACTGATGTAAAGGGGCCCTGAAAACTGATTTTCTCAATCAACATCTCAATATGAGCGATAGGGAAATATGTTTTGATTGTTTTACATTGGAGATTTCTGTATTTGTATTTACGTCTGTGATCTTCTTGCTGGTTTTACATCGGCAAGTCTTAAAAGGGGGAGGATTCAGCAATATTTGAATTAAAAGTTAAAAGTGTTAAACTCTTTGTTAGTAATTATTAAAGGATGTTTTTTTTCTGCCATTGAACTTTGATTGTTGCTTATTTCATTATAATGATTAATTATACATAGAGAAATACTTAATGTGTGAAACCAAGCCTAACCCTAATTCCCTAGTTATAGGGTTCCCTAAATCCCCCTTAAACAGCTCTTAATAAAGAAAGAAGAAATAAGGACTAGTCAAAATGTCCACACTTTCTACAAATGCCCCTTACTCATAGGGTCTAAATCTAAAATGTTTCTCAATAAGTTACAAGTACAAGAGAACACATGCACAGCAGTATACACTTACCATCCAGAACTCTGTCTATTTGCTGGGACTGGTTCTGAGACTGATCTTTGTAACTGGTACAGATGGAGCAGGTACAGGAGCAGTCTGAGGCACAGTCGCAATCATTCTGATGGAAAACCGCAAAGCAAAAACACAAAATTCTAAAAATCCTGAAAAAAACTGAAACTTTGACGTAAGAAAAGCGGGTACTAAATAAACAGACAGGGCAAAGAAAACGCACATTGTAGTTGGTGTTCTGGTTGATTTTTGTAAAAGATCAAGCTTACCTCCTTCTTCTTGAGATCCTTCATCTGCCGTACAAGTGTCAAATAGAAAGCCAACTCCAAAACTGTTCTTGAGGAAGAGGGGAGATCCGCAACAGTGGAGTTGTCCTTTGGAGATGATGGCGATGCGGTCACTCAGCAGGTCAGCCTCATCCATGTGATGAGTGGACAGAATCACTGTCCGGCCTGCACAAAGGGTCAAACTTTTAATAGTAAAAGTACTTTTTTATTTTTGTCATTTGAATCAAATGAGCCCATTCTAGATGAACAAAAAGTATAAATTACCATAACTTTAAAGTGCTTTTGCCAACAGATTATTGATTTTGTGACAGCAATTTTTGCTTTTGTTGTAGCAGTGTAGCTGAATTTTTCCATTTGATCAGTTCACTACTTAATTCAAGTGCCTCAGGAGAGCTGTAAAGCTGCAAATGATTTAATTTCATTCTTCAGTGTCTTCAGTGTAGCATTAAAAAGTGGACCTTAAGGGTGACATGTATACTGGTTGGGTAAAATATTAATCTAAAGAGGTAAAATATTGACCTGGGAGCTAAAACGGGGAGCTTAATGGGTTAATTGACAGTTTTCGGCAGTGGCATTTTTACCAGTCCTGTATTTTAGTAGGAGGTCCCAAATTGATCTCCTGGAATAGGGGTCCACTCCTGAGGTGGGTTCGTCCAGGATCACGACCTTTGATCCTCCAACGAACGCCATGGCAACTGACAGTTTCCTCTGCATACCGCCTGCAGAGGGTGTGAGACGCAATTGTTCAGAGCAGAAACGATGATAGAGGAATGAATGAAATCATCTCTCGCTTACTTTCACAAACAGAGAAACAAGTGGTCCACCTGAGAGGTTCTGAGCCTCGTCGTCTCTCTTGTGAGGCAGCCCGAGGTCCACCAGCATGTCCTCGACCTCCCTTGCTGCCTCCTCCTGAGTCCGACCCTTCAGCAGTGAGTAGAACAGGATGTGCTCTTCCACTGTGAGACTGGAACAAAAACAGGGCAGTGGTAATAAAGGATTTTACAGAGGAAGAGTGTAACCTTTTGTTTTGACAGTTTTTTGAGTGGTTGCTTTAAAAGCTGGGAAAGTCTGGACGGGAAAGTGCATCAGTAACTCTGGCTTTCAGCAACTGCTGTCAAAGTCGATGTTTGAAGAATGTGCATTGATTTGAAGAAAGTCTGTTCCTTTCTTATTTTGCTTTTTTTTTGCAGTACATGTTGGAATAACTGTATGCATGTTATTTTTTCGACTTTCATGCATATTTGCACTGAAGTGACTCCAGTCCTGTCAGCAGCATCTTTAATGTAACTCACTGTTTGAAGAGGATATTGTACTGAGGGCACATCCCCATGGAGGAGCGGACGGTGTCCATGTCAGTCCTTATGTCACTTCCATTAATGTAAGCTGTGCCAGATGTCGGCGGGAACAGGCCAGTCAGGATGGACCTGGACAGAGCAGAAGCACATTCAAGACCAATGCCATGACACAGGAGTTGCCAACTTTGTGCTAGGATCTTCAGAAAATCATCACCTTGCAAGAATTTTTTAATAGATATATGAACCAGCCAACCTCTGAGCCTGCATATAACTTCTTCTTGTTATTTTATCATAAGCACGATCTTCCTCTGCCCATTAGACAGGCCTCTTCATTGTCTGTTTTTAAATCTCGATTTAAAACCCACTTCTTCTCCTTGGCCTTTGACACCAGACGTTGTATGGTTAAACTGTATGGCGATCTTCTCTTGTTTTATGTCTCTTAACTTGTTTTATTTGTATTCTGTTCGTATTGTATGCCTGTGTGAGTTACGTACTTTATGTCTTTATATATTCTTCTGTACAGCACTTTGGTCAACTTTGGTTGTTTTAAAGTGTTCTAAAGTTTGATTGATTGATTGATTGATTGATTGATTGATTGATTGATTGATTGATTGATTGATTTTATGTACATCTTTTGAGACTGAACCTTTACTCCACTGTGTGATTAAAGAGATTTGGAACTTGTAACAATTTATTTCTAGCTTACATAGTGGTGGTTTTTCCAGCGCCGTTGTGACCCAAGAAGGATGTGATCTGGCCTTCATAGAAATTGATGCTGAGACAGTTGACAGCTGGACGAGAACTTCCATCAAACACCTTCACCAGGTCCTGAATCTGCACCCCCATCACCAGGCCCAATGGGTCGGTCTCAAAGAACAACTGGCCTGCATGGGAAAACAAAAAGACAAAGTTAACATTTTTATAGATATCCAGGGAAGGGTTAAACTCAAGGGCAATTGGACTTGGTTAAAGGTGCTCCGAAGACGTTTTGTCTCTCATTCGAGAGACTTCTTCAGTTCTCTCTGAACGGTACGGAAAAACACAGTTATTTAACTATTTTTCGGTATTTACTTTCTGTTCAGTCCAGAACTGAGTCTCATCGAGTCTTCGGAACACCTTTAACCAAGTCCAGTTGGCCTTGAGTTTAACCTTTGCCTGGATAACTATGACCTGGATGACTGAGAACCTTCACAGACACCTTTATAGATGCATATCGATTATATACTGGCTCAGTAGCTAATATAAATGAAAAGACTTTGAAACAAAAAACTAATTAAAAGAAAAATGTTTAAGTCCACCAATTTATGGGTATAACTAGAATATCACATGTCATTACTGTAAATATTCCTTTCCCTTCCTGTCACTAGCTTAACTGAGGCCTGGTACAATTAACAATAGAAAGGTTTGAAGATTGTATCACGTTTGATAAAGGTTGTCCAGTAATCTCCTACTCTGGTTTATGTTTTACATGCAACATCAAACTTGCAGTCTCCCTAATAGCAATAGTTGCCAGTTACTCTTCTGAATCATAATGAGTATGGACACAACCCCACCTTTTCTTTGTTTTGCCCCCTAGTATTGCCTAATCTCTTTTATGTGCTGTTCCCTTTCTGTTTTGTAGATCCAGGTGTGGTGTGTTACCCTTCCTGTCCACCAGATGTCCTCAGTGTGTTCCCCACATGCAGTGTGGTGTCACTTTCCAATCTCCAGTTAGTCCTTCTTTCACTGCTTGCTCTGTATTTGTGTCCTCACCTTCCCTTCCTAAGTCCTGACACTCCTCCTCCTGGACTGGTGTTTTCTCTTGTCGTTTCAGCAGCTCCCTCTCTCTCTCCAGTTGATCCCTCTTACTTTGGTGCTTACAGGCTTTCCTGCTGGCTGAACCATTACAGGTGTATGTCTCTGGGGAGCTCCTGCCTTCAACGTCCTTCCCAACGTTGTCTGGTTCAGGTTTCTCAGGAGCTGAAGAAGACAGTTAGTTAGGATGTGTTTAGTAAAGTTCTCTCTAGCACATGTGGAAAGTTCCCCTCTCACAGTGGACTACAATGTGGCATGTATGTGTATGTTGCTATTGATGGTTACAGTGTTTCTTGCATGTTAATGCCATCAGTGTGAAATGTTAACCAGAGGACATGTTGTGCACTCTCATCCAGCAGGTACACGGTTTGTATGGGAATTAGATGGAAACTTGCACCCTGCTTACATGTTTATGTTTTAGCTTATAACTGCTTGATATGAGATGTTTATGAAATATGATAAAATGCTAATTTAGATCTAAGGTCTAGAGCAGCAGTTACAGTTTTCCTCTGGAGGTTCTAGAAAATTAGCTTTTTTCTTAATTCAAATATTAATTTGTTGGATAGGATGGTTTCTGACCCTCTGCTGGCAAGATTGCACTCTACTGAACTGTCTCCTACCAAGATGCTGACTCATTTCCTGATGTGGGAGTCTTGGAGGGGGCTAGGGAGAAACTCTTTCTCATGGGCGTCTCAACTCATTATAAACCTTATATTGACCTTTCCAATAGAACTACAATCTTCCAGCAGGAATCCTAAGCTTTTCCGGAGAGCAGTTATTTTTTGGCAAAAAGTAAAGGGGCAGGCATTCACTCAGGTTTTTACTTGCAAAACTGAGTAGAGTGACAAACCTCCAGTCACAGGGCTGCTCCTCACCTATGAGGCATGTAAGAGATTTTAGAGTCAGTGATACTAACCTTGATCAGCCATTTCTGTGTGTGAGGGTGCAGATGTTTGCCAGTATAAGGACTGAAATGGGAAGTAGAATGGTCGACCAATGCCATACTGTCCTGTGGAGGAGAAATTTGATATAATCCTCAGTGTAATAAACTTGTGGTATCTATAAAGAGGTAAAATGCTGTAAATCGAAAATATTTTTTTTTAATCATTCAGTATATTAGCAGCCCAACCTGGGAAGACATTATCCAGATACCAGGCCAGGACGGCATAGAGGACAGCATCAAACACCATCATAAGGATGGAGGTGAGGAAGGAGTAGGTGTCTTTCTCTAACGGGCTGGTCATGATGTTGTTCCACTGCAGACCCAAACCCTGCTCCTCATACCGCGACAGGTACTCTGTCCCGAAGCCAAAGGCCACTGGAGACAGCAAGCTCTACAGAAGCAGGGGGATGCATACATTGCAGAATATCTACATAAAGAAATAATACTGCAAAATGATTTGTCTTCGGCAACACTAGTGGTTAAAACAATGATATACATCAGTTGACCTAGCTGCCTATATTGTCGCAACAGAAGAGACTTTTGATGAAAAGTTTGTGTTGTGATGATATTTTATGTGATCTCCCTTAAAAACATAAAATTAGTTTAAATACTCCCTACATTTGCAAATGATGGTGCTTAAACAGTATATATGCGTTTTATGTTAAATACGTCACACACACACAAAATAAACATACAGCAGCCAACTTCATGTTCTTGGTGATGCGGTCCTGCCAGGCAGAGCAGAGGATATGCGGCAGATAGAGGGTGAAGTAGATTATACCGCTACAGGCGGCTGCCAGGTTGGCCTTGTTGAAGAACACACTCATCAGAAAACACTGCATGATGGTGGCAACGGTGAAAGTCAGCAGAAAAAAGAAGACCAGGATGGGATTGCTGTAATTCAGCACCTTTCCACCCTGAGAGAAAAAAAAAAGATATATGTGGGATTATATTGAGGAGATTTTCACTTAAAGATCGAAACACTGCTGTTAACAAACCGAGTCAGTTCAACCATTGGCTGCATGAGTAAAACACTTCTCTTCATGAATAGATGAATAGAGCTTTTTAAACTCATCCACAAGAGGGAATTATTGTACGCTACAAAACTTTAACCCCCCAAACCAGCAAATTTAACTTGACCCTAGTTTCTCTGTCAACATGGCCTCCTTATTTCACCTTCTCTATCCTGTTTTCTCACCATGATGATAGAGGTGAGCAGCGCCGTACTTGCAGTCATCATGATAAAGCTGTCGATGAAAGCCGTGTACCAAATTACTCCGTTGTTCACCCCCATGGCTTTGAGAGTCTCTTTGAGGCGCAGCTCCTTCTCCAGCACAATGCTCTTCACAGTCATGGACACAGAGTAGATCCAGGCCAGCACCATGAACATGGGAAAGCAGCGGTTCAGTGTGATCATGAAGCTGGAGGAGAAGAGAGGAGCGAAGAGAGAAAAAAAAGTAAGGATGTGACCCCAAAACCTGATTGAGAAACCTCATAAAACCCATGGGAAGTATGATGGCTGCTGTTGTTCTTAAACAGGAATATTAACCTCTAGATTATTTCATTTACTTCTGGTCTTTTTGGTAATACGTAACATTGTGAGAAAGACATGATTGAAAAGGTGGATTCAAGGGGGAAAGATTGTAAGATTTGAAAATTTCAGACTTTGGTGCCATCCAGTGGGGATATCAAAAATAACACATTGACACATTTAAGCTCCTACCCCACTTCCAAGAAATTTGACCCGTAGACACTGAGATGAATATTCTGAAAACAAACTTCAGATAAACAATAACATACTTTGTTTGTCTGGTAACCTAAATTCTGGGAGGATGTACACGTGTCCTGATTGTGCTGGCATTTTGAGAGGGTAACACTGAAATTCTACATCTCAAACAGTTGATCAGTGAGTTAGAGAGTCAATCAATGAATGTATCAATAAATTACAGCTTCACATACACAGAAAAGTGTAAAAATGTGCCCTGAATATATAATAATAATAATAATAATAATAATAATAATAATAATAATAATAATAATAATAATAATAATAATAATAAAGAGTGCATATCCTTCAGTTTCAGATCAGCTATGTAATGTAATGTAAAATGTGGGGCCAATCAGTGTGGAGATAGACTAAATACTGTGGTTTTAAAATCAGGGTTTTTATAAAAACAATTTAAAAAAAAACTACAGTACACTGTCACTTTATTTAAGTGAATATCATGTACATCTATAAATGATTAAGTTTGTTTACATCATAATGTTGTATTACCTATATTTAAAAAAGCAGCTGCTAGTTAGACAGTGTGTAAGATTTTCCACAATTTTGCTGTTCTCTAATGCATCTCTCACACTTTCAGTTTAGTTTAGTTTGTTATCTAAACAATTATTTAGAATTTTCTGGATAAAGCGTGAATGATCTGCTATTACATGGAATCTGGTTCACTTACAGGTCATCTACATAGCACGGATATGGCATCTGCTGGACGTAGACGCCGAGTGGCCAGTCTTTGCCTGTGTGAATCTTGATAATGCCGTGTTCAATCATGTCCTGCAGGTAGGCAAAGCCTCCCCAGATATACTTCTGGTCCTCTATGGGATCTGCTCTGGGGCCAGGGTCCCAGTACCTGAGAGGACGACACAGAGGAGGAGGTGAGAGGTGGCTAATGATCTTATTGGTTAAAATTTGACCACAAGATCATTCATCACACAAACGGTTAAACAAACAATTTATTTAAGCTTTGTATTTGTTGTATGAAATAATCCAAATCACAGTCTCCATTCAAAACATTGTAATAATAAAACACTCTGAAGCCAAAGTCTCTAAAGCCACCCACACACACACACACACACGCACGCACGCACGCACGCACGCACACACACACACACACACACACACACACACACACACACACACACACACACACCACATACACACTGTGTTACTTAAGCAGATAAGTCTGAGGCTAAGCACTTTTACAATCTGATTATTCAATTGTATAGGGGCACGACTCCCACTGAGTCCATTTCAGCCTGCTGGTGCGCTGTAAACAGCTAAAACATTTAGTTCACCCCTGGAGCTATTGACAACATACAGCCTGTTTATGAATGGGAGATGAAAGGGCATTTGGGATTTGGTAGTCTAAACATGACTACCAAATGGTTGGATCCTACTCATAACTCCTGTGTGTACGCATACCAGTCAGCTTTAATGAAAAGGATTGAAGAGTACGTATGATTAGCCATTTTTCCTTTGCTAAAAAAATGTTTAGAACCCTAATTTCTTGTGTGATAAATTAGCTTCCACTAATGGCTTGGAAACCACGGCCCTTAAAGAATTGGGGATCGGTATCTGTCCAATCAGTTGCAAGATAAATCTGAGTAGTCACAGCACGATTAACTGGATAGGAAAAAAGAAGAAAAAAATTCTGCGACACAAAAAACATTCATTTTCTAATTTGTCTTGTGAAATACATGACTGTTTACATTACTTTGCTTTATTTTTAGGGGTCACAAGTAAAAGAGGTTGGGCAGTCCTCGTAACAAAACATCACTCCACACAGCTGCAACTGACCTGTCTTTGATCTTGTTGGTGCGTTCCACTGCGTCAATGTCCATGCGGATCTTGTACTTGACATGCGGGGGTACACTTGTGGTCCACGGAAACATGTCCATGAAGACCACGCCTGCCCAAAACTTGTTCTCCTCCAGCAGGTACAAGGCCTGATGGGTCATCTGGGACTCATCCGTGTAAGCCACAAACTTATCCAGATTGATACACTATAATCAGAGGAGTAAAGAGTGTTGTGGGTTTGATGTTGAGAAGATGTTAAATACTACAGCAGTAACATAGAATGCCATTTTAACTGCAATGTTCTTTCATATGCAGTTTGTGTGTGTGTGTGTGTGTGTGTGTGTGTGTGTGTGTGTGTGTGTGTGTGTGTGTGTGTGTGTGTGTGTGTGTGTGTTTGTTTCTTCTTATAAAGCTGCTTTTTTTGCAGCCAGCAATTTATAGTAATAATAATAATTTATGATACCATTACCATTACTTAATCACATCATATATTATTCTGGTGTACACTGTAAACATAAACTTGCTGACTCTGCTGCTATTAATTACACTACTGTTACTTTAACCACACCGCTGTCAGTTTAGCTCCTAATTTTTGTCCCTAAATGCTATTGTATAGCTTTTTTTATATTATTATTTTAGTTTTATATACCTCTTATTATTTATTTATTTTACATTTTACATCCCCACTGGGAATCAATTAAGTTTTATCTTGAACGATTAATCAATTAAGCATTGCCAAGAATATATATATACATATTGAATTAATCTTTACATTTTACGCACAATGTTAATGTACTGTAAACTACAATAAAGAAAGAAAACATGATTATACTCCTCAAACTGTTAAGGTTAATATTTGGTATTAGGACAATGAAAAAAAGTATAATTTGGGATCTGTATCTAAACTCAAGTATTGTTTTGGCACCAGATAAGTTTCAAACCCTACCTGGCCCTATTGATAATGTTGTATGTAGTTATTTTCAATTTTCTCTTAACAGAACAATCTTTCACTGAGATGATCTGGTGACATGGGAAAATCTGGGCTAGTACTATCAAATCTGCAGGGATGCACACACACACACACACACACACACAGGAAATATTATGCATGCACTCAGACATGCACACGTGTATCTAAACACACATGAGCACAACACCATACATCTTCACACAAACAATTGGACTCACGTTCTCACATACACACACATGCTCTCTCTCTCTCTCTATGAAACACACATAATTGCCATGTGAAAATCCCACCCTACACACACACACACACACACACACACACACACAAACACGGTGCTCTCTAACCCCCCACACCCCTGTGTACACCGTGTCTAATGTTTCCATTCACATTACTGTACAATACCCTGAGAGTGCTCAAAGAAAGAGAGATCACTTCCTATTCATCTTTACGGGACCATACATTCACAGCACAATAATGTTCATTCAGAGATGGGCTGAGAAGTTCCAATGGCATATTAGTGTGAGAAACATACCCCTGGCAGAGTGAGAGAACCTAATGCTAACTGCAGCAGTTATCCTATGGTCCAATGCTAGCTGACAGCTATATCTAATTGGCTAAACCGCCTGGGTTTGTTTGTGGGGCTCTGAAGGGTCTCGATGCTGAACTTGGAGACAAAGGACAGATTGAGATACCTACACTGAGAGGGCTCTCTCCAAAACCGCAACCCTTGTCCCCTTTAAATCAGTCGAGAGAGGAGAGAGAGATAGAGTGATTTGCCCTCTTTTATTTCGCAGGCACAGGGGGCTGTTTCAATCCAGGGCCATACACTAAAACAGCATTGAGCTCATAGGGGGGGTGACTCACTCCCACCTACTCTCCACTTCATCACTGGCTCCACAATGAGAGCAAAGGAGGGGGGTGACAGCAGGCTTGTTTTCCCCACCTATTAGCCTACAGGATGGGAGAGCGGCTCTATAGCCATGCTAAGTGGTCTGCTCTGTTTCAAAGGGGCCTGGCTGCAATCTCCTGGGAGCAGACCTGGAAGATTGATGTACCTGTCTGGAGAGCTGAGAGTTGGACTTACAAAAAAGGCTGAACACTTAGTTCTGGGAATAGGGAATGTGCAACATTCGGCAAAATAGCGAATGGGGCAAAGAAGAAAAAACAGACAGTGACTAGATAGATAGGCAGTAGGCAGACAGACAGACAGACAGACAGACAAAGATAGAGATAGATAGATAGATAGATAGATAGATAGATAGATAGATAGATAGATAGATAGATAGATAGATAGATAGATAGATAGAAACTTGTGTCTTACCTCTCCATACTTGTTGAACGTGCGTATGATCTGGTCGGCAATGTTAAAAATGTTCCTCCAGTCAAAGTTGGGCATGTCCGCATCCCTGTTTTCCTCTGGACCGTTGTACAGAAAGTTAAGAATGTGTTTGGTAGTGAAGTCAGTGTCCTCCAGACTGTTGTCTATGAAGTGCATCACTGTCGGGTTTCCCAGCGTGTCCTGCAGCGATTGAGCCAGAAGCATAGTTACTGCGTGTAATAAAGACATATTACATATGCAAGAACAAGTGCAATTTAGTTAGCTGCATAGTGTGTTATGGAAAATCAAAAAATGCCTTTGGGTTTCAAGTCATAAAAATAATTCCTTTTTTACGTAATTGAATGCAATTTCAAAATGGCAGCATCATGTTTGACAGTATTGCATGGTCAAACTGAAGGCTGATTGTGCTGCTGTTGGTAAACTTTTGATTGGATGAGTCATCGTACATGGTAGAGGTAAGTGCATCCAGCTAGCTGGGTAGGTTGCCTGCAGTCTGTAAAATTCCTTAAAGAATTTGTTGCTCGATTTTGACTTATATCCATCTCATGTTATAGATTGGTACCCCTGTTTAGTATTGGTTGCTTCTAACACTGGCTATGTTAAAAGTAAGGCTTATTCTACTATTGTACTAAATTTGAGCATAACACTAAATTTCAAATACTTTCAAATGTACTGATGTTGGCACTTTTATTGGATGTGTGTAGTGCCAACAATTATTATCATTTGCATCTTAATTGAATGAGAATCGGTGTTTGCAGGTGTGTCAAAAATTCCTACCCTGATCATGTGCATCTGGACACTGTTGTGGAAGAAAGTCCAGAGCTGAGGTCCCAACTCCTCCCAAGCCTTGCCCATGTTCTGCAACCTCTCCAACTCCTCAAATGTTGTGTTGGCCTGCACACACACACACACACACACACACACACACACACATTACACACAAATGAACACTATATCAAGTCAATACACATTGATGTAAAGTGTAAAGCAGCAGTGAGTAAGCACAATCTACATATAACTTGTGTGCTAAAATCAACTGATTCTGATTCTCATTCTGATAGTCAGACAGTTGACAGAACAGAGATCCATGAAACCTGAAATGTTCATGTATCTAAGCTCTAAACTGCAATTCTCTTCAAAATAGTTAACACACAAGTGAACAGTCACATTAGGTAATTTCCTAAACTCCTCTTGAGGACTTTTTGTGTCAGGACCACTGAATGAGATGTGACAGACTGACAAACATTCTGTTTTTCCTTTCAGTGCTGCACCCTCACATTTAATTTATTGTTTAATTCTCCCCTCCTCTTCCCTTCCCTCACTCTGCAGTAGATTGCCCCCCTATCCCTCCACCCTCCACTGCTTCAGTAGTCAGCTCATTCCTAAGAAGGGTGGGGGTTTGGACGCATAAAAACAGATACATAGAGTGGGGAAAGAAATGGAGAAGGAGAGAAAAAGTCAGTAGAGAAAAAGAGAGAGGTGAGGGGTCGGGCTGGAGGTGGTCCCTCTTACACTCTTTAATATCTTGTGGACGGCAGGGGAGTCGGGGGTGTACAAAATCTTTCCCATCAGCAGGGGCTTGACTGAATTCCACACAATTTTTGTGACAGGGTTGGACTCCAGGGTCTGCATCAGGGCGTTGCAGGACGGACCTTAGGGTAGACGAATTGCAAAAACAGTGAGATTAGAAGAAGAAGAAAAGTAGATAAAAGAAGAAAAGGACAAAACAAAAGAGATAAAGCATATATCATATTAAACTTTCTTATATCCTCCACACTTGGGTTGCATTCAGATGCTATCAATTAAGTTACCGATAGCAGTCACATATGCTAAATTAGTCAATCAGTGCTTATAAAACAGCTTTATGGTGGAGATTTCTAGACTCTTCTTATATGGCAAACTCGATCCGTGGTAACACTTCTGGACTAAAATAATTGATGAAATAATAATAAACAAAGCTGTGATGTCAAAGATGTGTACCGATTAAACACTACTTATTCATTCTAAACAGGTTTTCAATATTCATTATGTAAATTTGACTAATGATCGTTGTTCTGTTGTTGGGGATTATTGCTCCACAATGCAATGCGTGAATTTGCAGAAATAGAGAAGCTGCTCACAGCTGCTTTCCCTTGTTGAAGTTTAGTAGTAGTCTTCCAAAGTGGCAGTTTAATTAACTTGTATTTCATGTCATTAAAGTTTACTTTTTATTCAAACAATTAGCAAAAAAAACAAACATAATAAATGGATTGAAAAAAAGGGTTTGTGCTGGTAGTTATATAAACCCCAAATGTGTGCATGAAGGTGTTCACCCCCCCCCCAAAAAAAAGAAAAAGGTGAAATTAGTTACTATTAATTAATTAGATATGAAAAAAAGTATTTAAAAATCATTCTAAAGTACATTAGCATAAAATCGAGACAAAATAGAATAACCAATGATTATTTGAACTGACGATTAAAATAATATGAGATACATATATAAATATGTAGGCATCTCATATCCTTATGGCAAAAGGGAAAATACATTAACTTCCTGTATTAAATAACAATTCATCTACAGTATACGCTATGTATAAGTATAAAGTCCATACCATATACTACATACTATAGAGACTATTGCAGTTCAACACCTCTTCACTTACTGGCAGAGTCGTCATACACATAGTTATGGTTCTTGGTGCCGTTGACCCCCAGAAACACCTTGTAGTTGTTGTCCTCATACCAGTTGAAGGACAGGACCCTGGAGCCACCTCCCTCTGGGTATCCACAGAAGAGGCTCGACACAGTGGACATCAGCTGGGGGAATGAGGAGGAATCCCCGGCTTGAAACAGAGAAGAAACCGCCTTTAGGAGCTCCTGAGAGCTCTTCCGCTCCATCAGCTGTAAAAAGTTACACAGAGGGCCAGTTGAAAGAGATTCTCTCAGTGGTCAACGTACCGGTTAACATGATACAGTTTAAAACCTTCTACCTTCAGCTTTATTATGTGTGTCACACGGCTGATAATAGGTCAGTTTGAATTTTGAGTTTTAAAACATGGGAAGTACAAACTAAACACTGAAAACATCAGTGCTGAAATTCAAAGACAGGACCGTCTGACAATGAGGGTACAGTGCTAACACTGAGCCACAATCCAAATTTATATATTAACAGGATTGAGAGGCTACAGCCTGCTAGTGGCTCTGTGAGCCTATACACAGTGGTGCTTTGAGCTAAATGCTAATGTCAGCACACTAACGTGCTCACAATGACAATGTTACCATGCTGATGTTTAGCACATACAATGTTTACCATGTTCACCGTCTTAGTTTAGCGTGTTAGCATGCTAAAATAAGCTAATTAGCCTCAAACACAAGCCACAATTTGGGCTAATGGGATTATCGTGAGTTTTGCAAGTAGGATTCATCCTCTGACTGTCTTAACCACATTTCATGGCAATCCATAGTTGCTGAGATATTTCAGTCTGGACCAAAGTGGTGGATCAACTAACAAGACCGAAATTGCCATGCCTAGAGCCATGCCGCTAACATGGCTAAAAAGAACCCTTTTAAATGTGTGATTTTTGGAATCATATATCAAATGTCAAAAACAACTTCACAAAAATGTAATTTACTCAACACAGCGTGTTGACGTGTTAGCATGGAGCACCGTGATTTAAAAGAGACACACCTGGGGGCCAACCACCACCCCAAAAGCTTGTTGTAGGCTACTGTAGTTTACAAAAAACATGATAAATGGCACATAAAAACCTGGCAGCATCAGATTTACACTTTTTTTTTTAAATAGTTACTGGTGTTTACTAGACATAAGATGAATGTGTGCAGTTACACAAAATTAAACTGTAAAGTGCCAGAAAGTGCCAAAAGTATTTTTTTTAAAAAGGCGATCTTATTTAAATTGTATCCTGTGATTGAAAAGTCCCTGCTCTTTTAATAACTACCCTGATTTGGTAACACCAAAAACACCAGGTGCTACCACACTTTAAATTACAATTCATTCACTTCCAAAAATGATTTGACCCCAGTCTGATAAAAAGTAGTTACACACTAGTTATGTTATGTTATGTTATATACTGTAACTTTGATATTCTTCGACTTATGTCTGGTCATCAATGTTGCCAACCAGGGTTAAATATCATCCTATCGCCAACAGGAATGTATGAAGCAATGAAGTATTGCTAAAAAGTGTAAATAATTAGCTTTGAGCGATTTGACCTTTTTATCCGATAATTATCTACAGGGTAGGGATATTTAAGTCCATCATTTTCATTCATACTGTATAAATAGCATTACATAAACGATCACTAGAAAACAATAGTTTGAAAGATAAGCAAACATGTTGTAGTGAGGCCTCTCCGCACATCATGAGGACAGTCTGAGGTTGGACTAAATATCCTCCTATTGATGGAACAAAAATAGCCTCATCCAAGTGCATTTCTACCCGGTATGTATCATTTCCTTTCTGAAGAAATAGCAAGGAGGCTGCCAGTAATTGGAGTTTTATGTTTGAGTCTTTTTGTTGGCAAGATACTAACACATTGATCCAATGATATAATCTAATAATAATGAAATCAACCTAAAATGTCCACAAAGTGGCCGGGTTAGCTCAGTTGGTAAAGCAGGCGCACGTATATAGAGGCTTATTCCTTGACGCAGCGGCCGCGGGTTCGACTCCGACCTGCGGCCCTTTGCTGCATGTCATTCCCCCTCTCTTTCCCTTTCATGTCTTCATCTGTCCTGTGCAAATAAAGGCCTAAAAATGCCCAAAGCAACCGTGTGAACACACACACACAAAATTGAAAGGAAAGGAAGGAGAGGTGAGTAATAAGAGCATTTGGCTCGCCTTTCTGTCACCACGGTGATACGAAGGTCCCACCTACAGGATGTGTCACCTCAAAGGAATGTCTCTCTCTCGAAAGCCACCCTCCCCTCTCTCTGTCTCTCACCCAGCCTAAGGCGATGATGGGATACACTACCCCCTGGGACATACAGTGAACGTGCCGAAACACACAACACAACCCCAGTCGTGTGTGTGTGTGTGTGTGTGTGTCTGTGTATCTGAATTAGTATGCAACTTTACAAATTGGATGTGATCCATAAATGCACACACCAAGATTACTAAAAATTTTTATTGTCTATGTCTATTTTAATCTCTAATCTATACTAAACCTACAATCTATTCTATTCAATTGCTCTACAATATCTTTATTTTCTATTCTATCTTGTTCTGTTCAATTGTATTCTATTCCTCTACAATATATATTCTATCTACAATATCCATATTATTCTATTTCTTAACAATATCCATTCAATTCTGTTCTATTATATTCCTCTACAATATTTATTATATATATTTTTACAAAATCTACAATATTATATTTTATTCTGTTACAATATCTATTGTATATCTCTACACTATCTATCCTATTCTATTTCTTTACAATTCTGTTGTATTCTAGTCATCTACAATAGCCATTCTTGTCTGTTCTTCTATCAGAATCAGAAGATGTATTGTCATTGTACAAAAATGAACAACAAAATTCTTAGCAGCAGTTCACCCAGTAAACAAATCTAAATAAGAAGACACAAAATAAATAGTAAAACAATACAATCATAAATAGAAAGAAATATACACACTAAAAGTACTAGTTATTGCACATGGTCCGTATGTGAAGGTGTGAATGTGTGTGTGTGTGTGTGTGTGTGTGTGTGCGTGCGTGTGTGTGTGCGTGCGTGCGTGTGCGTGCGCGTGCGTGTGTGTGCGTGTGTGTGTGTGTGTGCGTGTGTGTGTGTGTGTGTGTGTGTGCGTGCGTGCCGGGGAGGGGGGTGCTAGTGAGTGTGTGTGTTTAGTGTGGTGATGGCTTGTAGAAAGAAGCTGTTCCTGAGTCTTTGTCCTGGTCCTGATTGACCTGTAGCGCCTGCCAGAGGGCAGCAGGTCAAACAGTATTCTATTCTATTCCTCTACAGTATCTATTGTATGCTTTTCTATTATATTCAATTTCTGTACTATTCTATTCTGATTTGTATTGATTATGTATTAAATAAATAAAGTGATAAAAACACATGCACACCTATATGTACATGTCATTTGAGACACAATCTGTATGTGCATGCACACGCACGCACGCACGCACGCGCGCACACACACACACACACACACACACACACACACACACACACACACATATCAGACATCACACCAGACATGAGCCTACAAAGACATATCAGTTCTTGTACAGTTCACATGTAGGTTAACACACACATGTACACCCCACATTGTTGAGCACATCACTCAGCCTCCTCTGTGAGCGATTCTCCAACTGGGAGCAGCGGAAGAGGCGAGTTTCCTGCAGGGCTAAAAATACTGGTGCCTCTGATCCTGCAGGACTGAGGAGAAGAAGAGAGGAGCAAGAGCAGAAAGGGATTGATGGACTTTGGAGTACTTACAACTCGGATCTTGTCCGACGTCGCATTTAGAACCCGACCCCAGAAGTGCAGGTCAACCCCCTCTGAGCTGCTGTCCATAACCTTAGGCATCTGGGGAAACAAAGCCACAACATGCATCAGTCAAGTGAACAATATTCATACAGTGTTTAAAAAATGAAATGAATGCAAATAAACTGAGAGGTTAAACACAAGTTGCTTGTTGTTCTTTTGTATCAAAACTATCGCTGCTCTGTTTAAGTCATGTCCTTGTGATGACCTTAGAGGAACCAGTGAAACAGCAATCCTGTTTCTGTACTCAGACTGTACAACCTGCAATCTGCTAGATGAAGCCAGGCCTTCCCTTTTTGCCGTGTCATTTGTGTCTAATCTGTATGTATGGAGGAAATGAACCTGTTTCAAACTTGAAATCTATCAGTTGTTCGATATGGGAACCTCCTTTCCCTAAACTTCCTTTAATGACTTCATCTTGAGAAACCATTGGCCGTAGGCGTTAGAAAAGGCCTGGTCAGAGTGCTGAGGGCTACGGAAACCCCGAATGCAAAGACAAACACGCACATGTGATATCCTTCCTCCTGCATTCCTCGCACTTGCATTTCAATGAATGAAGGAAGGAGGGAGGCGGTGCAGGGGCAAAGAGAGAAAGCGAGGGAATAGAAAGGAAGGGTGTTAAGAGGTGGATGGGAGAAGGGAGTTAGGAGCGTAACAAGTTATTACAAGGCAGAGGTCAGCAGTGTGGTAATGGGCTTAATATAGCTAAGAGGTTAAATGCAAAGATCACCACTAAGATGCTACTGCTAGATAAATAAATTAAACAATAGAGAATGACAACTGATTAAAAAACGTTATAGTCAAGCTAATAATCAATAACCACTCTGTGGATTTCGGTTGTCCGTAGTCATTTAGCCTATCACTTCAACATCCATTACATCTATTAAGGCTGTACCTATTTAATGTAACAAATACTCAAGTCGATTCACCCTTAGCTATTTGATTATGGGTTTCATGTCCAAAAATCTACTCCAGCTTCTCTAATATTCAGATTCCTAATGTTTTTTATGTCCTGAAGAAAGAAGTAAGACCCTGCAGCCCTGTCATACTCTTACTGTTTCAGTCAGGCTTTTTAACAACCCAATAACCAGGTGTGCTCTTTGGACTGGCACATGTTGCTAATGTATTTATATGAGACGCAGCATCACATCTTACAGAATACCTCACAGGCTGTAGGCGGGATCTAGCTAAGCCCATTAGAGAAACAGGCCAAGAGGGATAATGCTATGCCAACACCCTGAGCCACTCACTTAGACTGAACACTAACACATATACAGAACAAATTGGAAGGTGTCAAGGGGGAAAGAGTTTAAATATAGTAAAGTTTGTTGATGTATCTGCTTTCTTTTAATGTTGATGTTTATTTTCTTTATTCTTCTATAAAATATGCTGAGATACATCTACTTCTGAAAGGGGATATATTTCACATATATATTCATAAATTCAAATGAATAACAAATACAAATGTCTTTTCCTTTCATTAAAAGGATGATCTGTGACTTGTGGTGCCACTCAAAAAACAAAAACAAAGCTCCGTTGTTCTGCCTCCTATACATTTCTTGCTTTTCGTAAATACATGTGTAAACAATTGGAAACAGAGCTCATGAAAATTCCAAGCCCCAAAATAAAGCCAGTGATTCAGTAAACAGGTCTGGCAGAGTCCCCTGCAAGCTATAATCAGCCCCTAGGCCTCACATGCAGTCCTGGCATCACAAGCAGCTCTACATAGAACAATGAGCCATCTGACAACATACCACGCAACAAAAAAATCACTATTCTGAGCACAAAGCATCACTGGCACATTTGCAACATGTACACAATCCAGAATGTTTGCTAGAGCGGTTAAAGAAACAATATCACAGTATCAACTTTACACTATTTTGTTTCTGTAAGGAAGTCCAGCGAGGTATTTCCAGACCAGTGGGGGAAAACAGTTCTATGAAGGTGAGTGGGGCATGTTTTCCTCTCCATTATCAACCTCTGTTGATAATAGTTTCCTTTTAAATTTATGACAACATTAACAGGCTGATTGCACTGGACACAACTCAGCTTTTAATTCATGGATTCATACTGTATTTAACTGTCCATCTTCATTCTCTGCAAAATTTTCACTGTAAACTTACCTGATTTGTCTTAAAAAATATGAAGGGAAGTGTGTCTTTAAAAGATAAGTCTGGGGAGATTTCATTTTTTTCTTACAGTCAACAAATCCCATTATCTGTGTATCTATAGTCACATATATGTTATTGCTCTGTGCCTTGGAGCTCGATTGTTGTCCAAAAATGATTAAAAGCACATCAGTCAACCACACTGTTGCACTGGGTGACATCTCCATTCATTACCATGAACACACAAACTGTAGTGTATTTTAACTCATTCCTACATACACTGTCCTGCTGCCAGAAATACCAGCTAGTGCACCAAATATGCAATAATTCTCCTGTGCACTTATAGCACTTACATTATGCATTATCCTATTGTTATATGCATAATGTATCCTAAGTACTGTTTTCTAAAAACTACTTTAAATGAAACATAAATTTAAAGATGTGTTTAAATATTGACTTCTGCAGTTGGCCCAATGGACACATTTTTTTTTTTTAAGATTGTTTTTGGGGCTTTTCCACCTTTAATTTGACAGGACAGCTAGGTGAGAAAGGGGGGGAAGATATGCAGGAAATCATCACAGGTCAGATTCGAACCCTGGACATCTACGTCGAGGCATAAACCTCTCAGTATATGTGCACCTGCTCTACCACTGAGCCAACCCGGCCACAGGAAAGGGAGAGAGTATTGAGAGACAAATTAACACTTGCTAGACCATCTGCCAGGAGAGGAAGAGGGACATCATTTTTTTCCGACAAATGCAACCCTCAGCGGATCTTCTTTAGTAGAAATAACGACTGCCATGTGAATAAAGAAAGTAAAAACAGGGAGGAAGGGATGTAGGTAGGATGTATGTAAGGAACAACATCCACTATACAACAGGAAGCAACAAAGGGCATCAGAAATACAGTATAATATAACCAATTTATAAACATTTATAATAGAAATACATGAAATACAACGAATTGCGTACCAATGTTTGTTTATTAATTTAGCAGGGACACTGTCAAAGCACAACTCACTAGTTTGAAGATTTTGTAGAAGTCCAGATTAGCATAGAGGACGTCCTCTATCTTCTGCAGCCTTTGCTGGCTGAGGGCACACATGGCGTTGCGGACCCCGTGGAGTCCCATGCGACTGGGGAAGATGATGAAGCGCTCCAGCAGGGCCTGGCTGCAGGCTATGTCTTTCAGCTGCAGCTCTGGGATACCAAAGGCAAACTGGGGAATATAAAAACAAAAGAAAAAAGTGGAATGCTGGCTTAATTGTGTGTCAAAGAGTCATGAAATATCATTACAATGACCTCGAAATATTTATTTTAAACCATGGAAAAAAATATGTTTGCCTTCAATGTTCTTTTTAAATAAGCCACGTTGATTGAATATCAGTCTAAGCTTCAACTCTCCCCACTCATCCCTCAAAACTGCACCTGTTCGAGTCGTATTTCTGCATTGACGAGCTGGTAGACTATAGACTCCGGGAGGTTGGCGTTTTCCAAAAGGAAGGCCGTGAAAACCTCGTTATCCTTCAGAATATCATCTATCTTCAGCCCACGGCCTAGAAGAAACATCACAAGCAGAGAGGGTGAAATGTTAGAACCACTAAAGACAATATTGACCCGACCAGCATTGGACTACACAGAGGAAACGATTCAAAGCAAGACAGATTGGCAGCGATTTTCAGGATGTTTCAGGGAAAGTCCAGTGAGCAAGAGGATGTGTGTTTATACGCATATCCCTGCCAGAAGGCTCAGTTAATTTCAACTGAAGTCATATAAAGAAAAAGCTTTTTATGTGTGCCTTTAGGCCATGAACATTCCTGTGTGTATTTATGACCACAATAAACTGAATACCATATTACTTTGTGTAACTGTCACACTTTTACAATAAAGGATAAGTGGTTACCCAAACAGTAATACAAATGTATAAAGTTTACATTCAGTAGTTGGAAATGCAACATGTATCATGTCAAATGATGGTGAAAGATTACTGCTGCTAATGCACACAAACTAATTTAGCAAAATTATACATAAAAATGAGAAATTGAAAGTCGGAAAGATCTTTTAAAAAGAAAGTAGAGAGTGAGGTGGTGCCATGACGAACACAAGACACGAAACAGCAACAAAAAGAGGATGTGCAGAAAACAAGACAAAAAGGTTAAGATCAAAGTGTAGCTCACATTTCCTGTCAGAATAAGAGTTTTGTCAACAGTCTTTTTCTCTTCTGATTACAGAGTTGAGAGACACTCAACGAATGCGCTGCTGTCTAAACCATTTCTCACATTTGAGCTTTACCTGACACCATAGATGGGTTGGTGCGTAACGTTTCCATGAAGTTTGAGAAGGAAGACATTTCATGCCAAAGCTGGCCGAGCTGCTGGACCTCTGCCTCATTGAGCAGAAGCTCCTGGACATCAACATAGAACCGTGCCAATCTAGAACAAGCCAAACAACACACTGACTTAGTTGAATTTAGTTCTAGATTATATAGAATGTTATACTGTATTGTTTTATTATCATACCAGCTGAAATCCGATCTATTTTAAAAATGCGAAAAATAAATATTTAAACGTATATAAAAAAAAATAATAAAATAAATAATTCAAGAAATTACAGTTTTATGAGGTTTCTGGTAATGTGGAGGTTTACAAGGTTAGAGAGTGATATGATTAGGCTTACACTGAGTTGTTATAGTTGGAGACAACGCCTGGAGACTCTCCTCTGGTTGGATATCTGAAGCAGGGGTTGTTGATGTTGCAGAAGATGCCCTGGATCCAGGGCAGAATCCCTGCTGAAGGCATGGCCTTGTTGGGGAAATGACCTGAAGAAATAGACAACACGTGAGGTCTTGTGAAGTGATTTAAAAAAAAAAAGAGTTGCCTAAAGGTTAACATGTGCTCTCCATGAAAAGAATTCCATCACTTTCACATTAGAATTGTTTCTTGATTTTTCGAAGAAGAGATGATTAAAATAGCTTGTTAATAAAGAGGCTTTTTCTTACATTCATGTTGTTGGTACAGTGGATTGGCCTTCCTCAGCCACACCAGCCCAACGAATAACAAGACAGGCCAGCAGATCTCAACCAGGAAGCGGACCTGGACAGAAACAAGTAGAGTAGGATATATATACACAAAGAAAAACTGTTTTGTCCGACCCCAGTTACATAAACGATAATACCTTCTGTCTCTTGCGGAGGGTCCAGTTTTTCCACAGCAACAGGCGGATTTGAGAGCCTGTCTTCATTGCTCCGCAGCTTTGCCCCTGGAAGGGGTCATCAGACTGTGACAAACCTGCAGATACACAACTCCATCAGTGATGACACTCTCAGTTGGTAACTTCTCACAAAGACATTGGACAATGTAGACCAGATTGACCCAGAAAGACCCAGGATTCTTAGATCTGGTCTTGAGACTACTTACATTTTGTGTTTGACCTGACTTTAGCATGATTTTCTAAAACATTTTAAGATATATTTTACTCTGCATGGTCGCCCCCTTATCTTTTTGTTGTTGCTTCTTTTAGTCTTTGTTCACTGTCTCCAAAGAAACTTGTGCTTTTATGAAAAATGAAATGGCACTTCAAGATATCCACTACTACAGGTCAATCCCTTGACCAATGGTAAACGTGTTAAAACTATTATATATGTTGCTTTTTTTGTGTATTTTCACAGTCTCTAAAGAAACTTGTGCTTTTATGTTAAAACTATTATATATATATATATATATATATATATATATATATATATATATATATATATATATATATATATATATCAGGAAAGACCTATTTATTAGCATTGGTCTTGAAATGAACCTACTCTGGCTTTGGTTTTGACCTGGCCTTAGCATTCACTTGGATTTGTTTAAGGTGGTCTTAACTACAACCTTGGACATACCATCTTTCAAAGTACTTGGAGAGCATACACCCTGCTGAAGTGCTCCTGAGCAAAACACTGCCAGCTTTAAGGTATATTGTGTATACATGTTTGCAAAAGGAGGGGATTTCTCTACAGGAAAATACATGTTGCTATAACATTATCAACATATATAGTCCAACACCGTTATTAACAACATATAAACATGAGTTGGTATGTGATTGATAAATGCAATTTGTACCTGTTCTTTCATACAGACTTATCCCAAAAGACAAATTCATTTTGGAACTGAATACTGACAGCAACAACAAACACTCAAATGCCAATCAGATGAGAATGTCGGACATGAAAAGTAATTTGTTCGGAGTGACATGTCCACTAGATTACCGCAGGCTAAGGATGCAGGGACATAAATACTTGTCTAGAAAAACAAGAAGACAAAGACTGTAAGACTATAATGAGACAGTAAATGCTATGATTATGTCTGACTTCTCTGAAATCACCTTATTACTCAAACAGTAATTACACAAGATTAGCAGAAACGTAGAAATATTTTAGCATCCACAAGGATCTGTTTTTAAAACCATTACAGTATATTAGAATCTAGGCATTAGAAAAACAGTAATTAGCAACCACGTCTGTCAGCTCTTACAAGATCTTAAGAGCACATCCTATTTTGTCAACAAAGGAACATAAGCAGTTGATTCTTACCTCTTATGGAATGATATAAAAGTCGTACGACATCTAGGGAAACAGGTTCACAAACAAGCTGAAGTAGTGGAAAACATTGAGCAAGGTAGAAAGAGCTCTGTATAACTCCAAGCTGCCCACTCTCTCTCCTCTGCCTGCAGCAGGTCAGCAGCACTCCTAATCTGATTGCGCTAATCTCCCAGCTCAACATGGGCAGGCAGAAAAAAAGACAACAGTCATCCATTTTGAGGGAGAATTAGGGGGATATCAGAGAGGAAAAGAGGGATACTTGTGGAGAGAAAAGGCGGTCCTGTGGTGGAGAGGGGTTACAGCGAGAAGTTAAAATGATTGTCAAAGTGTCCATGATCAAGATTTACCTGCACAGTTATTGTCACTCTGCAAGAAAGGCTTTTAACTAAATACCTACAAAATAAATCTACACAAGAGATTTGACATAGTTACATAAGAGATACCAGCCTCAGAGATAAGACGTTTTTGTTTCACACGTCTAAAATGACTCACTCCTCTGAGCAGCTCAACATGGTGTAGCAGGTGATTAGGTTGGGAGAATTGAAACCTTGACAGTTGGACATTACAACCACTTGGACCTGCTGTGAACTGTGTGTACAACAGACACAGCTTACTCTAAAACTGCATTCTCGAGGCTTAACCCTGCACAAACCCAGTGGCTAAGGGAGCTTGGTGTATACCACGTCACATAACTCCAATGTGTCTTTTCTCTGATTTGTCAAATACAGCCAATTATAGCAAAACCTCTGACTGCATCCATGGTAAAATAAACAATATGATGCAATGTCACAGGAAGTATCAATACTAAATAATACATGAATGTATGTCTACAGGGCTACAGAAAACAATATCCCAAAAGGTTTCAGATATATTGCAACTCAGGTTCTCTGAGGCACTGAACAAACATTAGAATAGCGCTGAAACGATTAGTTAATGAGCAGAAAACTATTGGCAACTAATTTAATAGTCCATTGCTTGAGTAATTTGTCAAGCAAAATATTCTGTTTCCAGCAGGGCTGCACCGAATCCAGGATTCGGATTCGGCCGAATATTGGGCTTTTTGACGGGGTTCAGTTTCTGCCGAACCTTAGAATTTTTTTCCACCGAACCTTGTACAGCTTGCACTACCTGCGCTACGCTGGTCGACGTAATGACGCCGCCGTTGACTGCGGGAAGGTGTTTGCGTAGGTGGACCGTTCAATGCAGTAGGCTATGAGAAAGTGAAAATGGAACTCGTGAGCAGAAAAAGTGTTGTTTGGCAGTACTTTCAGTCAAAAGAAGGCGATTCAAGTCGAGCTTCATGTTCAATTTGCAATGCCGATCTGTGACAAGGACCCTAAACAATACACCACATCGCCACTGTTAAAACATTTGTGTATGAAACATCCGAAAGAATACGAGTTATGCATCGCTGTTTACTTCATTAATGTGTTTACTGTGTTAACGGACTGAGGATGTGATTAGGATTAGAGAACCCCAAAAATCTTCCTAGTTTCCAGATTCTTAAATGTGAGAATGTTCGGCTTTTCTCTGCAAATTCGTTATCTTTGGGTTTTGGACTGTTGGTCACATAAAACATGTAATTTTTCTTTATGCGCTAGGAAATTGTGATGGATTATTTCATAATACTCTGTCATTTTAGAGACAAGAAAAATCAATTGAGAAATTAATAGATAATGAAAATAATCAGCAGTTGCAGCCCTATACAGTATCTGCCACCATTCCACTCTCTTTCTCCAATTTGTCCAATACAACCACGAATCTGATTGTATACATGTTTGAAATACACAAAAGACTGTCATTTAAAAAAGGGACAGTGATTTGATCCATAGCATAAATAACACACATAAGGTAATCACACTTATAATGGTTCTCTGGGTTCACCGTTTCTCTGAGGCACTGAACAGAAAGCTAAAAAAACAACTCAACTGGAACAGAAGTTACAGTTTAAAATGCTTTTTTAATTTGCAGAAAGCACTGTTACATGCCTTTTTTCCTTCTGTATAGTCACAACTATGCGATGAGACAAAATTACTGACAAACATGCAGTATGTATAAATGAATATAAAAAACGTAAACAGATACATAAGGTTTACATACTGAGAAAAGATGTACCAAACACAGGCAACAAAGGACAAATTTTAAGGTAAAAATGTTGAACTCTTAAAATTGAAAACCTCATGTTAAAAATACTTCCATCAGTTCTTTGTGGAATAAGATACAAAATTAAGCAAATTTGAACATTAAAGGCAACAATAGAATTTGAACCTACGTTTAAGTGCATTGTGTGATTACAATAAAATATAATTTCATTACAAATAAAACATTGTACATGAACTTAAAGGTTCATTTCAAACGAGAATGATAGATTTATAATTCTTTACAGACAGATGCGGTTGGCAAATATTCTTTGACATAAAAATACACAATTCATGTATTTGTTATTTAAAGGACACTGAACATTCAATGTTGGCATCATATTTGTAGTATTTGCTTGTTTTGAATGCTTGAGAGACCAACCACGGTTGACATTTTGACATGAACATGTAAAATACAATATATTAGTACTTATAACACTTTCATGGTTTATTTTTTACAGGCCTACATTTTTTCCCCACTCTCAATTTGTATGATAAAAACAAATGTTTTCCCCAGTATACACTATGGCACAGATACATTAATATTTACAGATATAATATGTTTTTTTGGCGTCAGACAAAATGGGCCTCTCTGTGTTCAAGCTCCTGCAGCCGCCGAGGTCGCAGTCTTTGGTAGACGGGTTTAGTCTCACTGGGGCTGAGGTCGTCAGGGCTGCTAGGGGGGGGGGACTGTGGGGGCGAAAGGGTAGCCGAGGTCGAGCCCCCGGGGTCAATGGCGCTGTCAGTGGAGTCCTGTGTCTGGAGCCATGTCTGTGGGGGGCTTGTAAGGGCAGGGGACTGGGTAACTACCTGGGCAGGGTTTGTGGGGGTGAGTGATGAGGTGGTGGTGGTGGTGGTGACGGTGCTAACAGTTGTAGTCCAGTTTGGAAGCGTCCTAGCTCTGCTGTTAATGGAAACAGGGGGCTTGTAGAAAGTTCCAGGAGGAGGCTGCAGAGTTCTCGGTGCCCTGAGCGTTAGTGGAAGGTTTGGAGAGCTGCTAGACTTACTAAGCGAATGATCTGTGTCATTTTCCCTTTTAGAAGTCCAGCCAGGCTTGACTGGCACTGTGTAGGGGTTGTTGGAGAATATGGTGCTCACAATACTTGTGGTAGGGACCACAGAGGCAGTGGTTACAGTGACAGGCAACGTTGCCTTCACAGGTTGTACTCCAGAGCTGGCGGATGGCAGGTTGGCCACAATCATAGCAGTCCTAGGTGTAACGTCATAGTGCTTGTACTTCCTGTCCCACGTTCTCCTCTGCATTGACTGCGTGTCAATGAAAGGAGTGATGTAGTAGGTGCTAACCCTTGACGAGCTACTTTGGCGAGCCTTTTCTGGCTCTGGTATCTCCTGTATAGTTTCAGACACGGGGTCCCGCTCAACAGAGCTTACATCAACTTTAGCAGCAGTGTTACAGTAATTCCTCTCGCTGATCTGGGCGGGGGTGGGCAGGCGTTCAAGCGGCATGCTGATCGGTCGAGACACATGTCTGGTGCGCTGGCTGCGTAGCTGGACCTTTGGTGCCACAGCGGTGGTGGAGGGGATGGTGGTGCTGGGACGGCCAAACACTAAGGTTGACCTCTGAACTTCTCCTTCACTAGATGTCTGCATCCCGTTGAGTCTGTCCTGGGCTGAGACCTCTGTCCCTTCTGTTCCTGGCTGGACCTCCTGAACTTCATCCATGATGTGCGAGGACGGGATTATTGAGGAGTAGCTTTTGTACACTTTGGCTCCCTGGAGGGACACGATAAACAATTAGATTACAATCTCTGAATCGCATAATAATCAGTATTCAATTAAGTTAACATTGCTTGAATAATGTAAATGCCAATAATTACATTTCGTATCACAACAATAACATACATATTTCATTTTATATTTCTCAAAACAGTACTCCGATTTAGCCGTGCTAACTCCTATAAACACTGTCGGACTCACGATGGACAGTTTGGAAAAAGAATCAACCTTTATGCAGCACAACCAGAGATGTCACCTTTTTCATTCCATGGATTCATCTTCCTAGTCCAAACCTGGCGCCTACATAACCCTACAATACTACTCGACTTCCAACAGTTCGTTCAGAGATTCAGGTGTGTTATGCTAGTATCAGCTGACATCAACAGATATGAGGAGCGGGCTACAGAGGTCTGGTATCCTCACTTATTTCTAACTCCATGCCCCTGGATTGCTTTTCATTTCATTTAACCTGTAGTCCTCTGCCCCAACCAACGCTGACTCAAGTGACATCACTTGAGGCAATTTATCAGACTTTGTGCGGCTCACTGTGGAGCCACAAAAGGCTGTATAAAACTTTTAAAATAAAACATTTTTCCCACTTGACTGCTCACATTCTGTACAATATGATATGAGAGCAGCATTAATCGCAACCTTAAATCCCTCTTCACCTCTTTGATGTCCATCAGGGAGGTGGAGTGTCTGCTGAGCCGCTGCACCTTCTCTTGAGGGGTGAGTCTGGGGGACGCCTGGCCAGTTGTGGTGATGTCAGAGCCAGACAGAAGTGATGCATCAAAGACTGCTTGGAAGTGTTGCACCAGCAGCTCCACCATAAGGGCCTGGTAGGGGTAGTCTACCAGGGAGGACAGGGACACCTCAGCGTCTGTCTGACGTGGCTTGATCAGTGTGGGGCCAAAGATAATGCCCAGGTTACTCGCAGTCATCTTGTTCTCCTCTGCCTGCTCAGTCACTCTGAGGTAGTAAAGAGTATTGATCAGTTTAAATTTATAAAAGACATATTTAAGGTATTGTTTGAGTATTTTATCTGGGTTGTAAGGGACAGTACATTGACTTAGAATCACAGATAGATTGACATTCTGCAGACCAATATTGTCCCCTTTATAACATTTTAAAATTAGCTGGTCAGTGTTTCCATGGCAAGATGTGAGTAAAGGTTTCACCGAACAAGCTGCTAACAATCCAAAGCACTTTTGTGACATGTGATGATCTTAAAGCATCTGCAATTAGTCTAGCAAATACAATGGAAATCATCAAATGTAAATATTAGAGACCCAAGCAAAGAATCTTCAATCTAAAAATATTAGTGCTGGTGACAGTTTTGAAAACCAGACTATGAATAGAGCATGAGTTTTAAGCATTTTGTAATACTTCCTCTGTGCTAAAAGGAAGTCTCTGTTTCCCTTTGTGTGTTATGAAAAAGTTTGTGCATCAGTACATTTGTGCAGAGAGCGACAGACAGAAATCCTTACAATGGACTAGCTCCGGGTGTTTGTTTAGAGCCCTTACCTGTTTAGGTGTGCTATAAGGAAGCGCAGAGTCCTGTAGTTGGTAGTAGGCAGTTGGTGGAGAAGGTCTCGGATCTTGAAAATGACTCTGTTGAGCTGGATGCTTGTCCCACCTTTCTCTACTGCATGGGTGCTCTGAGGTTTATCAGCCTCCTCCGCAGTCACTCTTTGGCACTCTTTGGCCAAGCCGATAATGTCGTTGTAGTATCGATACAGGATCAATGGCTCTGGTAACTGTACACAGAAGGGAAACCGTGATGTGTTTTGTGTTCTTAGCAGTGGGAACTGTTGTGTTAAGAAACCATCAGTGAATGTATAATTAATAAAATGATTGTTTCAAAGTACAAATGTAAGAGTAAAAGCCAAAAGGTCAACAGCTACATCCCAAGTTTAAGCAGCATCTTTGACCAACTGCTTTGTTAAAATAACCCATTTTTTTAAAAAAGAATGTAACTTGTGCAATGCTACATACCACAATATGTAATGATTTGCCCACTAATTTTAAACAGCCGTTTAACTGTTCAGTAAAAATGTAAGACCCACCTGTCTCAGGTAGAGTTTAAGGACATTGCTGATGTCATGAGGTGAAAGATCAGACAGCTCAACCAAGTCCTTCCCGTTTTCAAACGCCTGACAGAGCTTCTCGACGCGGGATTTCGCACCATTCACTCTATAAATCCCCTGCGAAGCATAAACAGGTACACAGATTGGTACATTTTTACTATAACGGATAATCCTGACATATCCAGGTAAGATAATAAAATATCTTCAACGTGTATGGCTTGAAAAAGCACTTCAATCCAAGATATCAAGAGATAAACATAAACAAATACACTGTGTAAGTTTACCTTGATATTAAGGGCTCGCCCCTCAATCTCAGACGTGCATTTTTTGATGATAAAAGGGATACCATCTGGGCTGTTCTTTGCTGCTTGGGTAAAGTCAATACCAAACAGTTGTAGTCTACCTTGCAGCTTTTTATGGCCACATTGGATAGCAAGCGTCTCCAGACACTTTTTATGGCAGGCCAGGGAGCACTGGCAAAGAAAAGGAGACATGAACAGATGAAGTGGCTGATTGATAATTACTTTTAAAAAATTAGATTAAACAAATTCTTACAAAAACAACATTTATCATTTAATCAGTTTTTGGTCTTTGCGCCATGTTTTTTTCTTGAAATACAAGTCGACTGCCAACTGGCAACACATAGTGGCTATGTCTTCTTACATTTACCATCTCTACTACATACTTCTTTAAGGTAGTTAAATGGTTATTTGAAATTGCTGCAATGTTCGAGATGCTTGGGCTGATATAAAATTAACCAGCTTATGCATCATGAACAAGATGAATGTCCTGCCAATCTATTCGGCATATCAACACACAACACCATTATCATTTGCCTAGCTTAAGAAAGAGAATATGTACTGTACCTCCTCACACTCAGCTCCGTGGAAAACCACCAAACTATCACACTCTCTGCACTTAGATGGGGCTCGTAGTTTTCTCAGTTTATGGGTTTGAGCAGCTTTGGACATCTGAGCATTTCGGAAGGGACCCGGAGAGCTGGCTGTCTCGGTCACCATCTCTGCCAGACCTGAAAATCAGAGGCACTGATGAGGGAACTTACTAGACAGGTGACTAAAACTGAACCTCTGTGAGGACAATTAGAGAAGTGACAGGTCTTGTTGATGTCACGTCACTAAACGGTAGCTTGGAGTAGTTTTCATTTCCTGGTTGTTAACACATTAATTCATAGCCCAATTCAGAAACTGTAGAAGTGTGAAAAAAAGTCACAACAGAAAAGATCAAATAAAGATATGATAATTGGGATAAAATAAACATGGGCACTTAATCACACGATGAAATAACAGAATACCTTTAGGCATATACAATTACTTTAACTCATATTCTGCTATAAAAATACAGGGAGCTGATATTTTATGCATAATTGTACTTCCTTATGCACACAATTGCATATCAATTCACAAAATCAAAAAACAAAGTTAAATAAAATTGGTTGAATAGAAGAACTGGTTTTCTGCTTTCTCCACATAGATACAGGAAGTGTAAGCTGAGTGGCTGTGACTGCGGATACACGCCCAAAATTGGTATACACATTAGCATGCATCTGCCTGAGGAGAAAGGGACACACAGACACAGTCGTAAAGACACACAGACACAGTCGTAAAGACACACAGACACACACACACACACACACACACACACCATTGTCTGATGGTGATGGTGGCTCTCTCTCATCCAGGTCATCGGCAGAAGACATGGTCCCAGTGGAGGGAGTCCTCGGCAGCCGTCGTTTGAAGTCACCTGCACACACATATATATATATATATATATATATATAAAAGTCATGACTTTCTACATAACAATGTTCAGTGACTAATTGTAACTGTAAAGTTTTATCACAGATTGGTAGAAGGACCATTTCCCAGTGCACTGCTGAGAACAGATAAGCTATAGTGCTATACATCAGTACATTTAGTGTTGAATAAGTCATAGCTTTGCACAGTGTGGCAAGTAGTTTCAGCTGCAGAGGGAAGTGCACTAAGTGATGAGTAGTGCGTGGGTCTGGTGTGCAATGAGGAACTTGCACTAAAAAGATTATAATAAGAAGAAATACATTATGAGCGCCTTCATCCTACTTTAGCTTTGTGATTTGAATACAGAACCTAAGCTAATTTCTCTTTTCTGTTTTTATCTTCTTACTGTCTTTATCATCTTACTTAAAATATGTTTTTATCATCTTTTAAGTGGGATGATTTGGGTGTTTTTCCAATATGATTTTGTGAGCTTCATCTGCACAAATGTCCATTTGCATGTGCAAATTAGACTCAAGATCATTTATAAATAAATAAAAAGTTTAATGGAAAATCCTCTTACCTGGACTGGCGGTGGGGGAGTCCATGGACCTCGACTCGCTGCTGCCTCCCGCACTCTCCGAGTCACTGCACATCCCGCTCTGGCTCCCCTGACTACTGGAGGCCCAGGCTCTCAGCGTGACCTGGCTTCTCAGCGCTGCAAGAAAACATACAGACCACCAGTCACACACAGACAGAATAACAAAGAAATACAGATGAATGGCAGCTTCCTGTTTAGTGATATTTTTAGCGTCAGTTTCAGTTATTTTCAGAGAGACAGATATTATAGACTCATGACGAGTAAGAAGCACACAACTGTTTTGATTTTAGTCCTGGTGCATTTCCATGACTCAGAACAAGTCCCTGAAAGGCTCATAGAAAAATACATTGTTTGGCTTGTGATCACTTGAATTCACAATAGTGCCCTTTATAACTGAGTGAGCACCTTGTATGTCCGTACTGCTGCTGCTGGACCTCGGCTCGCTGATCTTTGCAGCCCGGTGTAGGGGACTCTCCGCTTCGTCTCCACTCAGCACATCACCGGAGGTGATTGATGCCTGCGACAGGTTGCCATGGGAGGAATGAGTGCTGCCCACTGACCTTTTGTTGAACACAAACCTGGGGAAATAAAGTCAGTGTTTAAGGTTACGTGTGAAGACTTTACCATTAAGAAAGATTTATTTTGTCCCAAAGCTCAGTATTGTTGTATTACACAGTGTGTATTTGAAAAGATTGTAGATCAACACCAGTGACTCAACCATTACTTCTCCAGGCACTGAGACTTTGGGCATTCATTTTCTGGCACGTTATCTGTTTAACACCCACCACCAAGAAACCATGCATTTTTAACTACTTGGAGCAGAGTGGTATAAATAAAACAAGCGTGTTCTTTAGTGCATTATATTATCTCTTTACTACACACACCTGTAGGACCCAGCTGTATTTAGCAAGCCATTTTATTTCATTGGAGAAAACGTGCCTTGTATGAGGGCGTACATTTTTGTATATTACAGGCTGACCTAAGCTGTCTGGAGACCCGAGGTTTTTCTAATTTCATAATTGCTAACAGATGTTTATAAAAGTCAAGACGTCAACAATTATTTGTCATGAGAAACTTCAAAGAATTTCCAGAAATGAAAGTTGCGCATGGGCATAACTAAGACCGAAAGAAAGGATCAGGAACAGAAACTGAAATTAACCCAGCCAGAAGACCACTGCAACATATAATGCCACGTCAAACACTTCGGTGGCTTCACATTAGTGGAAGTACAAACTTGTCTCAAGCACTAAACTGACATGCTAAGCAACAAAGGCATTTTTTTTCAATCATTGTCAACACTTGACGTGATTTAAGCTTTACTGTACCTTATAGAGCTACATCATCATTATTCCTACTATTAACTTGGTACTAACAAAGTGAAGCATTGTTTACTTTCTTAGTGGTAACGAGGGTGTATGTGTGGGGGAAGCTGATTCTGACACTGCTTTGACACTAAGTAGATTTTTTGGGACAGCTCTAACCCAGAGCCAAACTCTCACGCTCACAATCTCCCCTGCTGCATTCAGCCTGCGCCACAGATATTTCCTGAGGAAGGGCAACAAATTCAACGTGCATTCTGTCTCTCCTTGCCTCTCTCTCTCTCTGACTCACTGGTACCTTTGCTGATCTAGGCTATGAAGAACTTCGGAATAGGAAGGAGTTACTTAAAGATATTTTGTAATACTCTCTAAAGCTGAAGTTCAATCGAAAACAACCTTTAATCCTGAAACTTTAACCTCAGCTGGACTTATTTAACATTGACTGTTTCATATTATAGCCAAATGTGCAACAACCTGCCCTGTGATGGCCCGGTGACTGTGTTTAAACTACAAGTACATAGGATAAATGTATATTATATATAATAAAACATAGGAGTGTAGCATGCAGATTTCATAAGCTAATCACTGAAAATACTTGCACAAAAGTGAGTAAGAAGTCTGACTTTATAGGGGCCGATGTCCTGTTTTGCAAAAATTAATAAAGCCAAACAAACAAACACTTTCATCAACATTATTCCTGAATACAGAGACCATTCCTAGTGTCTTATTGTATATATACACATTCCTTGATACCTGGTATTGTCAGAGGAGGTGGAGTCTAAGTGCATACGCTCTTTAGGCAGATTTTTGGGCAGGTTCCGGACGAACTCAGCGTAGCATTCACCCGGTTCGTACAACTTGGCACTCTCACTCAGTGCCTGGTAGTGGGCAGGGAGCGATACAGTCTGCGCCTGCTGCATCTGAAACCAGTTTACTGTCACCTAAAGAGTGACAGATTATTTAATAAAAGATGAATCATCGGTTTTCTCAATTCTGTGGACACAATTTGACCACTCCAATCAAAACAATACGTACAGTGTATGTCAAATGGCTTGGTTTGGTTTTGTCAGCCTATAACTTAGTTAAACCAAGCACATTTTTTTTAACTTGACTTTCTATGCAATCTTAAAATTCATGTAATTAAAAACATAATTGTAGCCCAAAAGAAGCACAGCACGTAGTACAAGTAGCACATGAGGCTACCAGCCTGACATCAATCATTTTTGATCATATAAATTAAGTACGTATATTCTAATTCATTATGGAAGATTTTGAGTAATCAAAAAATCAGCAATTTGTGTTTCTTAACCGATTCTGATTTTAAATATAGGGCTGCTGTATATCATGTTAACAAACCATTTAAAACATAAATTTGGTGATGTTGTTTAGTGTTAGTCCTTGTATCAAAATATCTTAATTAAATTGAAATTGAAGTTTTAATGTTGTCTTTACATTTTTGGTTGTGGGGCTACTAATTTGTTTACAATTTATAATGCATTGTACATATAAAATATTTATGTAAAAAAAAAAAACTAAGGCAAGGCAGCTTTATTTATATAGCCATTTCAGCAACAAGGCAATTCAAAGTGCTTTGCATAATAACTAAATGTTATTGAACAATCCAGTTTCCTGGCTTGTTAGCTGACTGCTAATATCCTAATAATGTACTGTCCACTCACAGCTTTAAGTGTGAGGTCACACTGGAAGACCATCTCTCGGATCTGTGTGAGGATGGTGCTCTTGACGTTGGTCAGATCCATCCTCCTGACGCCTGCGTCAGCCATACAGCTCTGGTACTGGTCCTGGGCCTCCTCCGCCTGACCACAACAATGGATACAGAGAATGGTATGAGCATGTGTATGAAATGATAAGTACAGTAAGCGTGCAGGAATTCAACTACAATGCACTGCTGCAAAGACAGATTTGGACAACTAATGGTTTTAGAGACACATGCCAATATAAATTGCCCAGGTGTGGTAAACCGCACCTATCAGGTGCTCTGAGTAGGCTGAACAATGTTTAGGAATCATTATAAGATGCTATTTATCATACCAATTATTTCCCCCTAACTTCTCCCCTGCCTACCTTCTGCAGAGCCTCTTCCTCCAGCTTTCTCTTCTTCTCAAGCTGTTTGTTAGCAGCATTAGACTGCTCCTCCTGGGAGCGGTTGGTAGATGAGTGGGCTTTCTGGTACTCCTCTCTCCTCTGGGCCTTCAGCACTCGTGCCTTACGCAAGGTTGCATCCGCCTCTTGCTGCCAAAACCACACAAGATGAACCACAAAAGCCCATGTGATTAAAATGTGACATAGGTGTGCAGAGGGTTGGTATAAATATAATCGGGCATGCCTTTGTGGTTGATTAGTCTTGCATGTGTGTGAAACAGACAGTGCCAAGAGAGCAAAACTGAAAAAAAACTTGTTTGTTATTACCATCCAAAAAGCATATTCTTATATATCACTGATGATGAAAATTTAAAATCTATTTTGTGCTTTTGCCGAATTGTATTCCATGAATTTAGCTACACTGACATTTACGTATCTGACAATCTCCTGGCTGGCTGACAACATTGTAACTATATGTACTGTGGATTGCTGCTTTGTCTGTAATGCACAAAGGAAGACAGGTTGCATTTTTCTTGAGTGTGTGTTGAAACAGGAACTCATTAGGTACCATTTTCTTTTGCTCCCTCTGCCACTGCTCCTTGATGTCTTTCCTCAACTTGTCAAGTTCATTTTTACGGGCCAGAAGAGGCTGAAAAAAGATGGAGGTTTAACAATTACACTGAGATACACAATTTTAAAAGTTTTTACTACTGACTAGAGCATCACAGGAAGGTTTTCTGACTTAAAGTGCGAGAAGTCTTGGGCTAGAGAATATTGCGATAACAAGAATTACAAATAAAGATAACAAATTGAAGAAATTACTGACTTGAATGTGTCATTGTGTTAAAAATTGGGCCTTGTTGTACTTTAAGAGTGCTACATTTTGCACAGGAGGCACAGTCCTGCAGTCTTTTTTCCCCAGTCAGAGTATTTCACTATAGGTCTGTTATTTATGTGCACTCTAAATGTGTCTTCATCATGCCTCTGCTCCATGAGACATGTCAGCGCCTGTGAAATGCTGACATGAATCCAAGATCATTATTTTTCCTTGTCAGAAACCAACTGGTTTAAAGTCAGATAAGGTAACAGACGCAAGTGCCCTATGTGGACTACAGTCTACTTCTTCTTGTCACTCTTACCTGTATGAATTTATTGGTCTGAAGAGCCAGTGCAGTTTGAATAAATAGCTGTTTGTATTCAATGTCGTTCTTGAATGTTGAAACGTAGATATCACTGAATGGCATGTAGTCCTTAGAAAAATGAAGAAATAAATGACGGAAAAACTATTACATTAGAGTATTTATTTTAAGACATGAGGTTAACAATTCTATATGAATTACACACTATAAATACATTAATTAATATAAAAATGCTTTTCTGTTACCTGTTGACTGGCCAGTGTCTTAGCAGACTCCGCCATTTTGGCATAACTTTTGGCATACTCAATATCTGAAAGACAAATAGTTATACAAAACGATGAGGAATTATTCATGTCTGTAATCACTGTCAAAGAATGATTGGGTATTTTTGGGGATAAAAACATGTGCTGTGTATTTCAACTAAATACATATGTAATTCTGGTCCAAAACAAACATAACACAACCTCAATTAACAGTCAAAAGGCTTTTAATGACTCAGGGGTCTTTTTGCAAAACGTTGCTTCAGTCCTGGGTCCAATACAAGTTACAGATATGAATGAATGAATGAATTTTTTTTATTGGTCGTAACCAAAGGGTAGGGTCAGAAGCTTCAGCTTATACAAGGCCCCCCCTTGTCACATTTTTAAAATAACAAACTCATTTTCAAGGAAATAAAATCGACATCTCTCAATCATAACTCTCTTTGTCTTTTTTAAACTGCACTCTAATACAAGATGGGGTACATTTTTTGCAGAAAATTTCAGTTCAGAAGTTATCAATCATCACATCCTTTCCCTACATCTAGTATAATGTCCCGAAGCAGTAACCCTCTGTTTTGCAACCCAGTGCACTGTCAATAGTCTCAATGGCTCACCCATAGCCAGTCGTTTATCCATCCAGGCCAGAAGGTCTTTGATATACTTGGACCAGGTCTTGGCGTAGAGCAGAGCAGACTCCACCCCGCTTTCATTCTTTAGCAGGGTCAAGTCAACTTCTTCCTCCCGTGCCAACGCCACCTCTGGGCCTGGAGAGACAGCAGAGGAGACACACACATCAAAACAAAGTAGAATCACATAGTATCAAGAAAATGACAAAGTGTTGGATTGCTGTGTCTCAGTTCTGCTATCCCAACAGACGAGTGTGGGGGGGGTAAATGAAAAAACACATTTAGGTTAACGTTGACAGTGTAGGAGGATGTGACAGTGCCAGGCATCTTATCAAATAGTCCAACATCATGATTTTCGTTTTATTGGTTACACTGTGGTGCACCTCTCCAAAGCCACAAACCCCATGCGTTTCCCATCCCACATGGAACTACTCCTAAACAGGCAAGGAATGCCAGATATGTGGACAGAGAGAGGAAAACGAGCAGCTAGTTTAAAAAAAAAGCAGCAGAAATAACAGGGGTGGAAGCAGAGGCTTAGGGCGGGTCTACCTCAGGCATTCAAGTCGAAATTTGAGTCTGGGGCTTAAATCACTCAGCTTACTCACAAGCTGACACTATGGACTGCCCTGGGCTAAAAAGCAACCGTTAAATGCCTTGTAGAGCAGACATTAATACCTATTACAATTCAGGATTCATTTATTTTGCACCCACGTTGCTCAGAGGTATATGACCGAATGTGAATAACACTTACCCACTAGGTCACTTTTCTCTGAAACATATTCCTCAGGAACCACAGAGACATTGTCAAAAGACTGTGAAAAAGACATTTCAGATTATAAGGATGCATGCAATCAAAGTTAGACATCAGAAGCAGCTGGGTTTTCAACACCCCAATTAAGTACAGAAAGTCTTTATGTTTTTTTTTTTTTTTTAAATGGAGCCGTAGTAAAATTACTGCTTTAAGTGCACCCTTTTGAAAACTGTCATGTTTGAAAACAAAGCTTTGATAAAAAAATTAAAAAAAAACTGGAAAAAGAAAGATGGTGTCTCACCCTGCTTCTCCTGGTCTGGGGGATCCCCAACCCTGAGCCGCTGTCCACATCTCCCATAAGGAAGTCAGAAACTCTGAGGGGAAGATGTGTAGATGTATGTCAAAATTACAGTTTGACATGGTCAAAATTGCAATCTATTCAGCTTTGAGAAATGCAACTGCAAAGTATGTTGGTAACTCAAAAAGCAAAACAAAAAGAAGATCTACAATTCAAAAACATAGGACAATTAATTCAAGATTTAAGATTAAAGATTGACTGAAGTCAGCTCTGCTTTTCTTACACACAAAAAGTAATACAAATCTAGTGGTGTTGAAAAGGTATACAAACATTGTACTCACACATTGCCGAATGTGAATGCCAAAGTGTCAATGGATGTGTGTATCTCGCCAAATATAGCTTTTGTGTTTTCTGGGTTCACTTCCTTGAAGTTAAGGCCTGTGGAGAGAGATAAAATACACAAGAACATAGCCAAAATTAAATTATATTACAGACGGGCGACCGGATAGCTCAGCTGGTAAAGCGGGCACCCTTATATAGAGGTTTACTCCTCGACGCAGCGGGCCCGGGTTCGACTCCGACCTGCGGCCCTTTGCTGCATGTCATTCCCCCCTCTCTCTCCCCTTTCATTTCTTCAGCTGTCTGTCAAAAATAAAGGCTGAAAATGCCAACAACAAAAAAAAAAAGATAAAAATAAAAAAATATATATATTGTATTACAGACCAGCTTATCTTAACTCAATCATTCAACAAATGTATTAACACATCTAAGCCTGTATTTGCTGGATGATGAGGTCCCACCAATATAATTAACTCATGGACAAAAGACCAAAATGGATTAAAAACCATGCATGTCATTTGCTTCAATGCATTGTTTTTTTTTCTTCTTTTCTTTCTACAAGAATAGAGCTGAGTAATAGAGCCCATAGTTAACTGTGTGGGGGAGTGGTTTAATCGCCTCTACAAGATGTTTCAAGTAAATGTTGACATTCTCCTCGACGACACACAAAAAGCCCCTGAGCGGTTACACAGGATCAAGAGTTTTAAAAACACTATGAAAACCACAACTGTGTACAGATCATGTCTTCCAACCGAATGAGTAATGCCTTCTTCTGTACAGCTTCAAGGATCTTCAAGGATGTTTTGTAAGATTAAAAAAAAAATCCCAAATTTTCTTCCCTTTGTTCCAGTGTGTTATAATCCGTAGGCCATCTTCCATGTTGATCATGCACAAAAAAAGCAATCAATCATACACATTCTGTACTTTGAGATCTATTGACAGCAAGACGTCCACCTATTTCAGAACCGTAAGGCCATCCAAGCATGACAAATCTTTGAGAATGTGTGCACAGAGCTTTCCTTGTCAGGGAACGGTTTACTTAGCAAGAAGACATTTGCAGAGAGCAATCAGAGGAACCAAAGACACAGTGAAATCCGACTAAGCGGAGTACTTCCTGTCTGCCCGCAACAGGAAACACTCACACAGCTTGAGTTCTGTGACATCAGTTCTGAAACAAAACTTTGACAAAACTTACCTTTTTTTCTCTGTTAAACTCGCATCATTGCCTAGTAACTGGGGCCAGAAAAAAAAGCTCTAAATAGTTCCAGTTTCCAGTCTGCTTTCTAGCTTTTGTGCTTCCATTTTCTCTTCATGAGACCAAATTCAATCCATGTCAGTGGTGGTTGGGTAATTGTAACTTTCCAACCTATGACGAAGCATAAAAAGGTCATGGCATCCTGGGATGGAGAAGCAACCCCACAATCCAGGGAGACTCAAAAGGGGGAGACGGCGAGGTGCAAGCCTCCCTGCCGTGCACCTCCCTGGCCCTGAATGCTAGCGTACAACTCTGCGCTGACTTCTTCCTCAGGACATCCTGTGGGTCTCATAACAATGATTCCAGAGCTCTGCCCCCTTGTCACGATTGAAATATGGAAACTGCATCATTCAAGTACAGGGGCCATTGTTTTGTCACAGTTGAGCCGTAACTGGGACAATTAGCCCCTAAAAAATGTCTTTAGTGAGTTAAAAGCATGTCTGATAATTTTCTGATAGTTCTGGCTTGACATAACTTGATTTATCTGGTGGGATAGGACATTAAATATACTAAAATAGAATTACTAAAAAGACAATAACCCAAGAAAAGAGTGTCTATTATGAACATGCTTTTCTTAGATTAAATAAATCTAAAATAGGTTCATCTGCATAGAGAAAGAAAAGTGCCTGTGGCATACAAGACTGCCCTGCAGTTCCTCAGTAGGAGGAGAGGAAAAGTAACACTCTCAAAATGTGACCAGGGAAAGAAACCTAGTCTGGGTCTGGTTTGAACCAATGTCTTTGAAATGATCATATCTTTGATGACATAAACAAGAGAGAGGAAGTACGGGCAATATAACAATAGCTGTCTCTGTCTAACATGAAATCGTATCATACAGCTGAGTGGAGCTGAACATGTTCTCTACATTTTCTGGTTAATTTAAAAGAGTGGGGGAAAAAAAAAAAAACAATAGTAGGAGAATAGTTTGAGTGGATACCTGGCATTTCAGACTAGTTCGACAACCATGTGTTTGGAGACGGCGGGAGGAGGACTTCTTTCCGGTAAACTCTGGCAGCTGTCCAAATGCCCCAGGTGTCATGAACATCAAAGAACAACATGAGTGAGGAGACGACACACTCTGAAGGCACGGAGACGCACAAGGCCTGTTATCATCCAAACCTTTGAGTCCTCATCTCTGATGTCTCACTGATTCATTCCTCTTTCAGCCTCTTCCTTTTCAATCCTCCACTGACTGCGTATTGAGTTACCTACTGGCCATTAGGGACGGTCCAGCCGGGGTGTGCGTTGGCACCCCTTATTGGACAGGCACATTTCCAAGTTTCCACTTGTCAACTAGATATGCAACTACTGTATTTACGGCAAGATTCAATAACAGGGCTTTCCTTATTAAATAGCAACGATGGCACGCTGCTCTGCCATACTGACTGTACAGTATCACCATCATTCTAAGAGTGTTACCCGGATCTTCCACCGGGTGTGGCTGTTTTTGTTCCAAAACATGGTTTTCTTAAATAAAATATATCTACAAATAGGTTTATCTGCACAGAAACAGACAAATACACTCTGTCAGCTTCAGGCATCTTCCCTAGGCAAAGGAGGACAGAGTGCAGGGAAAGAATTTCAATAAGTTACGAAGGTTGACACTTTTATTGCAGTGTCCTGCAGTTTTTGTTCTGGTGTATTGGATTGGTGCATCACTATTTGTACCGTCAAAAAGTAATTTTATAGTACTAGGAACATTTTGGAATTTTAGGAAACCCCTTTAGTATACCACTGGGGTTTTACTGGGCTTTGTAGAAACTGTCGTCTTCAAACTCGTTTTATGAATGCATATAATTGATAGAAACCTTCAGTTATTAGTAAGAATCTGCGTGTTACCATGGTGTCATTTTCCAATCCGTCACTGTCTGTCCTGTTATTAAAGTTAGTCTAAAAAATGCCAATAATTCCTTTGGCTGATCCATGACTGGATCTCTTTTGTTTCCGCTTTGCATTCTAAACATTGTCAAAGCACTACTCCATGGACTACAAATGCAGACATGCATTCTTAAGGAGTAGGTGACAACTCAGATATCGAGATAGGGCAGGTGAGCTGTCAGACAACTACACACCTCATGAAATGGGGAAAAGAATGAAGACGCGTGGATGTGCTTGAATAACCAGCAGACTGCCAAGGGGCCTCTACAGTCGCTGACATATGGAATGCAAATTACAGTCATGTAGAGATTCTTGTGTGCAAGTCAAATGAAGAAATACTCTTGCAGTGGATCACACATTTCTAGCAGATCTCATTAGTCCTTTTGTTTGTATTCATTCAGGTGACCTTTTAGAAACAAATCTCTAAGTCAACTCTAAACAAGAACAGAGCAATGAAATATTATTGCAGGGTATTTCCCACACTAGTCTGAAAGACTCACTACGTGACCCTTAGCCTGAACCAGTAATGCAACAATGACATTTCATGCCAAGATATTTGAGCATCATCTAGGCACCTGAGTGTTTTTACCTGTATGTCTGTGTTCGTCCATGCATGCCAGTGAGTTATTACTGACCTTTGACCCTGGCAATGACCGTGCCAGCGGCTCCTAGGATGTCCACTGAGTTGAGGGTCTGGTGTTTGCTGATGACAGCCTTGAGGACGCGGAGTAACTCTGCCAAACGTTCCTGCACCACCTCCTGAAGACCTTCCAGATTCTCTGGTAAAAAAAAAAAAAAGAGAGAATGCGCATATGTTAGCCAGGTTAAGTCATGCAAGTATGAAGACCTTGACAAGGCTAACAAAAGCTCAATTAAATCCGAAACCCAACTACCATGCACAGTTTGCAATCACACATTTTGATCTATTAGTCAAAGTCACCACCATCACACTACATTTTGAGTCACAGGTTAGCCAGTGTCAAATTCATTCCTGGCATTTTTTTTGTCTTAGCCAAACACATTACGTGGCAAATAGGCCTACTTTTTTCATTTTGAAACTATGGAACTTTGATGTAATCTTTTGTCTAATCAAACCAATTTCCCAAAGGGCAATCAATACAGTACATATTATGTTTTGTTTGATCTGTGTACATGGTTGTGACTCCAGATGAAGTGGCAGATGGTTGTGGTTGAGAGACAGTGACTAATACAGTGGCTGCAGCATAAAACTACGGTGAAGAAACTTCTTTTCTGCTTCCTCCAGGCAGACTGTGACAACACGCACAACGGAAAGGGCTCGTCTATGTAAACAGGTCACACTGTCAGTCACGGACGGTTATAACATTCTCACACAGGTGGAGTTGATGCATACAGAAATGATGACGTGCTTTTTGGTCTTTTGTGGTCACAACTTGAGACAAAGTCAAAACTTGTACTTTAGAGAAACATCCAAGTAAACATAAAAGCCACTGTGTCTTTTAACATCTTAGAGTCCTGGTAGGGTTAAGTGTTACCGCTAAATGTCATCTTTATTTATTCAACTTTTTACTGCTTAAGCACTGAATAAATACAACTGCGGTGCAGAGTCTGAGTTTATGTATGACAATACTAAATTAGGATGAAGAAATAAAATGTTAAGAGAATTGACTGAAGCGGCACACATGGTAGCTATTATGCAAGCATACTTTATCTGCAGCAATCAGCAGACCATGTGAGCGGCAAAAAAACCTTCAGGAAGATCTTGCCTTTTTCTCCGTTACCAGTGAGGTTTCAAAAAAATGACACTTGAGGAGGAACAGAATGTGCAAAATGCTTTTAGATTTCATGCATCCCTTTATTTTGCAAACCATATCGCATTCTGCTATGAAAAGCATGCCTTTCCTGTAGAACCACCCAAAACAGTGAGGGGTAGTACACCATACTTCTGTATTTATGTGTTTTAATGAATCCTCTTTACAACTTTATAGGTCCTCTGTATTCATTTTTTTCATTTTTTTTTTTTTCAGAGCATTCCTACAGCACTTTTCAAATCAGTGTTGCAGTGTGTTTAACAGACAATTAAGCTCTTTAGGTAAAATAAAAGCTAAAACGAAAAACAGTAAAACTTGAATCTAGTCCAAGCAAGAGAGGAAGATAGTCCGTCTCTCGCTCTGATGCAGGCTAATTAGCTCCAGGCTATGCAGTGTTTCCCACACATAGACTATATTGTGGTGGTGCGCCACACAATCAACACCTGCCACTGCACATTGCGTTTCGTTATAAAATTATTATTTTTTTAAACGCCATTAAAAACACACGGCATTCGTTCAGCTGCATTTCCTTTTGATCTAGGAAATCCCCCCCGTGCACTTAGCATCTGTCTCCATAAAAACACTGTCTATGGAATAGACGGCTGGCGAAATTCACAAGTTCACGAAAGGTTGGTATCTCGCAAACACCTTTACACAATTACACATTAAAAAGTGCTATAAATATATTTTATATTCTGAATACAAAGTTGTTAGTGTGTTAATATTGGAGTCCCGACTCGACTCTTGCGATTGCGCCTGCTTTAGAAAGTTAACTAGTCGCAAGTTTGCGCTAACTTATTATAAATAATGTTTTGTAATGTTTTTACTCATTACAAAACATACTTACTGAATGTTTGCTGCTTCAATCCAGATGAGTATTGAAAAAGTATTTTCCGCGAAAAGTATCCCCCCCCCCAGTCTGGCACAGGGCGACCGACCGACCGACAACCCCCCCCCCCCCCACCACAGATTGCTTTCTAATCTGTGGGAAACACTGCTATGCAAGTTGGCACTAGACAATAGGTGAGTTCATATCCAACTCACTGTTTTGGATGTAGTAGGAACACCAGCTGGAAACAAAAAAAGTCATCTGTTTTTGATCAAGGCCACCCCACCAGGCAGTAGCATGAGATGAGAGGCAGAATTTATTGGAACGTTGAAAGGAATTACAGAGGGTGTGAAAATGAGAGACTGGGTGTGTTACCCATTTGACTGCCTCTCTTATTCAAAAAAAAACACACACACACACACAAATTTAATTGGCTGGTGTAAAACATGGTAGAAGAGACATAATCTACAACTAAGACATAGCCTAAGCCCTGGCCACCTGTGACACTATTTCACAAGAATGACAGAGAGATATACATGAATATAGACACTAGGAAAGAAAAGACTTTGACAATGAATCACTAGGGAACACAACACAAAGAAGACTTAAAGACACTTTCAAAATATACACAAAATTAAAGGACACAAGAGGAATTCGGGGTCTATCTCGCTGATTAGAAACTAACCAATCCCTGTCCCCTATCCTACTCCCCCCCCCCAGGATTATAGACAATGTGTCCTGTAGAGAAGGGGGGACTCACCTTCTATCCTGCCCCAAAGCGAGAGGAACCCAACCCTACCAAACACTGACAATGGGCTTTCATTAAGCACCCTCCCCTTCCTTTTAACCTTCCTTCTCATCAATTGTGGACATTAGGGTATTTTTGGTTAGCTTAGTGGTGTTTGAAGATGTTCATATCCAAGACATCTGTGGTTTTTTTCATTAGCGTATGAAAGCCAGTCCTAATGAGGTTCACACCTGAGAATCTCCACTTAGCACGACAGAAGTGGAGCATTAATGAAAGTGCTTCTATGAAATCCCAGCACGTTGGTTATGATCACCATTTTCCCTTTTCTCTGAAAAGAAAAAGGACTTAATTGGACTAATATGTTCCACAGAGAAGCGAAGGGGATACAAGTTGTGAAAAATTAACAATAGCTGTGATGTTGCGGCAACAAAGACAGAAGGATGTCCTGAGCCAATGTGCTGGATTGGAACCAAAGACAATCAGGGCATTTTCTTTTTTTCTTCATGTATTGGTATTAGCTGTATCCTTTGTTTACGGTTACCCACTGCCAGCTGTCGTAAAATGCTCCACTGTGCATAATTAAAACACTGTAATAGAGTGGCACAAACAAACAAATAGCAGCCAGCAATTTCAATTAATTATATACACACTGACAGCGAGATTCAAGGAACAAAGACCATGTCCACACTAATGAGAGCAGAGCTACCTTGGGGGTTAGAAAACATTATCTATCATGCATCAACTAGAGCAACATTTTGCACAACACCTCAAAAGTACTGGGAAAGAATTCCCTATACTTCATGCAGACTGTATTTTTTATGCAGAGCTGTCAAACACATTTAAAATGCTTTACTAGTTTTAGTTGTAACATAGGCCTATTTGGGCTAAGCATGCACTTTTCTGCTGTTATACGAAGCAAAATTGGACCATGACTTTAGATTGGGGTCTAAGGCAAAAAAACGTCCACACTAAAAAAGCTAAAATGATTGATAATTGCCCAAAAATTTGAAAAGAAATTATTCGAAGGTAATAAAAAACTGATTTCATGAGGGTTAAAACGTACATTACTTTTTTTTAATCAAATACAAGTGTGCACAAGGCTTAACTTCCACATTGTGCATGTATATGTCAGCACAGTTTGTGTTCAATTAGGCGACTTAGATCATTAATTCTTCACCCTAAAAACCCAGCTTAAAAATTCAAACAAAAGAATTGTATTCAACAATCAGAAATGGAAATAATGTTATCAAAACAAGGTCAAATTTTGTGTGACAGCTCATACTGATCACCACCATTGCTGCCCTTTGAATTGTGTGAGGGGATGTGTGCTCCCTGCAGCATGAGACAGCTGAGAGAAAGCTGGTCAAAATCAGTGGTGAGTGGTTTTGTCACAACAATGGTGTCAAAAAGCACACTACAACTTCGCAGCTAATTTTGTAGGGGCCACGCCATTGTTTCGGTAGAGAGATCAGCACTGAGGCATGGAGCTGGGCCATATTGTTTACAGGAGGACACCCCGCCCAACGCCAATGCAGCTCAAGGCTACCTTGTCTTTCTTTACAGTGGTGGGATGAGCTGATGTCCCGGACACACTTCACGCTCAGTCTGCTTCATCTATTCTCTACAAGATCAAAACCCTACCTTTTGGGAAAATAAAGTCACAATGAAAAATAGTTTAAGTATTATATAAGTTTGAGACTGCTGCCTAACAATACGCAATAATATTAACAAAAAAAACACAAAAGAAACTGCTGAAAAGCAGCAAATGTTTACATTTAAGACAATGGAATGGTCAAATGTTTGGCATTTTGCTTGAAAAACACCAAAATTATTCAATTAATTGTTTCACCTGGGATGTTGCAACAGATTTATCACATGTACCTGACAATCATGCTAGTCATGCTTCTAGTCCCTTTTTTGATACACAACTGAATGATGAAAATCTAATTATGGTAAGTGGGTTTAACGCTGACTGTGCAGACACTGAATGATGTTAATGAAATGTGGCATAACAAAACAGTCACCCGTCTGGCAACTTAAAAAGGTTTCTATACTAATAATATACTAACACTAATAAAGGTTTTCATCAGTGTTCCATGACAACTACAACGAGACCATGCCACAAGACTTATTACCCTGGCCCTCCAACATCTCAAGTATTTATCATTTACTTACTAGTTTGCAATGCAACATGCACAATACGACCAAAACATAAAGTTTGAAACATCTCTGCTACTGGGGTGCTTTACTTTACTTTACTTTACAACAACAAGTGCCATCCAAAATCTATCACTATTTAGCCCCTGTAGACTTGAAAGGTCTTGGATTGGAAGGATTGTAAATGACCAGTTTTCAAAAGAAGGCATATAAATGTCAAGAGAAACTTCGCAAACTCTCATCCAGAATAATCCATTCATCTGCTGTCAATCTGTGCCGGATTATGTTGGAAACCCAAAAATATTGCTAAATACTCATAACACGTGTTTGGAGTATCACTTTTAAGCGGTTTTAAGACTCAATTTAACCCAATAGAGTAGCTCAACATTTGCCTTTTAAAATGAATGTCTCCCATTATTTTGTTGTGTGTGGGAGTCCCACTGTGTCTAACAAAGCTCATTGTGTGTCTGGTGCAGAGAATGACTAATCTAATCCAAATCTTCAGGTTGCCTGACAGAGGTTACAGCCTCTACTCCCCCCACTGATAACAACAGGCAATCAACTGGCCTGTCTGGACGTGATTTGCTCGACATGAATCAAGCCTTGGTGACACATTGCTGCTTGGGAAACAGCCGCAGGGCTTTACTGAAAGGCCAAGGAGGCCACGTTTCTCCATCAGCATCCCTCCTCCTCCTCCTATTCTTCTTCTCTGGCAGTAGGGAGGGTGACGGATTTACACCAGCAGCAACAGATGATTTTCAGGTTCTTTTAGGTGTGTATTCATCTCCGTCATTCCAGGATGGTGACACATTGTTCTCTGTGGTGACTCAGTCATCACCCCAAATGCTCCCCTACAAATGAAAATGGCCACTTTTTGTCCATCGCACAGAGAGCCCTGGACCAAATAAACTACACTCAGATTATCCACAAGTCTCTTCAATCACAAAGCACAAGGCCAGAAAACATTATACACTCACTGTAACACACTCTGCCTGCATTGTTGAGCTGTCTGCAACCTGATCTGCGACAGGTGGAACTGTTTGGTCAGGAAACCATCTCCATTCCGCCCTGTCCAAACAAACGCAGCATTGCTGGGTGCCTCTCTGTCTTTCCCATGCCTTGTTTGGAGACAAAGTGGGCCCTAGACATCACACAGACAGTAAACCGCAGGCACTCCATAAACAGCTACCTGCTATTAGTGAACTACACTCTGTGAGGTCGGAGCTTCACGTCAGGCTAATTCTTGGACACTTCTTCATTACATGTTTGGGGGACAGCAGGTGCACGACAACACTGGATTCTTGAATCCAGTCCATCACAGCTGGATAACCAATACACAGGAAGCTGAGACAAATCGATTGATCAACTAATTGTTTCAGTTCCAACTGTAATGTTGTAATGCCTGAAGGGAATAATGTTACTTACTACAACTACAGTATGGGAACTTGTGTTGGAGACTACTACATTGGGCAACAGAATTACTAACGTTATGAGACGTGTGAAATGTGGGATCTAAGAACGTGTTGGGAGAAGCATAATTGTGTTTTTGTTGCGTCTCTCAATTCAAAGCTGAGTAAGCATAACATTAGTCGTTTTTGGTATTCTACAAAAAATAAATAAATAAATAAAAAATGACTCACTCACAAAACAGCACCACAAGCCTCAGCCCCTTCTCTGCTCAGGCCTGATCCACAGCAGTAAATTTCAGCAGGTCGGCCCAATCGCCAGCAGTGACGTCCCCCCTGCTAGCAGGAGCTCCACTGGCCAATCCACCCCTCGCCATGACCAATCTCCTACACAAACATCCAGAGCCTATAACCATAAATCCCACCCCAGGAAACACACCCCAACCACAAGCTTGCACAAAAACATCCTTCAGCATCACAGGGGAAAGTTACTGCCCAACAAATCTCTCCTTTCTTTCTCCCAAGAGCAGCAGGCCATTAAACCATTATGTACTAGAATGTAGCTCTTCTCTCAATTGAAGGCACCACCCGCAAGTGTCCACTTCAGTTGGCACAGGGGGGCACTTGTCTAAGAAGGGGAGATAGAAGTAGATTAGTGGTAGCTTTGCTGGATATGTTTTTTAAAAGACTTTTATGGTCAGTAAACAGGGTTCTAAATTGGTTAACTTTTGAAAATTGGCCTCATTCTTTAAGAAAAGGTTCACTCAATATAATGGTTCAAGGAATATAATGCTCAAATTTTTTTTTCATTTAATCCTCTTGGCCCCCTTGGGAGCATAGGGCGTCCACCATGGATCTCTGACTCACTCTCCTCTGCGCTAGGGTCTTTACTTCTTGCCAGGAGGTCCCTGTCTTGGTCAGTTCATCAAGCGTGGACCGCCTCCAGTTGGATTTAGGTCTCCCTAGCTTCCTCTTGCCTTGGGAATTATAGTCCAGAGCTTGTCTTGCTATGTTCCTCGGATCCTTCCTAAGTGTATGACCGATCCATCCCCACTTTCTGGATTTGATTTCAATGTGGATTTGCTCCTGGTTCATGCGTCTCCACAGGTCTACATTTGATATCTTGCTGGGCCACCAAATCCTCAGTATCCGTTCACTCTAATAAGCCTACTAAAGGGGCATAGATTTTATCATTTTCAATTGACCTCACAACTTTTCCAGTTATCGTATAACTGCAATACAAACCTTTTTGAGCATAAAGAAAAACACATCAATGAATAAACTATATTACAATCAGTAGCAAGGTAAGAAAGTCCTTGTAAAATACTACCAAACACTTGAATATTTTATTGTTTACTGCTCTAAAAAAAACAGTCTGCCCTTCTGACAACAACACAGATACAGACTGGTACTGTGAAACACAGAACAATGCAGTTGTGGTTGGAGAACAGCCAGATCTTATCAGAGAATTACGGTGTCTGTTGTTGTTGTTGTTGTAACAAAAGCCATTTAAAGTCAAAACCTCTTCCTGTTCAGGCCTGTTGGCCTGTACACTATCCACACAGTGTGTTTTGTTTGTAAAATAGGAGACATTTCTGCAATGTACACTTGATCTGTTATCCTGTGTGTTCATATGAATAAAAGCAACAGAAGGATGTAAAATGATGAAGAAACAGGGCTTGTGCTTAGTACACAAGCTTGCGTAACAGTAGCATTTTGTGAAATGATTCTTCATTGTTGACTCAGAAATATACTGGCATGTTTAATCTGTTACAAGGACTGCAATTGCTCCCTCAAGATATTTTCATGACTTTCATAGAAATAGGTATCAAATTTCTACTTTTCCCAACCTGAAGATTTTAAATGAAAGACAACCTTGACTATACAGCCTCTGGTGAGTTGCATTTATGACAACAAATCTAAGCTGAATTATTTTTAGGAGAGTTTTCATAGTCAATCTGCCTCACACCTACCATTAGTCTATTATTGAAGGCACTATAGCTACAAGTGAACATTTGTTCTAAAGGAATGCAGAGTATGCAGAAGAGTGGGGGGATGGGAGGGGGACAGCAGGTCGGCTGTGTGTAGAGGACTCCTTTTTCCTCCTGATTAAAACCATTAACCAAGCTTGCCTTCTGCAAAGCCATACAGAAATGAAAATTTCAAAAATGAAGAAAATATTCTGACATTTGTATTGCATTTCTCTTTTATTATATGGCAGATGAAATGCTGATGTGTCATTGATCAACGGTGCGTGTTGGAACGCGCGAGTGGACAAAGATCATCTTGGGACAGCATGGGGATGGGGACAGGGGTCACCGACTCAGTCAAAACTCATACACCCTGACATTGTTTTCTTGGGTTACATTATTTGACAGCTTGACTATTGTTGGGCAACAATTCTTGCAAGCACTGTGACTGAGGGCCCGGTTATGAGAGAAAGTGTAAATCTATGCCCCAATCTAACCCTGGGGAATCTATAAGTGTGAAGTTGGCGGTGCGAATGTGGTGGGTCTAGTTAACTCAAGCTTAAAGTGACTGATGGAGTTCCCCTGTGGGTCTCCGTCAGCCAAACATGTGCCTCTAGCTACAAACTGGTGGGTGTCCTGAGAGGAAAAATAAGCATCTTCCAAGCTAAACCCTCTCAGTTTTCTCTGTATAAAAAAGGAGCTATGAGGCACACACTGAGGGAAATGCAAATCTGCCAGATCCCAACAGGCGCAAGTCTTTCAGCAAAAAAAACAAAAAGCATTGTGCCGGTTTCACACAGTACTCAGGTGACAGACCTTTCCAATTATGAAAAAGAATAACACGAGAGCTGGCATGTGCCTCGCTAACCTCTTCCCCTCACTGCCTTGTTCCTGCAGCTTTCCTCAACCACATGGAGACCTGTTGCTGTCAGGCTGTTTATCTTTTTAAGCAAAAAGCTAAACACTGTGGGCAGCAATCCTAAAACCGAAAAACGCAGTCATTAATGTGCACAAACACTGGGCAAGATGTAGATGATGAAATCATTATGTAGAATGTCATAGAGGACTTTAAATCTGACAAAAACATTTAGGTTATTGGAATATTTTTTCATAAGGCTATATGAAGACCTGTGTCATGTGAACATGGTCATAAAAAACTCCCTGCTAAAGAAAAAAAAAAAAACATTTAAAAAAGGTGACAATCCGTGTCTGTCTTCAAGAGACAACAGCCAGGATTGCTCCAGTGCCAGCAAACAAGAGCCAGGAGGATCACAATGCTCAGAATGTACAGCATATGGGGCTATTGGTCAGTCTCTCTAAATCACGTTTCAGCTCAGAGATGATAAAGTACATGTCTTTGTTTGCTAGCTTAAAGGAAAGCAGTTGATGTTCCATATTTGGTTTACCGTTAGTGTCAGTCTCAGATCACAGTGTACATTTAAAACCCGGAGGGTTGTTAACTAAGATTTGATTCAAACTGTGACCATCGTCCGCCAGTCTTCGTTACCAATTAGTAATGAAAATGACTCAATGTTTAATTTGACTGGACCACATGATAGTAGCAGCATCTTGTATGAGTTGTTCCACCAAACCATCAGTATCTCTGAGAAAAGAATAACAAAAATAAACCACTAATTCAAATGACAAATAGCTGAATGACATTATAGGGTCATATGGTATGATTTCATTCCCACCTGCTCAATAAGAGCTGTTAGCAGGAAAATATCCCAAATGTTTCTGTGATGGCTCGGAGCAACACTCAGCAAGACGCAAGCCAAGGCTTACTCACAGAGGCCTCACTCCTCCAGCCAGAGGAATGGCTAAACGACTCACTCCCACTACCAGACCTGCAGTTGGACCTCAGCTTGTGTGTGTGTGTGTGTGTGTGTGTGTGTGTGTGTGTGTGTGTGTGTGTGTGTGTGTGTGTGTGTGTGTGTGTGTGTGTGTGTGTGTGTGTGTGTGTATCTTTTAACAGCAGGAGTAGTAGTAGTTGTAACAGTGGAAGTCTCACATTATTGATTCCAGAGAAGGAAATTCCTCTCTCAATGAAACAATGAAACAATACAAAGAGTAATACAGACACCAAAGAGCAAATTCCGGTCTTTTCATGATGCTGTGCAATCCTTTCACATTTCTTTGACAATTTATGAAAACTGTAAATGATTCATAAAGAAAAGAAATACCCAAATTAACTAATAATGAAAAGGTAATTCATAATATACAGTAAGTTACTATTGGTATACAGTATATGCTACTGTGTATGTCTGCCCTGGTGTCTGCTGTGCTTGTGGCGTGTGTGTGTGTGTGTGTGTGTGTGTGTGTGTGTGTGTGTGTGTGGTTTTAAAGACGTTAACAACACTGCAAGCTCTTCAGCATGTTAGCGGTAAGGCTGTTATCACACTATACTGACACTCCACACTTGTTGTCTGTCATAGTGGCAAACTTTGGGCTATCTGTAATATCACAAAAACACACAGAGCCTTCCTGGATGTTTAATCCTTTACAGTGCCATGAGTGCAATTATATATTTTGTGGGTGTTAGCACAGAAGACATCAAAGCAAAACAGGGACAGTGTTGGTGTGATGCACTACCTAGGAGTCAAAGAAAATTGTTTACTGTAAAACACTGTTTAAAAAGCAGTTGATGTGTTTAGCAACTGTGATTCCTGTAGACAACTGGCCAAACAAAGACAGACATCTTGTCAATACATTTCCATTGTATCTACAATGGAATTTGCTGGCAAAGAATTGTAGCTATCTACAGCAGGCTCTAACCTTTATTCTCTTATGTTATGGATAATGCTCTCTCAACCATCCCCTGAATGCAACACATTCCCCACACTATGTGTGGTTTGTTGAAAGTCTAAGATATGTAAGAAATCCCAACCTAAGTAAAAGTAAGAAAGTGGAAAGTGACGCACACAATGTTTTTGAAATGATACTGTTATCTGTATATAACCCATAGATTACACTGAACATGCAACATTGCTATTGGGTAACACGTATCCTAAGGTGGGTTTTCTTTCTTCAATTGTGTTATTTTATGGTGTTCAAATTCACTTCTGCATTACAGCTCTATATGGACTCACCTTCACACTGGAATGCCTCCTTGAGGTTGAGCAGCACATCAGCGAACCCCCGTACATCATTCACCAGATGCATTACATACTCCGGATCCACTCCTGGTGCCCCCACCAGGTGAGAGGTTAGCCCCATGCTGCTCAGAAGATTTGGGATCTTAGAACTGCGGCCCATATCCCAGGTCTTGGTGGATCCAGCAGACAGAGATCCTGTGTGGGGCTTGGAGAGATGTCGTGGCAGACCCTGGGTATGTTTAGTCCCACCGCCACCATTGCTGCTGCTCTTCCGTAGCATCCCAGCAGCCACCCTTCACAGGGGGTAGAGCAGGCCAGCTAGCCCCTGAACTTAACACGCTGCCCTGGTCCCTGGATGGCTGAAAGACAAAAGAATAATGGTTGAAGATGATGCGTTTGATTGTCTATGTGGGTGGGGGTCTCCTCTTAAACCTCAGGGATCTACTGTATAATTGTTAAAGACCTGTTAACCTGTATAGTAACCGCTTGAACCAGAGGATCCAAAGTTACGTTATACTCAAAAATTCTTATGAGTTGTCTTTAATAGAAACCAACTGTGACGTTATGTGGCTGTTACTCCAACGTTAAATTTAGAGGTAACAGCAAGCAAATAACCTATATTTTATGGTCCATCTTTACATTTTCTTTTGTGCCACAATATGATTGACCTGTTTAACGTTAACGTTACGTTACAATGGTTGTAACGTTAGCTTGTTTGTAAAACTACGTTATCTGTCTATACATAAAAGCACCACCACACATTAGAAAATAATATACTAATGAAAATAAACATATTTAAAAGAACAAAACTAAGCAAAATCTCAGGAATGAATCACACAACTCCAGCACATCAAACAACGCGACATCAACATTTCTTTTTCCGGACAGTTTACAATGAACAAGTGATGCTGTCGACCCGGGTCATAAACTGCTTTGCTGGCACAGCCAGAACACGCTACTTAAACTCACCTCCTCTGCAGTTTACTGACATAATGGCCACGATATCCAAACAAAACGTTACTTAATGGGGCACGTGAAACCCCAAGAGCATTTCCGAGAAAAAAACTCCAACGACGGCTGAAAGCTGTCCGCTTTGAGTCACTGTACATCGGAAAGTAATGTTAACGTTAGCCTACAATCAGCAACTCTCAAGTCAATCGTAATTTACTAGTTTGTCACGTGACGGTACAGACGTGTTTTGATTGGCCAGATCCTCTCAACGGAATTAAGCTGTGATGCCTTCATGAGCGGGCGGACATTCGGGTAACTGATTGAACTGGATGAGTTTTACAATAACTTGCTAAGAGACAGTGTAATGCAGTTTTATTAAATGCATGTTATATTTGAAAGGACATTTCAAATAAAGCATATTTGTAATTGTAACTTTCGGCCTCGCCTGAAAACATGTAACATTTAAGAGACCGGTCATCACATTTGTTCGATTACCTATGAATGTTCTAAAAAACTTAGACATTTAGACATTTTTCAGAAGGAAAATGTCTAAATGAAGAAGTTTAAAAAAAAACTAAAATTTAAAAGTAAAAATAAAAGTCAAATTTGGACTTTTGCAAGAACATCAGATATGGCATAATAGTAATGGCTAACAGGTAAATAAGTTGTAACTTGTGTGTGACAAACCTTGTTTGTGTTATAATATCAAGTACTGCCAAAAAATAAATTCCACTTTTTATTTTTTGTTTCAATTGCTTGAATGAATAAGTGAGTTATTCATATGATATTATTTGGATCAGAAATAGTGCTAGTCTACATTTTTTTGAAGAGATTTTACGGTGCTTTTTCCATGTCTAGGCAGGGCAAATAATAATATAGCCTCATTACTTTGGTTCATTTTCAGTTTTGATCAATGGGTATTGTTCCAGACAAATAAAAGAAACTAAAGCAAACTACTGGAACCACTGCTGCCATCTAGTGTACACATGTAACAATAGAAAACCTACAGTATGTAACAGACCCTGGCAAAGTATAGTATGGGAATTCTGGATATATACATAATCTTATACGCAACAAAATTATATTTTTTTCAGACAGCATTACAAAAACAGTAAACAATGTTTTACTTGTTATGTTATGTTGAGGTGAGGTCATGTAAGTCAGTGATTCTCAAAGTGGGGTCCGAGGACCCCCAGTGGACCTTGAAACATTTTAAAGTGCCCATATTATGAAAAAAACTCTTTTTCTGGGATTTGGGGTGTTCTTCTGTGTCTCTGTTGCTTCCACACACATACAAACTTTGTAAAAAAATCCATCCATGCTGTTTTGAGTGAGATACGGTTTCTGAATGTGTCCTGCCTTCAGTCTCCGAGTGAGCTGTTCAAAATCGGCACGGCTTGTGATGTCACAAGCTGAAACGAGCTGACTAACCACAACTGTTAGCTCGTAGCAATAAAATGCTAATGCTAACGCTAGCATGCTACCTCATTCTCAATAGCAAAGCACTGCTACAACACACACAAGTTCACCATAATCTACAAAAGAACATGTGCGCCCTCATTTAGAAGTCTCCCAGCTAATCCTGCCTTGTAACTGACTGAAGTTGGAAAAACAGCCTTTCTTTTACTGTCTATGGAGCTAGCTAGCTGACATGATCTACATCTGAGCTACTGCACATGTGCGAGTGCAATCAAAGATAGTACAGAAGAAGAAGAAAAGAGGTCTCACTCTGTAGCTAAAACAGAGACCAGGTGAAAAGAGGATCTGCAGCAGTGAGAGAGAGCTGTGCAGTACAACAAAAATATGGTGTTTTTTGAAAATTAAACCATGTAAACCTATTCTGGTACAACCTTAAAATACAGTTATGAACCTGAAAATGAGCATAATATGGGCACTTTAAGATTCATTCATTTGAATCATCATGAAATAAAAATGTATATTTACTTTTCTTTTTAAAAGGCTTCATAGGTCAACGAATATTTTACTTTGAAAATCTATTTTAGTTCATAGATTACTTTCTAATCTAACCATATAACTGATCTAATCTAAAACTCTTAGAACCTGCAAATATGTTTACAGTTTTTTTCAATGGCTAAACGGACAGTGGTCACAACTGAAGCCACGTGCAAAACTTTAACTACAGCATTACCAACAGTCACCTGAGCTAAACAGTTAACATCACCTGCAAAGCTCATTCCAAGCAACACAACTCTTCGCACGTCACAAAACAGGCTCAGTGCATCCTGTGCACTGATCCTCGTCTAGATAACACACACTGTCACTCAGAACACAAACGCTAGCGTCAAACACCAGTACAGAATTTACAAACTTTTCATCTTTACAGTTTGAACAATTTGAGTGACTTCACACTACTCAATAGTTTCTTTAAAGAAAAGATATAGATTTTTTACATAAGGTAAACAAGAAGGAATGAAAATCAGCAGTTTGCTTCAATTTAGTATTTTGGCTCTAGTAATTTATGGGAAAACAAACTGAAGGTACATAACAGTAACAAAGAATAGTGTGACTAATCCTGCCTCTGTCCAGCATCATGCGGCAAGTTTTCTTCATCACATGTCTGCATCATCTCTAAATACAAATGAATGTAGTGTTTCCATTGCTTCCACATCCATTACTTTCTGAAAAACAGTAAGAACACAGTTTTACTATAGTGAAGATAGTGTTTTTCACACTGTGTATGTATTCTCAGACATCTTACCTGGACATATTGGTATATTTTCTCTTTTACCTGTTCACTATTTCTCTCAAACAATACAGTCTATAATTGTTTCATTCTTATTTGGTGTTTGTATAAAAAAAAAAAAGGCTTTCTGGGCTTTCTCTATATACCATATATGTTCACCAACTAGTCTAAAACAAGGCACCTACTTAGGCTTTCAGCTAAAATTGCAATCAGTGTTTGATAGGCACCAGACTGATATGTATTCTGTTTTGAATGTGTAGTTAAGAGTTTTGACAGCAGTGTCTTAGTATTTGAACAAAGTGCTTTAAATCCACAGTGTTGCGCAGGTTGTGGTTAAAGCCATGGGATAAGTGTGTAGAGTTTTGAAAACTGTGTTCAAGCAATGAAAACTAGACTAGAGTTTGGTCCACGTGAACAGCTGCTGTGCAGACTGTAGATAGTTTTGCACGTGGCGCCAGTGGTGCCCACTGTCGTTTAGCAATTGAAAAAAACTAATACATGTCTAATATCTTTCAAATACATTTTTTATATTGTTCTTTCAGATAACTAAGACTATAGAAGTGTAAAAAAATACGCTACATCAAATGACTCCAAGGGAAATACATGCGGGGGTCCGTGGTATATTATCTATCTTGTAATGGGGTCCTTGGCAGAAAAACAATTGAGAAACTCTGATGTAAGTTAGCATGGTGAAACTGATGTGAACTGAAAAAAAAAACATAATTCCATTCACATGGTTAATCAGTGTTTGTCTTTATTTCAATATACAAAAAGATGGATGTTTTTTCATCTAGTTTATATTTCTAAGGATTTCAACTCACAGATAGTTACCATTCGTACTGTTTTAGTGAAACCAACCAACCAACATACACGCACACACACAGTTCACATAAACAGGGAAGGTCACACGATTCAGTCAAACATCCATTCACACTATGACAAATGAACAATATGTTGACTGTAAATCAAAAAAAGGATTTTGCTTTCACAGGATTCACACATGAAAAGGAAGCAACCCTTTACATTTGTCAAGTAAATATATACAAGATAGTTGATTTGTTTTTCCTTTTTTTTTGATGAGACTGACTCCATGTTAGTGTTACTAACGAGGTAAGCATGAGGTAACTGGTTTTTCTGTTCAGAAGAGCTGGGTGTAAGACAGCATTTGGAGGTAACAAACGACGACGGTAGACTTTCCTTCGTGATCGTTGTTGTTCTGGCACAATACGTGAAAGCACCCGGGTCATGTTCAGCTATTGACACAAACATTCAACCCACAGCACTTCTGCTATGCTGTGGGTCTTAATGGGTGTCCTCATCAGAACATGATCCAGGTGTGATGAGATGTACTTTATTGATCCGCAGAAGAAAACTGCTAAGTCACAGCTGAGTTTAACTACTTAAACTATGATATTCAAGTGACTATTGCTGTATAATATATATTGCTGGACTCTTGGACCACACACATGCCACTGTTTACATGAATCACAATGAGGCTGCATTATCAATCAATCAATCATGTAGTTATAGACACATTGATGATTTCCAAACACTAAAAACCATTATCCTGTATGGATTGATGTTAAATTTTTTTTTTCCCCAAACTGCACATGAGCAAGCGTCACATACTACAGTTACACCACTGTTAAAAATCACTATCTTTCCACAGCACTAATCAAAGCACAACAGATGAACCTGTGTGTCCAACATGGTTTAACTATCACCAAACAGGTCAGAACATCACATCAGCGGGTTAATATTGAGGTAATACTGAATCAAACTGGCATTTCCAGCAAGGGGCCAATCACAGAAGCCGCCAGGACCAAATTATCAGGGATTTGTTTTTGTGTGTGCGTCTGTTTTTCGACGATATACACACACACACTAAGCTTTCTAATACAAGTGCTACCTACGCAGCTTCTGATTCAGAGGAACTGATACCATTATTCATAGAAATCAGTAAACCAATCCCTATTCTTAAATTGTTTGTGTTTGTGTGTGTTTGTGTGTGTGTGTGTGTGTGTGTGTGTGTGTGTGTGTGTGTGTGTGTGTGTGTATATATATATATATAAAAATTCACAGGGCTAGTTGTCAAAATGACTTTTAAATATGTAAAGGTGGAACTAAAATATCCCTTTCTGTGAAATGAGAACAATACAATAATGCCCTGATTTTGTATATTTTTTTTTTTTCAGTGTTCGGCCACTGTGTGTACAGGTCTATTTACAAGAATCGGCCTCTCTTCTTTTAGGTTTGTACAGCATTAACACCATACAGGATTAACACCATGACAACTAGTCAGGCTCTATTTAAAAATAAATCTCCACAGACAAAGAGGCCCAACCGGCAATAAAATATCTCAACTACTAAAACACAATAAAATACATAACACAACTTGATATACATGTAGAAAAAGCCTGAGGTACTTGTCAGAATATCTGAGGTCAGTCTGGAGGAGTAAGCAGCTGCGGGCTTACCCAGTCAAAAAAACACACACAAAAAAATATATAAGCCTCACATAATATCATTAGCGTTATATTAACAAAAGAATACATGTACAATGTACATCTACAAATCCTTGAGTGTCCTGGAATAGTCACAGCAGCATAACGGACATTCAATGTATGGTATTCATGTTATGGTACAACTATGGCATTGCATTTGAGACAAAGGCAACCATTTGAGCTCTCCTTGCATGATGTATAGTGACTGAGGTATCTGGGGACTGGTGTCCGACTGAGTCTATTGAACAAACACCCATGCAAATTAAAAACAGACATGTTGCTTACTCAAGTATGGCCCTCGCAAGGATAAACCCCAACTATCTGTCCATGGTTCTTACTTTAAAACCACACTATCCATCTCACATCATTTAGTCTTCAAATTCACTCACTCACACACTCTCACACACACACACACACACACACACACACACACACACACACTTCAAATCAAGAATGTGTAACATTGCAACTCCAGACACCTACTCCTGGCACTGGCAAAGGAGTAACTCTGAATTTCTACAATTAAAAAACAAAATAAAATCCAGGAATATGTCCACGATAGCTAGCTGGATAGCTTGGCTCTCAACTTAGAGAAAATGTTCCAAAGAAGCGTACTGGATACCTGAGAGGTAGTTCCCCTGGGACAAGACGCTTGTCCCAAATCTTCAAAAAGTCCATAATGTCCAATACAACTGCTCAGCTCCCATTTTAGCTCCTCCCATGCGATAAAACAGCTGTGCTCCGATTTTTTTCGTTTTTTTAATTCTGAGGCATTCACAGGTTTAAAATAAGGGAGCACACTCGAGTTTAAAAACCGAGAAGCTTCGACCCCTGAGGAAGATGAATATATTTTGTCTAACAGTCTCAAAACGGTTCCTCCGAGGTGTGCAGCACGTCGTCCGAGGTTTGGAGCAAAAGTTCATTTCATTTGGCCACAGACAATCATGACCAAGACAGGAAAAACGACAACTTATGAGGTAATAAAATGGACTAACAAAAGAAATACATGAGGTAATGACGACATTTAAGATTTGACACATGGGCATTATCAGATGTGCCCATCGCATAACTTATTACTACTTCAAAACTACAGCAGATGGATGTGTTAGTAAGATCTGACTTTAAACACCAAAAACAAACAAAGAAAATACCAGTATTGGGATAAAATAGCAGCTGCATTTAAGTTGCTAGTTGTTGTCGTTTTTGTGATTTTAAATATTCACAGAGATCCGCTGAGTTTGAATTCGAAAAATAAAAAGTCAGGAGCTCAGGTGGAGGATGGTGTCACCCGTTCAGGTGCTGGACTCTTTGGGAGGTAGGTCCTCGTTGGTGAGAGACGTCACAATGCAGACGGGGATGTCTGAGGTAGTGCTGCTAATCGTTCTGGCGATCTGGCCGATGCGCTCCTCGACACAACCGGCGGACAATCGTGCCTCTGCGTCGTGGTCCCAGCATTCTTCGATGGTCTCGCACATCTGGCTCAGACCCTGTAGACACAAACCAGAAGTTATAGGAGAGTAAGTCCTTAGTTCTGTTTTCTTACTTTATTAAAAGGGCACTTTTTTTTGTACACAAGTTTCAAACCCAAACATTAAATAAAAATCCATTTCACAGGACAGAAATTCCTCACTTTTTCTGTGGCCTAAAGGTGTAAATATAACTGCCATCATTATATCAGAAACTACAAAAACATAACTGATTCAGAGAACTATGACCTCAAATGATTGAGCTGTATTCACTGTGTAAAACAAATAAAAAAAGTAAAAAAGAATGTATGACATCCTGGTATTGCTGTTGAAACTGCTGGAGCTATTTTTCCACTGTTACTCACAGGATGTTTGAGCCAGCAGTCCTTGATGGCTGGACGCATCTTCTTGTGCACGACCACATCCTGCAGATCCTCCAGGGAGGGATGCTGGCCTATTTCATCCTCAAACGGCAGCATGTACTCGCCAACTGTACCTGAGGAGGGGGGGGCAGTAAGTAAGTAAGTAAAAGTAAGTAAGTAAGTAAAAGTAAGTAAGTAAGTAAAAGTAAGTAAGTAAAGTACAGGATGGAAAGCGTTACAGAGATCAAGTCAAGCAAATAGTGCAGCATTTGGATTTGGAAAATCCGAAACTTGCTCTCTATTTAAAAGAGTAACTACCCACATTACACCTTTAACCTAGATCAGATAGCATTTCCAGGCAAAACGAAAACTAATCCTTTGTCTATTAGGTCAGTCTGAAGCACAGTGACCTTTCACCTGTGTACGAGGCAGCATTCCTGCACTGTTTGACTCACCGTCTGTCTCTGTGCAGCGGGACACCAGCTCCCACAGCACCAAGCCCATAGCATACATGTCTATTCTCAGGAAGGAGTCTCGCTGGAAGTTGATGGCTCCCTCCAGCACCTCTGGAGCCATGTATCGCCTCGTACCCACCTGGCAGGACAATGGATTCAGGTATATATGAAAGAAAGAAAGAAAGAAAGAAAGAAAGACATAAATAAATGTGTGTATGTATGTATGTATGAATAATATGAAATGCTTGAATATACACTTTTAAATTATTTTCATGATTAAGTACTACCACCGCATCTCTAAATGTTGAACCCTACAATAGGAAACAGCCTCTATGTGCTTTATTCTTAACTCCTACTTTTAACTTCTCGCTTGTAATCAAAGTGGGTTATTTAAGCTCTTTTTGACAATAATCAACAGAAAAGACTTTCATGTCAAAATAAAAAACCTCTACAAACCAGAGTTACTGACTCAATAAATATTAACTATTTAATATTTACTAGGAAATTTCTACATTGCACCAACTGTATAAAGCCTAGCCTATGTGAACATTTCAGAAAAATCAAGTGACAATTCCTCAGACTGGCATCAAAGTGCCAATGTGGAATTAAAGTAGTGAAGTGATTCCATACCTGGCCATGCGTGTCACCTGGAGGTTTTCCTGGTTCAAATCGTACAGCGAGCCCAAAGTCTCCAATGATTGCAGTCAGATCATCTCGTATCATCACATTCTTACTCTTGAAGTCCCTAGAAAATTAATTTCAGGACAAACTCATTAAAATGCTGTAATTATAGAGATGTTTAGTCACATATTAGTCTATGGACTTCCAGGGGAAAATAACTAAATCAAGCACAAGCAGAAGAGAGGAGTACTAAAATGAAATGTCTGATTTTCAGTGATTTGAGTTTTTAGAAAAGCCAGTAACAGTTTGTTTTCTCTACCTGTGTGCAATGGTGGGTTTGGGCCCCTCTCCCTTGTAGCTGGGAATGTCCTCATGGAGGTAAGCCAAGCCGCGGGACATGGTCTCTGCTATGTGACACAGCTCACTCCAGGTCACAGTGTTACCCTTCAGGTGGTCCGTCAATGAGCCCTATGCACGCACGCACAAACAAAAGATTCAGGAAAAAGGATTAATAACTGCACAAAAATCAAATGTCTCAGGAAAATCTACTGTAAATGTCCAATGACTTAGCCAACCATATCCCTGGAACAGATAGTGTTTGGTCCTGTGTTTGACTTAATTTGCTAGCCAAATAGCGTATTCTGGAAGAATCACCAGAAGCGTCTAAATTCACAAAATATAGCTTAAAAAGGTCCAATATATTTACTGTAGTGACTCCAAAAAATGACCCTAATGCATCATCAGATATTATGGAAACATGCTAAGTTGAAATACTATCTTTTCTGACAACAATGCTAATGCCAGTATTTTCTCCTTTTGAAATTTCCATTCCGTGACAGAATTTCTGTTTGCGTTTTGGCCTGTGTGTTGTTATCAACTGCCCAGTAAACCCAGCGCACCACAGCTGTAACGATAGTACAGCCATGAAAGCAGCAAACTAACGAGCGGGATCAACGGAGATAGATTCTACCCGACCTAAAAAAACCTGCATGTTTCTAACAGCATGACCAGAGATGTAACAAACCCCAGGTAAATATTGGAGATGTATTTGAAAGATGGAGACAGCTTAGAGCCCAAAAGGACACAGACTAATTTCCTCCTGAACAGGTAGCTAAACATTAGCTTCAGGATAATTTATCACGGCTACAAGGGACGGGCATTTTATGTCATTACACAACATTCGTGTATTCACATTGAATTACATAGCTAGAGTACCAGAGTTGGTTACTCGCAAAACCAAACTGAGACACAGCCAATAAAGTGATCCCGACTGGTCCTGGCTAACGCCGCCATGCTAACCCTGCTAACGTTACCGGAGGACCAGGTAAGCGGGCCACGGCTGTTTACAACGTGTAGCTTGTTCAGCAGCCGCAGCCGACAACGGTGAGTTATTTTAAGCCAAGAGAGGGGGGCTGTAAATTGGGAAGAGGGGGCCGTGAGTTTGCAGTGTGTTTAGCGATTGTCGCCGTAATTCTAAGCCAATAAAGTGTGTTCAGTCGGGTGGAGAGGACGGCAAGGTAGTGTTATTTTTAGCGGTTCCTACTGTAATTCTAAGTCGAGGAAGTGTGTCTGTCTATCCGGTGGTGAGGATGGCGAGGTTGTTATGTTTTTAGCGGTTCCTACTGTAATTCTAAGCCGAAAAAGTGTGTCTGTCAGTTGGGTACAGAGCTCCGCGTGAGTACGGGCTTCTGTGACTGTCAATATAGCCAGCATCTAACGTTAGCTACTCCGCTGTTCTGTGAAGTAATGTCTGGCGATGTGAGATAGGTGTCTAGCAACATTGTTGTGGATGCTCCTTCAGCACGGTTTGGAGGAGGGTCTGGCAAAGCAAAACTATGGGTGCTGCGGTCTCAGCCTGGCAACCTCCGTGAACTTCGAGTCTGGGGAGAAGGGGGGGGGGGGAGATATGACTCTCTCCAGGATTTTTGAATTTGTACTGCAGTAACTATTTTAAACACTAGCTGTCAGTATTACATATTGCACCCTTAAAATATTAAAAACACTGACAAAATTGAAAACATTAAACCAAACAGATGACACATGCACAGATGGCACTGAGACCATTACTGGAACTAAATACGTTTGTGCCACTGCCATAGATAAAAGGTGCTACGAGGACAAACCGTGACAGTTACTACACACATGTAATGCTACATTTGTGGTTATGGTAATTATTGTTTAATCATGTTTTGATGTGTTAATACCTTTGTTGAGAAGTCCAATGAACAGGATATTCTGGTAGCCTCAAGGTGTTTAATCATAGTATTATTTCAGGCACACACGTTATAACTGCCATTTTTGAACAACAAAACTGTCTGTATTATTTTTTACCCTCCATGCGAAAACGCTGTATAAATCTAAGAATACAACTCTATCACTAAAGGTATGTATATGGTGTACTGCAGACTTGTCATGAGTAATAAAATCCACTTTAATAAAAGCTGCCATGCTCTTTTGTTCAGGTAAATAAAAGGCATCTGCCAATATTGGAAAAAGTCCAGCAGTTCTAGTAAACATGAGCCCTATACCTATATGTGGGTATATATAGTAAGATGTGCACTCACCCTCTCATGAAACTCTGTGATAAGCCACAGCTCTGTCTCCAGGTTGGTGCCGTGCTTCTCTGCAGCGATGTAACGTAAGAGGTTTTCATGCCGCATCCCTGGAGTCAGGAATATGTCTCGCTCGTTTTGCCATGACTGCTTGTCCTACGCAAACACACATAGACCAGAAAGTGTTTAGGTCTTGATGATTTATACAAGCAATTTAAAAACAAGAATCATAATTCCTTATATGTTACACAAAGCAGCTAGCCCCAGTTTGTGCCTCTCATGTATTAACATTACATTCCAGTCAAATTTTCTGTGGTAGTTCCCGCTACAGAAGGTGTCTCCAGGAACACATTTTGCCATGATGACACAGACAGATTTAAAATATGAAAACAATACCAGCAGTGCTCTTGCGGCTGGTAAATATTCTATCCACTGCATGACAAAAAAGATGTTTTAACCTCTGTTCCCGAACAAAGATGGTAGCCAAAAATGAATGAATAAAAAAAAAAAAAAAAAATCAATCCCCATTTTCAATTTGTACAATGTGAACCAAAAATTAAAAAACTGATGGTACTTTACAATATTTTAAATTTTTATAAAAATAAAATGTAAATATTTTGCTTTGACATATGTCTTTTGTGGCTACCTGGATTTGGCAATACAGTCCCAACTTGACAAATGGGTTCAACATTTTTTTTATTTTTTATTGTGCAACAGATATTTATTCATCCAAATGGTATGGTGTCTTTGAGGATTTCAAAGATAAAATGGTCATTTATTTATATCTATCTATCTATCTATCTATCTATCTATCTATCTATATATAAATAAATAAATAAATAAAAGACCATTTTATATTTGATTGCTTGGCACTGACTCAAAAAAGTAATAACAACTGAGAGGAACTAACTGGAAGCTACGACGCAGCATTGACATGATAAAAACTTACAGAAATGCTTTGAATTAATGGACATACCTGAACAGGGAAGACCTTTACAGCAACATATTCGCTCATCAACTGGGCTTTCCAAACACAACCAAAGCGCCCCCTAGCTTTGATTTCCAGCAGCTGCAGTGGTTTCAGACCCACCAAGGGGGATGGAGGAGCTGGTCCAGGATCCTGAATAACAGACAAGAAAAACCAGTTAAGTCCTGTTCTTCTGCTAAATTGATCTAAAAAGATGTTGGCACTTCTCTTACCCTTAGTACAAAATCTTACAGGAATATAAGAGAAGAACTGGGTGATTAGGGTAAGCAGCCACCATGACTGACATACAGTTTAAAGACATGCAGTGAAAGACTAATCTTTAAGCACCACAGATGTCACAGATTACCACCAGAGAGTCAGACTGGGGTATGGCCTCTCTCACCTCGCTCAGGTCTACATGGCCGTAGGGAGGTTTGCGGTGGCGGTACATCCACAAGGCCAGAACGAGGGCCAGGGACAGCACACAGAGAGGCAGCAGGGAGTACACAAGCACGTTGAGCAGGGACGGCACTCGGGGTGGAGGCCGGATTTTTACTGTCAAGGAGTAACAGAATAATTACAGCATGACAGCTTTTTTGACATGTAGGTTATAACCAGCGTCCCTCCCTGCAAAACCTGAATTTAAAACGAGACAGGTATCATTATATATAGATTGTCCAGCCTTGATCCTTACAGACCGAGTTACTACAGAGTCTTTAAAATATACAACAAATAGGCTTGTGGCGGTGTGCTAAACATCTACTTTCAGTAACCTTTCTAGTCAGTATTGGACTATGCAAATAGAAGATTATTATAGTGTAGTATTATATGTTGAAATGGCATTTTAAAGAAAACTACAATGTCAAGAAGGCAAATTACCAGATTTCTTACAAGGCATTATTTAGCAACATTTAAAAGGAAACAAATCACCACGTCTGTGTAACACGCATCAGTGTGATATACACAATATTTTGTTACTACCAGATGCAAGGCTAAGCTTTACTCCCACTAATCGGAGGGGAAAAGCAAAGACCTATTTTTTGCTTGTACTAAATGCGGGGATGCATTTGCCACTCACCTCGGTTGCCACTGCCAATCATGTCAGGAAGGTGGGTGAATCGTTCATTGCAGTAGTTGCCCTCGCAGCAGCAGAAGAAGACCTGAGGGTTTTCCTCCATGGAGACACACTCTTGCCTAAAAAGGTAGATGACACTCCTAAATTATAGCTTCAATAACCAAATGTCAAAACAAGATACATGTCAAGCAGTTTTAATAATAAACAATGGGGCCAAAATATCATGATAGTAAAACTAACGTTTTGTGATCTGGACTCGAAGAACCAAGTAAGCGAGTGTCGGCTTTTTTTTCCTTTTGTTTTTATACATCTGCTGTACATAAGCCCGCTGATAATTGTCAGGACTCTGTCTTTAACCCATGTACTCATTGCTATTGGTTAGTGGTAATGCTGCCAGTGTATGAGCCAACAGAAACTACAATATATCTGGTACTTAAATGAGCAAATTATCTTTTATTGAGAATATATTGATTTGTTAACCTTGCTAATTATCGCCATACAAGTCACTCAAGGAATGGTCAGCCATGATTCAGAGAAATCACAGGTTTTCTAACACTTCATACACAAGACTGCAGAACTGCTCTTAAATGCTATAATTATGTCTTTTTAACATCGACTCTCAACTTGTTCACAATTGCCAACCTGTCCATCGCTCTTGATTTCCTGCCACTATTGTATTATCCCGTTATAGTTATAATAATTTCAGCCAATAGCACTTCAGACTGAAGCGGTTTCCCCTGAAAACTGTCAACAAATTTGTACCTGCGAAACCTACAATTTGTGCACATCCATTTCCAGCAAAGTTTTCGAAAATATGCTTTTGGAGTAATATAGTACATGCTGTGTTTAACTCTAATATGCTTCTGTGAGACCCATAATAGCACTCCTTTTTATCCTGACTTTCTCAAAAGCTGCAGGTCAATCTTGTAACTACCTTTAATAATCAGAAACAAATAGAACAGATAAAACACATTACACAAAACCTATTTTATTGCTGGCTAATGGTTAATTCTTTATACACCCACCCACACAAACGGATGTGTCATTTGGGGTAGGTTATTATAGTTCTGTTTTCTCCAGATAGCCTTTATGAGCCACCAGAGGTCTCCAGCTTTTTCTAAATGCAGTGGCTTGAATATTAAAGACTAAAAAGTTTGCTCACACCACAAAGCTCTGCACAGGCTGCTGATAAAGCTAGTTTAAAACTCTCCTCCTTACTTACAAATTCCTGAGTTGCCCAGTGCCACCATATCAATCTGCCATCATCAGGCTGTGGGTACAGAGCTGTACTCTGCACCGTTGATAACAATGCAGACTATCTGGTAACCCTTGAGATTTATATATTGGTGATAAGGCAATGCAAATAAGTAAGACAGTCCTGCATCTCTACATTTTATGTAAAGTTTGGATGTTTTAGGGCTGCAACTGCTGATTTCCCATACTGATAAATCTGTTGATCCATCGTTTACTCTGTAACATGTAATTAAAAAAAGAAAATGCCCTTCAAAATGTTCCCAAACCATGAGATGCCATCTCTAAATTGCTTGTTTTGTCTGACCAAGGCTGTGGTGGAATTTCCAGAAACACCATGTTGTGGTAAGATGAGACTAAAGGGAAAGCCAAGACAACATCAGGTCATTCATAGGTCACAGGTCAGGGGACTAGAATATTCAGCCAGTCTCTAATAACCAAAACTGTTCATGTATAATTATGTTTGTCTCTACAGATTCAGGGATCTAGGAATCAGGACTGTCTCCTTTTTGGAGGTCGGAGGGCCAGCCACCCTTAAGCATACTTTCCAGAGAGAGAGATAGGCTTTAGTATCTGTGTTTACGGCGCCTGCAATATCTTTGTTTACCTTAAAAGGTCCAGCTAAACATAACGCCTCCAGCATGAGTTTAAATACACCTTCAGGAAGACAGGAACTTCAGAGAGCTGGGACAGCATTGCACAATAACACATCGTGGTTATACTGTACTGCCTGCTTATTTGTCTCCTCAATTGAGTGTTCATTAAATGCTTCTGTGTAAGTCATAAGTCTCCCGAACCTTCTTCACTTATGGGAGTTGAGTTGGGAACCGGAGGGTCGCCGGTTCAAGTCCCCGTACGGACCAAAGTACGGAGGGTGGATTGGTAGCTGGAGAGATGCCAATTCACCTCCTCACTGCCAAGGTGCTCCTGAGCAAGGCACTGTACTCCACCAACCGCTCAGGGCGCTGTTCCAGCACTGGCAGCCCACTCACTCTGACATCTCTCCATTTGTGCATGAATAAGTCCTGAGCATACGTGTGTGTGTGTGTGTGTGTGTGTGTGTGTGTGTGTATTTCAGGCCTGTGTGTAGTGATTACTAACAAACAGAGTGTAAATTGTAATTTCCCCACTGGGGATCAATAAAAAGTATAAATTTAATTTAATATAAAATTAAATATTATAAATTAAATGAATGAGTTGTGCTGCTCCTGGCTTTTTCCTTAAAGGCCAAAAAAACTTTACAGGTCATTCTCACTCAGTTTGAGAACCACTAAATGTTTGCAATTTCTCCAGTTGATCAGCTGATTGAAAAATAGTTTCCGCATAAGTTGTTTTATTTCTGTCGCTGAAAATTCCCCAGGTCAAAGAAATCTAGATATATCTAATTACATGTGGCTACTGAAGCAGATATTTGTGTTGTACTCACTGCCAGTCACTCTGGGTACGAGCCAGACACCTAAAATATAAATGTAAATGCATGGTGGCGATGCACTCGCTCAGTGACCCGACCTGTCATAGCAGTTGAAGTCGTCCAGCCAGCAGCCTTTCTTCACCAGCTTGATGGTCCCTGAGGAGTTGAGCCAGGAGGCATAACAGTGCAGTCGCTTGTCCTTCTCCCCCTCGCAGCGCTCAAAGCCGCTCTGGTTGGTCCTCTCCGTACGCCAGTTATCATTGTAGTACACGCACTCCCGGGTCTCTGCTTCGCCCAGACTGTACCCTGAAATGGACAGAAGGCCTCAGTCAGCTCACATCATAATGAATTGAAACTCAACAGCGGAAGCACAACATATGGCGCAGGATCCTCTCGATGCCACGAAGAAACATCTCCGAGCAGAGCCTCTATCATCACTCTGGCACACGGCCAAGTTTGGGAGCTCTCTTTAGTAAAAAGGGAGTTCCTCTGGGCTATGAAATTGTTGCTGAATAGTAGTTCAGCTTAATCAAAATTCACTGAAAGATATTTTCAGAGAGTAACAACTAAAAAGGAGAAAAAAAATTTAATTAGCTATAGAAAAACAATGGTATGCCCTAGTGTGATATAGAAACAGCGCATATTGGCATGCCACTTCTATAGATAAGGACTCCTGTATCCTGCTGGAGTTTGACACATCTGGAAAGACAGATAAGACCTTCTTCTTTAAGGGCTTTTACTGTCATTTAGCAGGAAATAATTTCCCTAACCAAACCAAGATTTGACAATAGCTGTCAGTCTCCTAACATTCAATCCTCTTTGTAGATTGAATGTTGGACACACTCAAGCAACACATTTAAGATGCCTTTTTGATGAATGATGAAGCAGATAAGATGCTGTACATGTCATTCCCAACGTTGCCTAATCTTTGTTCACAGAAAAAATAGTGCATGTCTCTTTAAATCCCTGCCTATATGAGGCTGCCCATCCCCCAGTGTTACCCCCACCAACCTATCACACACACACACACACACACACACACACACACACACAATGGATTTCATTATAGCATATAGGGATTCATGCAGTGAACAACCAAACATCATGCTCATTATTAAGGATCGTAGGAAGGTAGTAAGGACACACACACACAGCAGTGATGCTCCATTGAGCCGAGATGGCATTTCTGATATCTGTGGTCACATGATCCGCGAGGACTTTTACTACAAGATCATTCCCCAACCCCCCTCCCTCTGTCACTTATTGAGGCTTACACACGACAACATGAATTCTGGAGAAGCAGCTTACTATACACTCCCGAGCACTAATCTATAAACCATAAAGGCATTAGCTACAGTGCTATTTGGCACACATGAGACAGCACAATAAAAAATATAGTACATGTCGTAGAAAAACTAAAAAGTGAGGGGGGAAAGTGGATATTATCGTTTCCAAAACAACTATAGGGAAAACCTAGATAGGGGACAAAGGTAAACATGTTTTGAACATACAATAAAACCTCCCATATGAGTTGCAAACACTGGCAAAAAAACGCCAAACAAAAGAAAAACAATCCTTGCTCAATTTCACGTGGGAGTAAGTCACAGGCTTTGGAAAGGGAACTGTGTCTCAATTCAGGGTAAAGACCTAACGTAAGACAACAGCTGCTGTCTCGTCAAATCAAACGCACATCGATTTACGAAAAGGCTATTCAGAGAAAGTGTGTTTTCAAAGGCTTTTGTTCAGGCTGTAACCACAAACAAGAGTGCAGACCTGAGATGTAGCCTATAAGGTTTCAGGATGTTGATGCAGCTGCTGCCTTCTATTCCTGCCACTGTTAAGAAAGGCGAAGGGGACGCAACAGTTTTAAATTTGGATATCTTTTATTGCAACATTGTCAGCATTAAATACTATATTCAATGTAATCTAATACATTTTCTTTTTACATAAAAAGTCGCAGCTACTGCTAAACTATTTCTCGTGTGTGAAACTAGATGTGTACTTTGTGGGGGCAAACGGAGAAAATGCGATTGATGGGTAAGAGAATAAAAAAACCCACAACTGACCGATAGTATCTACTACTGCCAACAAAGTTTAAACAACTAACACACGTCAACTTGCTCGCGGGTCGACATTTCAAACGGAGACTATTACACGCACACATTCAGACAAAAATGTGTCTCCGACTCGAAAAAGAACTGTTGCAAATTCGGAACCAACAATAGCAGCTTACCTGCGCATAAAGTTCCCAGAAGAAGTGAACAAGTCAGCCATGAAAAAGACATGTTCCGTTTTAAATACAGGACAGAGATTTCCCCCGCTTCCCGACGCGAACATTAAAACTCAGGTTGTCCAAAACATCAGTCCAGGATCAAAACGACCACAGGCCTCTGGTCCCTCCAGCAGCCTAACCACCACCACCACCACCACAACGCGTGTCAATAGCCGCGACGCTGCAACAATGTTGCAAGAAAAGATAGGAGCGATTAACTGACTGCCAGACTGTTAGTCCATTAATATGTGCAGTATTTCGCATTGGAAGTGGATCCAAAAGCCGAATGGGAAGCCGTTAAACCACCCAAGACGAAAGCTCAGCGCTCTTTTTGAGGTTATTCACTTGAATAGTAGCACCGCTGCATCGGGAGGTCGGTCGGGGTTTACATGCATGTTACTGATCTGTGTCCAAAATGGCTTCTAAATGGGGAATGGGCTGCAAACAGGGAAACCCGGATGTGTAAACACAAAGAGGGGAATTCAGGCAGCCAGCGAGTGACCTTAACACGACTCCGAAACACGCCTGAAATTACTTCATTTTACCCTTGTATCTAACATAATAGAGCCTATATATAACAATTTAAATAATAAAAGAAGCCTAACAGTAGGAATATGAGGCGCTGGGGATAGATGTGTGCTTTCCACGTTGGTATTTGTCCCGGTTCCAACTGATAAACACTTGCACTTTTTGTGGTCAGAGTTGGTATTTTATAGTCTACTTTTCGGTTTATTATTTAGCCCGGGGTTTAAATTACATTATGAGGTAGGCTAATGCCTAATGATTTTACTGCTTACACGTAGAGGATAGTGGAATATAATTTACGCTTTTAGAAAACAAAAACAGCCTACGTGTGTTATTGAAATAATGTATTGCAATATTTTAACTGTGAAAGAACAGCTCACCAGATATGAAGTCAACTCTATAGGCTGAGGTAGGCTATACACAGTCTATATTTTTAAATAGCCAGTACTTACAAATTTAAAATATCAACGTATTAGCTCGTACAATATTTACATTATTAAGCAGGCCTATATATATTTATCGATGTTAATGTGATTAATATCTCACAAAAAGTATAATACATTCTGAGTTTTTTTTTCTATCTGAATGATCTTTTATGCATAAGTAGCAGTGCTAAAAATAAGCGACCTAATTTGGAGTAACAGGATACAAAAAAAAATGCTATTTAAAATGTATTCGTTCTAATTACTCATATTACCGAGACAGTGTTAAATATAAAATATACCTCACACAGCAAAACCAAAATAGAGCCAAACCATTGCTCATAATGAATCGCTAAGCATTTTGAGTTATCACAAAACAGGAAGTGTGTAACAATACTCTTCCCCAATTTCCAAACATGATATTCTTTTAATAGTATTTCTCTTGATAATTGCTAAAGAAGATGTGACATGACATTTAAAAAAAAAAAAGCTTTTTGACAAAGGGTTGGTGAGCCTGCCCACCGAACAAGTCTCCAGGCCAATAGACTTGTTGGCTTGTTGGCTACTTCTAACTTATTTTTAGAAGTATTTCCCTCAAAAAGGTCAAGGTTCAAGTAATTTCCTATGATTAATTGGGTATGCTTCTCTTTTGTAATCTCCCCAGGAAACGCATACCTCCATTAGAGCAATTAAACAAGGCTTATTAATAAAATAAAATAGATGTCTATAACAAGATCAAAATATCATGGCACGTGTTCGCTTTGTAGGCTATATCATTTAATACACTCTTTCAAAATGGAAATCCTTTGTGTAAAATAATAGATCCCATCATCATAGAAAATCAGCAATGTTAAAATGCCGTGAGGCCTTGCTCACAGTTTCCCTCTCTCTAACTCGTCTTTGACATCCAGACTAATGGCATGTTGGTGACACCCAGACAATTCATGGAGCAAATGGCCCCGGAATAAGGTTAGCCATATAGGTAATCGCTCTTAAACTAGTGCCGCTCAGTGTAACTCAAGACAAAGCATTTCCTCATTAAGCTCTCCTATATTGACCCTGTAACTCGATAAAGAGGCCATGAGCGTAACCTTGTAAAGATAGGTGTTCTGTTGTCATGACAGTTGGAAGAGAAATCACATGAGTGTTCATTAAAGGTCCACCGGCCACAACCGTGGTGTGGCATTCCTAAAAGAATGAGAGCATGGGGAGAAATGATGCAGTGGTGCATAAAAAACATCAAACTATGAGCTAATAATGTTGTAAAAGGCTGTTAAATACAACTTATGCCAGACAGGTAACTACTTATACTGCATTCTACATATCATATAATGAAAAACTGGATATAAACTTGTTAGACAAACTGAAATCACGTGGATAAACCCAGAATGTATGACATTAATTAATACATTATTCAGAATTTGTGTTTCTGTTCTTTTTTTCCACTTTTGTATTCAAGGAAGAATCAAGTGTCACTGCTGCTAAAAATCCCCATTGTGACTACTTTGACAACCCTAGGGTGGGCGTCACGACTTCACAGTTAAATAGATAAATGACACTAGGTGGTAGCAGAGATCCTGGAGCTCCCCCAGGGCAGGTGCAGAGACTTTATACACTGTATATGTAGGGAGGACATGCAGTTTCTATTGGTTACTGCCAACTGCCAAACATTCACTTGTATGAGGGAATGAGTTTGTTAAAAGGTTGGGTGACTGCTTTCTGTCTTTGTAAGATATAATTGTTGTGTGTTTTTTTTAAACCGTTTTTTACTCTTAAAACCATTTCATGTCCCTCCTGGATGTATTAAATGCCAATCTACCTGTCTATTATCTGTGTTCAGTGGTGTCCAGAGTATCTTATTTAACTTGGTAATGGATCCATTAGTATGAGGAAAAGGGATTCCGTTATGGTGTATGAGAGAGAGCAATTACCTGAATCATAGCCTGCAGCCATTTCTACAATGAAATATGGTGGTTAAGTTACTGTTCACACTGAGTGAGAATAAAAGGAGAAAACATGGAAATAAGATTAAAGATATTGTCGGATCACTACTTTATTTCAGCCTTTAAATAATTCAGTACAAAAATAAAAACAACAAACAATGTCATACATTTTCTTCATCTTTTATTATTTTACAGCCCCACAGAGTCAGAGGGAGATTACTTGACAGTGGGGTGTGTTTTTCATCAGTGGATGATCTCATCCCCGCAGTCACGTTGCCAGTGACGATGAGATGGTTTAGAAGTAGTTTGCCACCCTGCGAACAGACTTGATGTTGGGATTTTCCGCTTGCCACTCCATGTGGTTGCAGTAGTTTCCTCTCTCCACGATGTACATGCGGCCGCGGTAGTTAGGCTCCTCATACAGCACCCAGCTGTTTGAGAAAATTGATAAATAACATTAAAATAAATTAAAAAATTGCAGTTTACAATGTTAAATATGCAATATGCAGCTAAGTGAGGGGATAGAAGGTAAAGTTCATGACTTATCTGACTTGGCTTACATATTGTCTAAAGTGAAGGTTTAAAATACAAAAACAAATTTTTTTTACTTACCTCTTGTGGTTTCTAACAACATTATCATTACATTATTCATCTCCATTGTATTGTTATGATGGCCAAAATCTCACAGATGGATATCTATGTCTAGTCCTTGACAAAAACAACAACAAACAAACAAACTAACAAACTACAACAATTGTAAGTGAAAAGTTTTTTGCATGTCATCTCTCCCCTCCCCACCTCTCTCTCTTTCAGAGTCCATCAATGAAGACACAGTACACTAGAATATTCTAGCACATATTCTGGTGCTCATGTGCTCTAACAGGTTCAATCTAACTAAGTGTCCCCCTGCTGTAGAGATACATACGCTCCATCTCCATAAACCTTCAGGGAGTTGATGCAGTTGTTGGTCAGGCCTCGGGCTTGCAGGAAAGGACAGTCGTCACACAGCTCCACACACTGGCCTGAGAACTTGTCTCCCTCGAACAGCTCCATCCTGTAGTGCTCTCCATGCTGCAGAGGATAATGACATGCCCTCTCGCTAAGTCATAGCAGAAATGTTCGCCTTCGGCCTTTTGCAAAGGATCAAAGCCTCCTCCTTTATGTGACTGTGGCTGTATTGTTTGTGCAAACACTTGTACCTTTAGAAATCATAGAGGATAATATGTATAGCCCACGGCCACAGTATGTCTCAAGTGTTTTCATGCAGCTGATGGCGTTACTATATGCATGTTAATATGCATCTGTACTGCAAGACTAACTCCTGCATTATTATGAATCCAAGTTATTGAAATCATTCTGTCTTTAATTTATCAGAAAGCACTTTTTTCACAAATGAGGCCTCACATATGCCAGTGTGCCGGGCTTGTTTTTTTTAACAACCAAATATTTGTCTGTTGCTGGGGTCTCACACACACACACACACACACACACACACACACACACACACACACACACACACACACACACACACACAAACACTCTTACCATCCTGATTGGCCTGCAGGAGCCCATGTGATCGTTATGAGCATTCCAACGCTGGAATTCGGGGTACTCTCCATGCTCCAGAATGTACTGTTGGCCCTTAAAGTCTGGGTGGTCATAGCAGATGTAGGCTCCGCTCTCCACACGGACAGAGTTGACCCTGTTCATGAAGCCACGGTCCTGGAAGTTGTCGCAGTCACTGCAGATCTCCAGTTTCCTCCCAGTGAAACATTTTCCCTCATAGAACACGATCTGTTTTTTTTTTTTTTTTTTTGCAATGAAGATTTCAATAGTTTTCTCATAACAGATACTTTTATGGAAAGTGCTGCAAGTAGTCTAAAAGATATCTTGTAAATGTGCCACTCAACACTGTTAAAAGTACAATCTGAAGTTGGATCAGCCAGACATTACTGCCTTTGTGATTGACATTTGTTTGTGATACACATGATATGATTAACTTTAACTGTGACTGCATCCCTTGTTGTGGTACTCACCTTTCCTGAGTACTGAGACATTTTCCACTGTTAGCTGTTCCACACTGGTCACACTGTCTAAGAGTGGAAAAATGTGGACGCTCAGATATATATGGCCAACAGAGAGTGTGGTTGTATCGCGAGGCAGAGGCAACAAAAGCACAACAATGGGGGGTTTAGACATTTTGCCACATGGACAGTTTCCCTTACATGTGCCAGTGCTGATATTGGAGTTTGGCTCTAGGGGAGTCGAAACAATAGAGTGAGAGAGATTTTGCTATGATTGGGCTTTGGGAGTGATGTTGCACTGAGTCAGGGTTGTGGAATAATATTTGGGTGGTGTCCAAACAAGGGGAGGCGAGGAGGGAAAACAAACGTTAAAGCATAGGTGAAAGGACATGTATGAGCCAGTACAAACAAAACATCTGTCTTCTGACAAGTTGGGCGAGGAACTGGGAAAATGTAAACACAATGAGGTGTTGTCCCAGTCCATGTCTATGAGTTTCGATGGTGGCAGGTTGAACAGAGCATCCAGATGCCATACTCCAAAGCAGATTTCACTCCAGCTTTTCTTTACAGATGATTCTTTGTTTTTATTTCTCTGATGCTGATCCAGATCCAATCCTGGATCTGTCGAAACTGAATTTCTCTCAGTTGCAATATCAAAGACTACCAGTTTTAACGTTAGGCAAGTGGAAAAGGATACAAAACAGATAAAACCTGTTTTCAGTGTAATGTATGACTTCCACCCCTCTCCCCCCCTCCCTCTCTCTCTCTCCCTCTCTCTCTCGCTCTCTTTCTCTCTATCTGCAGTGCGGAGATTAAACACAATTTGAAATGATTTATTGCACTTGAGTGGGTTTTTAGAGATTAGAAAGTTCACCAAGGTTTGGCGTTCACACTAAAACAGTCAATCAAAGCCATTTCAATCAGGAGACTTCATTTTTGAGTGAACAATTATTTACTGACGTGCCCAATAAAAATAATAAATGAGAAAAGTGTTTGGCGATTAGACCATTGTGACGTCATCTAATTACCATCGTGACCTCATAATGAGAACAAGTGAGTAACATTAGTCTTCCTGAAAGAAATTACGCTAAGCTTCATAAGTAAAGTAAGTAATAGTGTAAAACAGTTGTCTCAGGTGTGTACATTTAAAAATCACACGGACTTGGACTCTTTTTTTACCATTGATAACTGCTATTTCAGCCAGCCATTCATGTATTGGATTGGTTTTCTGTATATGCTCTGAATTGTATGACAGCTGGTGAGAGTGTCATTCTTTCATTCTCTTTAATTAGAAATTATATATATTAGAATTATATTAAGTGCTAGTTCAAGTCAATTCTTTGTATAGACTTAATTCCTAGTCTGGAGCTGAGGTGAGTTAAAGAGCATTAACCTAAAGGTATTACACCTCATATAGGTTAGACAAAATGCGCCTAAAGCAAACATACTGTACCCTTCACTCATATCCTCTTGTCCTCCTAAGGTTTAAATCCAGCTGATATAGATCTTTATATGAGTCTGTGACAAATGCATTCATTAATATTTGCAAAAGCCTCATATATTATATACAGTAGTGGACAAAGGGTGGAAAGCTCTTGCATAATGCAAGAATCTGGGCATTGGGAAACTGTAGCCCCTGAACACAGTGTACCCAGGGTGAGGAGTGAATGCTAAGTATATAGACTTAACAGAGATACACCTCTCAATGGGACGTTACCATGACAGGACAAAGGACGTGCAGGTACAAAAAGGGGGAAAGTGGATGAATACACCTCAGTCTTTGGCAGAAATCGAGACGGACGAATCATCAAGGTATGTATACATAAAATAATACTTATATAAGTTATCTTATTTGGTGTATTTTACCTTCAATTCTTTTTTTGATATGCGTTTAATAACAATAAATATAAAATCAATATTTGATATTTTTTGCCATATATTTGCTATCAAATGTCAACACTTGTTTTTGCTTAGAATTTCAATAATTTAAACTATATCATATATATATATATATATAATTCAAATCATTTAAGGAAAATCGTGAGATAATTATCTAAAAAAGCCTAAACAGTAAAACACAGTTTAATGCCATGAAATCTGGGGTACTACAGGTATTGTAGGCTACTGTCTACTGTATCATTAAATCTGTGCTTTATTTTTCAAAGGTTGCAGTAATGAACAGAACAATGAAGTTGTTGGTCTTGGCTTTAACCGTCACCCTGCTGTTTACAGCTGGTGAGTCTGTCACTGATTCTCCACTGAATAAACACAATCTCTGCTGCTGTGCAACAGAGACATCTGCTTTTGTCTTTTAGTCTTTGCTGTACAGGAACACAATTTCAGCAGACTTGTCAGACACTCAAAGGCATTCTTTTCATTTCGCAACAGATTGTAGGAGTCATATCTAAGAAATGAAAGTAATTGACTTATCTGTGAGAGCACAATATCATCCAATGTGGCATCATGCACACCGTTAACATTTAAGTAGACTAAATCCTTACTAACAACTTGCAAATACTCATTGTTCCAGAAATCACATCGTCCACATTATGGCAGAATTTATTCAGATACACTAAGAAAAGAAAAAGAAAAGAAATGACTGAAATATTGCTTTGCTGTTTTTTGTTTTCAGGTGAAGCCCTGGACTGCCACCAGTGTGTCTCCAAAAAGGCTGGAGGAATCTGTGAGCTCACTGTAGAGAGCTGCAAACCAGAGAAGAATGCCTGCGCTGCTGCCCACTTCCTTAGAGCACCATGTGAGTTTGTCAGCATACTCAGAACTATTCTATGATTAACAAATGCATGACCTCAGTAGATAAACCACAGTGAAATACAATATTATCATTGCTGTGGATCATAGTCAAGTTAAAGGAGAAGTTCACTAAAGATAAACATCTGCATGTGTACCATGGCACCAAAATTAGAGAGCTATGGGCATCGATGGTGAGGTAAATGAAAAAGGTTTTGAAAAACGTATGAAGAGAGAAAATTGCTTAAAGGTGCCATATCATTCTCATTTTCAGGTTCATACTTGTATTTTGGGTTTCTACTTAACATGTTTACATGCTTTAAAGTTCAAGAAACACATTGTTTCACATTGAATATACCTGTATTCACCCTCTATATATAGTACTATTGTGACATCACAACCGTACTCAAGTGCTGACGGCTCGTTGAAAGGCACTGTTTCTGAATATGGGCTGTGTGCATTTCTCTGGGAATTGAACTGTTCGTCAGATGTTTGTGAATAATGTGTAAGAAAAATACAATTGCTCTATACCACAGCGAGGCGCTTCTTACATAATAAAAGGACATGCTTTTTTTTAAAAACCTTTTCCTTTTTTTACTTTCTTAGATGGCCAATACCAGAAATGCATGGCTCTGTCAGACTGCGAAATGCTGAAGACAAACTCCTACATCGATATCAAGTGCTGTACCGAAGACATGTGCAACACCTTATAAAATGACAATGTATTGGAGTATCTTTGAGCAAGGCACTTAAACCCAGGGACCCCTGCTGACTGCCGCAAGCGGCTCCCAGGTGTGAAAGCATGTATGAACTCAAAGTGGCTAGAAAAACTAAATTTGTTTTGTCATTCTTTTCCCTTGTCAAATAAAAATGTTTGACAAAGAGCAAGTGCTGTGTTCTTATTCTTATGTCTGGAAATCTTTGGAGTTTTCTTATTACTTTCTGACAGCCACGCCAAGTCAAAAACAAAGTCCAGGACTTAGAGGATTCATGTTCAGGCAAGAGTTTCATTTTCAGCAGATTGGGTTGGATGAAGTTGAAGAAAAGCTTATCTCACCAGTTCTCAGGGCTTTGCACTGACTTTTGACCCCATTCCTTTATTACATTTAATATTCATGACCAAAACTGTCCTGAAAGTTTACAATAACGTACTTAGGTATAATTTATGAAGAGAAAAACTCTGCTAATCTGCTTCATCTGGACTGCAAGGGTTTGGCACTATCAGATTGGATGACAGTGAGCAAACTACCCACCAGCTGTCGCCAGATTCAGATTTTATTATTGCTGAAGCCTGACTGGTGCACTGAAGTACTTGACATCACCCTTTTCTAACTGAGCCCCGCCCACTTCAAACCAGTAAAGAAGAAGAAGAATAAGAGCAGAGACAAAAACAAATCTGATGTAAAATACCATCACAGTAAAAAAACATATTGAAGAAAGAACCTAAAACGTTTCTGTCTAAACATGGAAAAGCAGCATTTAGTTATTATTAACACAGATTTTAATGTTCACCATGCTTCTTTGTACTGAATCTCAAAAACTAGATTAGATTATCCACCGTGCACTTGCATCCTGCGCCCTCCTCAATGTATTTTAATCTTTGAAGTAAATAAATTTGCCCTGCCTCCCAGGTGACAAAAATCTCACTCTTCAGCCAAGGTAATAATCCACACTCAACCCTGCTTTACATAACCACTTTTTGCTTTAATGATTACAATCAAAAACATTTGTACAACATTTTCAACATTAGAAAATGGATGCAGAGTTTTTTGGCTGACAGTGACCGCTATGAAAACAAACTGAGGGACAGAGAAGTGGGTACTGCGTGGAGATGAAGTAGAAAAAGAGCTGTATATATTGGAAGGACCAAACAGCTGGTGATGTATCAGAAGAAACGTCCATGTTCACTTATCCATTTTCAGAGCATATGTATTGCAGACATGACATTTCTCTGATCTCTTGTTATTAAAACAGAGGACTCGTTGCCTATATATGGGAGATGCATAATGAGAAGCTAAGATGCATCAAGCCACTACTATCTCTGGCCTTAGTTACGGTAGTCGTTATTACCGAGCACAAGAAAACATTTTTTCTGATACACCCAAATGAAGTTCTGCGTTTTGCATCAGTGCCGAGCACAAAGATGGAGGTGGGGTGGATTGTGGGAAATATAAGACAAGGGAACCGCCACTCATCCTTTTTTTTTATCAAACACAAAGAAAATAGGAAATACTAATAAATAACAGTGGAGTCAGAGCCATAAATAGACAGTATTGGATATTTAGGACCCTGGAGGGGTGGAGTCAGCTGAGGTGAAGGAGAACTGGCAGCTAGCCTTCAAGTAACGGGATATCCCAGTGCAGTGTCCTGTGTGTTGATTGGGCGGCTCTACATCATGGAACAGGGCGTTTTTCCTGGCTGCACGCCCCCGTCCATCTTCTCTGCCTCCAGGATCATCCTCCGGAAAACCTCCACGGCCGTCTGAGAGAGAGACAGCAAGACACATATACACACACACACACACACACACACACACACACACACACACACACACACACACAGGACGCTGTCACATGTCTTGGTCACACCACTTTGAATTTTCCAGCAGCATACGTTACATTTAGGCGCAACAAATATGCTGTTGTTTTTGCTCATATTGGCCAAACTTTAGCATCTCCCTGAATATAAATGAGGGAAATAAGGAATAATGGATGTTGTTTATTGGAGGCTGTGGTGGATAAACTTTTGAACCATTGTTACATCTGCATGAATTGATATGTTTGGCCACTTGGGGGCAGTGCACCAAGCTGTGAACACAACACTGATATATTATCCTTAAGATGATATAGAAACGTGTTAGCAGTTATTTACACATCCAAAAGACACAGTGCAACATAAGCATTCATTTGGAGTCAGGTTCTCTCTTTTAGCCATGGTTACAGTGAGTCTTTAGAGCTTTTAAAAAAAAAAAAAAATAAACAATGAGCTGAAAGACACTAAAACACTCCATAGAGCTCATTTGATACATTTGCGACATTTGTGGTTACTGGCAAGTTGCTTTTAAAAATACAGTTTTTTTTAAATGACACAAGTAACCACCAAGGGAGCAGCAAAACTGTCTTGAGCAGCAACACTCAGATATGGCCCAGAAGAAAAGCAACTTCATCAATTTACAGCACACTGAAGCAAACCTTTTTCTTTAATATTTGTGTGGGTGTACAATAAGAATCCAGTACGGTAAAGGCGTACTCCGCCAGTAACAATACAAATTACTGTATAGAGAATGGTTACAGGTTGCAAAATGACTGAATTGGTAATGCTAAAAAAGAGATATCCTGAACTTTAGTCCAGAGTACAGGTCAAGCTCCAAAACTGCTGGATCCTACACTTCCCATAAGGCAACTTAATAGCTTGTAAGACCCTCCCTGCCTCGTAAACAACCAATTTGAACATTCAAACTACATGCCCCCAAACGTTTTCTGTTACACGTGTAGTCTTAAAGCCCATGCCTACATAACCCTTATGATCATCAGAGTATTATGATGTTTTTTTTTTATTTCTTGTGAAATTTCCCTTCAATGCCACAGAAGACATTATACTGTCACAGTTTGCTCCCCATGATGTGTAAACTGATCTTGATCTGTGAAATCAATCATCTTTAAATGATACTAAGCCCTTTGTCAGACTGGTCCCACCAAACCCTTGTGACAATTTAATCATCAAATGAATGCCAACTAGTAATATAGCATGCATTAAAATGACATTTTATTTGGGTACCTTTTAACAGATAAAAAGGCTTTGATAACAACCAAGTCAAACATAAACAAAGTACTTACTGCTGAATATCTGCAGCTTCAGCTCTTACCTGGTTCTCTTTAGCTGAGGACTCCATGAAGGCAGCGTTCCAGGAATCGGCTAAGGCTTTTCCTTCTTCACAACTGATTACTCTAAAGAAAAGAAAAAACCTAGAGTAAGACTACAGAGTACAATTCTGCTTCCACTAAGTAAAGTAATTATAAAGGGCTACATAAACAAACACAGACAAGTATGACTATGCCTGCTTGGTACAAATGGCTTCCCCCTTCTATTGGGTCATCTGAATATTAACTTCTGTATCAAATGTGAGGAATGTTTAGGTTTGCATTTCTGCCAACACAATGATAAGAAATTCCACAAAAAATGATGACTTAAACTGGCAAGTGCTATGCCGCATGTGTATACCTACTGTATTTAGTGGACCTAATGTACAATTTAAGTGTGTGCTATGACATACCGCTCCATATGTAGGTCGTTCTTGTTTCCGACCAGCATAATTGGTACTCTGTATTAGATGGAAAAGTAAACAGCACATTGTCATTTATGCATGATATATTACATAAGTTTTGGAATGCCTTGGGCAGCAAAACAAGACGAAGCCGCTGTATACTTACTGAACCTTTCCCACCATGTCCAATAGTTTTTCATGGATAACTTGTACAACTTCAAAGCTGGAACAACCAAGGGGAAAGATTTTTCTTTAGCATTACAACTCATTATACAGAACTTCATAAAGATTTGTTTGCTTTAAAAAAGTAAAATTGTACCTTTTATTGGATGTAACTGAATAGACCAGAATGTAACCGTTGATATCTATGGAGTAGGTCTGTGGGAAGATAGAGTACTCATCCTATAGAGACAGAAATTGTGAGAAAATTAGTGTGCAAAGTTCGGTTTGGAATAGAAGGAATTAAAAGTAATTAAGTAATGAAGCCGAATCAACACCAAACTATGAAGTAGCATTATCATAACATCACATATTCAGATACAAATCAATCATCATACCTGTCCTGCTGTGTCTACCAGCTGAAGATGGTACTCCTGTCCATTTATTGTGATCATTTTAGTAAATGCTGCAGTTAAAAGAAAAGACAAGTTAGAAATGAACCAATACAAATTATAAATTAAACATTTTAATGGATGGAGAGCAAGCGATTTCCTTTTACAATAACACTGACAAATACAGCAAATCGCCTACAACACCATGTCTACTACACAGTACCATACTCTATCTTCATTACTCTACGTTTTCAGTGTGCAGATCTCCTTATGGATCCATTTCGGTGCCACTGAGTTCATCCAGCACAGGAATGTCAATATCTGCCTGGAGATGGGTCACATTATCTGCAGGACTGAGGGATTGCACTGCCTGCAGCATCTCGCTGATAACGCTGACAATTCACTTTATGTAAACCATCCAGAGAATATTTATAGATACAGACCACACACTCGAGAAACACAGGGCGATATGTGAGCGAACATTTCAGGGAAAAAGAAAAACAGCCTGCAGGCAAAGTTTAGACTCAAATCTCTGGAGTGTCTGGGAATGTGTGTTTAAGAGGTTGATGAATTACTCTATGTTCTCTCATTAGGCAAAATGCACCGTTTAAGTACCTTCCAGCAAGTTCGCTCTCTCCAAGCCTGTGATTTCCAAGCTTATTCCACTGAAGTCTACATGGTTTACTTTGACCAAATACTAAAAACACCAGCTGATTTCTCCAATGTTCCTCGAAAGAAGTTTTTTTTCTTCTTTTTGGTGTAATCAGCTGGTGGACACTTGTTAATAGGGAACATCACACCCTGTTCTTCTTTCAGTGATATCATGTTATAGAGTTATCAGGATGCACACTTGAGATGTCTACATTGATGGTAACAAGCAACATTTATGTGAAAACAAAAGAAAAGAAAAAAGGTATAATCAAATATTTAGAGGAAGATTATTTGGAGATGTCAGAGTTTTGCCTGACAGCCATCCATCCTCAAGTTCAATGTGATAAACATAGGTTTGAAGGAGTAAAGTGTGAAATGTAATCTATATCATGACAGCTGCAAAAATTATTGATTAGTCACCTGACCAAAAAGCAGCAACTACTGTGATATTTGTTTCATTTCTAAGCTAAATTGACAAACATTCTCTAGTTCCAGTTTCTCAAATGTTAGGATTTGCTGCTTTTCTCTCTTTTATGTCATTGTAAATTAAATATTCCTGACGTTTGGATCAATGGTTAATTTTTTTGTCACTATTTTCTGACATTTTATAAACCAAACACTTAATCGATTAATCGATAATGAAAACAACCATTAGTTTCAGCCCTATAGTACATGTTGCATTAAAAAAACTCAGTGAATATATACTGATATACAACCACCTGTTATCATGTGACCGCAACTCCATACTTAGGTCACGTGATAACAACTCAACCATTTCCATGGCAACTGAGCAACTCCATCCACTGAGGAAGGCCACAAGATGTAGCTAAAAGCTTTGGAAACACATAGTAAGTGGACCTTGTGATGCAATTTAGTTTCTTTTCCCAAACAATAATTATAATATTGATTTCGACCATGCTGACCAATCAGGGTTTTTTTTCTCATCAGAGTTGAGGGTCTAAGGATAGAGGTTGTCATATGTTCTTCAGATTGTAAAGCCCTCTGAGACAAAATTGTGATTTTGGGCTCTAGAAATAAAACTGACTAAACTTGACTTTGTATAATCAAGAGATTTGACGAACAGACTCATAACCATACACATTACACTTGAATAACTGATTAATCACAGCATGCAAAGTGTCAAAGGATAATATAGCCTACAGCTAACATATTTGCGAAAAAAAGATGCTATGCACATTCAAGTTAAAATATTTGTCAGGGTTTCCTGCAGTGTTTAATAGCAGAGCCTGAAGACCATCTCTGCTAAGAAATTACACAATTTTATTAAATACAACATGAGGGGGAAAAAAGAGAGGAGTCTACTAAATACAGCAAAAGCTATTATATTTCCTGCGGTGGTTAGGCTGACATCTTCGCACTGAACTGATCACAAGAAGAGCTGTATCAGGATCTAAGTGGCTTACTACTTCGACTAAACAGTTTCCTGTTTGTGTATGGAGCTGTAACAGTCCACAAACTCCTCACTACATCTCAGCAGTGTTATAGACTCTCTAGTCTAGTCTATTCATGTATATTGTGTTGTTATTACCTTATCACTTTCGCATATCCTCAGACTTACTTACACCTCCCTTCGCTCCGGCTTTGTAATGCCTTCCTAATGTGCACTTTATGTAGCCTATTGTATTCTGTATTCTTGTACTGTATTGTATGTGAATCTGTATGTTGTCTTGCACGCTTATGCTTTATTCTTGGCCAGGTCGTTGCAAATGAGAACCTGTTAAATAAAGGTTAAATAAAAAAAATAAATAAAAAAAAAAACTCCCCACTTACTGTTTTCGATTGTTGGGTCATAGGAGTCCACAAACTGGCCTTCCACAAACTGAATTGTCAAGGAGGACTTTCCTGCAAAACACAAAGGAATATTGTAACAGGGAGTCTTAATGATTGAATATCATTGGAAATATGGGGGGGGGGGGGGGGTTGTCAAAAGCATCAAACGTTTATTCAGCATAAAGATGACAAAGGGATTAGTGATTAGTGATTAGTGATTATCCACACAATGAAAAAGAAAACATAGAAATCCTACATTAACATTGACTATTAGAATACCAGAAGCTCAAAGCTACGTAGGCTACTAAAGCCCAAAACACAAAACCCTATATTAATACCATGGGAGATGTTTACTAAATCAACTCATTGTAGAGTAGGCAAACATAACACAATACAAGTCTTTCTGGGAATATTGCAGGGTTTTGCGTTAGTGCTGGCTGGGCCTAGAGTCGGTCTATCTGCGTGTGCCATCTTGCCATCCTGAACATCCTTTCGCCGCATACATATTGCGCTTCTTTGGTTTCAGATACGATAAAATAAACCGCACAGTAATGCGTCAAATCCTGGTGGTCCTTCAGGGCTTCACAAAGCGTGGTACTATTAACCAGGGTTAGGGCCACTGATGGAAACCTATCAATAAGGACAGTTTGCGTAAAAATATATATGGTGAACACATTACGGGAGGTCTCATGTGATCAAACTCGCAAGGCCAGGTCTCATCTCATTTGACCGCTTTGAGATGATGCGTGACATACCCTACTCCCTATAATTTAAGTATATTATAGGAGGTGTAAACCGCCCGCATGATGGATATAAATGGACCCAAAAGGCCGCTGCTATCTAGCCTCAGCGTCGCATCCCAGGCCCTTGAGATGACATTTACCTCCCTCGCTAGTCGTCTGGTCAGAACTCACCTACGGATCTGTACCCGAGGATGGCGATTTTTCGTGATTTCGGCTGCGGCATATCTCCTCCTGGTTATCGCATCTAGTCCTCGGGGTGTACAGCAACCTCTAACCGGAATGGCATTCAAAATTCAAGTGGTGCAGAGATTCGACATACAGCCCCCAGATGACAGCAGGAATCACTCTTCTTTGTTTTGTTTTTTAATGAAGATTTTTACGTCCACGGCTCGGAAAAGAATGTTATTTCAGGTCATATAAAAAAGCATGGAGCATCTAATAGATCTACAATAACTGCGTCACTCCCCTTTGCAATGTAATGAATTAGTAATTACTGCTCCATCCTAATTGGATACACGCGGAGTGAAGGCGGGAATTGATGCCTGTTGTAAAACTCTGATTGGGTGAGACAGATGTTCGTCAAGCAACACTGCCCGCTTTCTGGAATATGATTGGCTGCTACATGCACTGTGACGTGATGTGTGGTCGAGTGCAATGTCATTCATATCTTTAGGGTCAGGGAGCAGGGATACTCATAGACTGTATAGGGGATACTGGGGCATTACTGCTCCAATGACGATGTCATTATTTTCATTTATTTTATTTTCTACACGGACACACGCAATAATTATGTAATTAAAACCTCTAGAAAGACCAAAATAATTCACTACACAAATGTAATTTATCATACAGTAATCATAGTGGTTTTATAATAGTCCCATATAAAATAGGCTACCATGAATTGAAAGAGCCTACAGAAATATTATCATTACTTAGCCTATAAGTCCTGCTGTACATCAGTATAGTTTTGAGGTAAGCCTACTTATACTTTACTTTCAGTTACTACTAGCCATACTTTATATTTCAGGCCAATATTGTACTTTTTACTCCACTACATTTATTTGATAACTTTTGTTACTTTGCTGATTTAGATTAATAATACACAATTTAATCAACAAATAAACTATAGTGTATTATTTTAGGTTAATATAAGATAAGACTTTATTGATCCCCATTAGTGAATTCACAAACTACATCATTTACGTATGTAAAGTAGCTCAAATTAACCCCATCTTTACCAAATGCAACATTAAAGTGATGTACACATTAAATAATCAATAATTATAATCCAGTAATGTATACAAAATAATGTATACATTAATGCATCAATAATTATAATCCAGTAACATAATATACATTATTCTGAAATGGGCAATTCTGCATAATGAGTACTTGTACATTTGGTACTTCAAGTGTATTTTGATGCTAATACTTTGGTACTCCAGTAAAATTTTTGATAGAGGACATTTAACAGAGTACTCTACATTATGGTATTGCTACTTTTACTTACGTAAATAATCGGAATAGATCTTCAGGTCCTTTGTATTGTTTCTGGAAATTTGGTTTTAACAATCTGAAGAGCAGATTACATTCCATTATTAAATGCAAATTACACACGGTAGGTTTAGCTGATTTTGATATTGTTTAGACTAAATATCTTTGACTTTGTTCTGTTTTTACAACAACACAACAAGTAAATGGAAATATAGTAAAGGGATTTACAATATTGCTTATACAACTAAATAAAATAATAAATTCAGTTCAATTTTATTTATAGTATCAAATCATAACAAGAGTTATCTAGAGACACTTTAGAGATAGAGTAGGTCTAGACCACACTATAATTTACAAAGACCCAACAATTCCAGTAATTAATAAAAATGTAGGAAGGCTTTGAACCAGCATTTAAACCATTATGTGTCAGAGATCCATAAATTATAACTGTATAAAACCAAAAACTTCTGAAAATAGATATATTTCTTAGGGAGTAGGGTTGTAATGGGGCAATTTAGATTCATGACTTAATATTTCTAAAAAACGTTCCATCACCCTGTACAGTAAGATCCCTGAAATCTTGTTATTGAGTACTAGTAGTAAGATAATTAAAGGTACAATAAGGACAATATCATCTCATAGCACAAATACATTACACAAAACCAATAGTATTGGAATTCTACCAGATGATTTGAATAAATAGGCTGATCTGCTGTAGAAAAACTCTTCTTTGCCTACTTTCACAATAGCCAGTAGATGTCCCCATAAAACCATTTATATATCACACGTGGAGCCACCTTACAGTACCAGAGGCCTGTCTGTAAGTCCTCAAATAACTATTATATATTCCCACATCACCTTCTAATTATTGTTTATCATCCATCTCTTGTTTTAGATTCAAACTCACTGAGCACTGTTTCTCAAGCTTACTCTCTCCAAACAGTGAAACACTGTACCTCAACAAACTTACACATGAATCAGACTACACACATTATCTGAGCTGATAGTGTATTTCGTTATAGATGTTGAAATGCCCAGGTCTTAATATAACTGTGGCCTTAAACCAAACCACAGGCATGCAATAATATCATAGGAACTCAGGCCACAATTAGTGGGTTAAGCCCATAGGCGGACACTGGAATCCAAGGCAGGCGTGGCGAAGGTGGTGGGATGATGAGAGTCTTCTTTGCTTTTAGACTGTAATGTTTATGTGTCATTTCTTAGTACTTCACAAACACCAATGACGCAGTCTGTAAAACTGATAAAAGATTTACTAGACTTAAGATAGACATTAGATATTTTTAATACTGCCCAACTGCCTGTTAAGAGAGTTTTGGAGCAAAACTCTTGAAGTAATTATACACTCTCCCAAAAAATATCCCTTAGATCCAAGGGTGTGCAGTTTTACTTGCCCTGTGACCAATAAAGTCCCCTGTTTCCCTGTCACGTCCTGGGCTATTACCACTTAATCACAGAAATGTCCAACTCCCTGTCAGTAAGACCCAACTGTTTTGCCTCCACACACACTTTTCAGCACGGGAAACAAGAAATCACTGGTGTCAGCAATAGGCGATTTGTTCTGCATGACATTGGGTGTCAAAAAAAAAAGAATGCTCCACTGAAATGGTTGAAGGGTGCCTGCAATTACTGGACAGACACACACACACACACACACACACACACACACACACACACACACAGACACAGACACACACACACACACACACACACTCTCGCTCTCTCAGGAAATATGATGATGACCAAGAATAGGTCACACTGGTAATACAGCCATGTTATAGCTATGGATTACAGTGTGCTGACATAGGCCAACAAAATACCTCCTGAAAGAACAACAGGTGTCTGACAACATTGTTTCACTTTAATAAAAGGCTTACAAAAGCCTCAGAGAAATACAGTTTTTTACAATCACGTTGGCACTAATTTCAGAACCTTGATGTGATTTTTCAAAACTCTAGACACAAAACTCACAACCAATGATCAAAATACACATTTTTCAAAACTCTAACACTTTTTTCAATTGCTTGGATACAATACAGATAAACCAAAGATCATTTGTTCATTTAACAAATATATCACCTGTTCAATATGACACAACTTAACATCAAAGTACTACTATTTCAAAAAGCAATTCACACATTACATTTCAGATGATTGTCTATTCATTTCATTACAATGATCTAACTATCAATCGATACAACTACTCAAAATGATAAGAAACTGTTGCATTACTCTTAATGCATAGTTGTATGGAAACAGACAAACAATATTCCATGTTTAGATCATGAAAGTTTCAAGATAACGAGATTCATTGTCACCAATTAGTGTGGAGCATGAACCAATTAGACTACATGATCTAAGGATGTATTATTTCATCATCATTCTTTACTGTAATGTACTACTGTTTATCAGACACTGTTTCTATGGTTCCATGTACCACCTTTGAGACTATTTACAGTATTGACAGTACTGCACTGTATGCATGCAGGCCCTTGGAATTGCTTGTCCAATTCTGCCAATACGTTACTGATGATTGAGATATATATACACACATATATATATATATATATATACATATACTTATATATACTCGTACCACATTGTTCGCCATGCCCGAAGGTTTTTTCCAAGATGTTTGGCTATTGCAATGTAGATGAGAACCTGCGGCCAAATCCACAAGACGGAGTTGATGAATATGTAGAAGTACAGTAATCACTTCTTTGTTTTGCTTTTTACAGTACAAGCAAGTACGAGGAACACTGCATTTGATGCTTTACAGTACTGTCTTTTCTTTCCTACTTTGTAGCTAATTATTTTGCTTTGATTCAAATCTATGTTGTGATCATACTGTATTGTTTTTCATCAATACATTTCAGGTTTGTCTGTAGTATTCACTCTACTACTGCAGCACTTTTACAGGGAAGTCTTTACATCTAGTACCATAATGAAACATGTATCACCTATTTTGTACTACAATATTTAATGATTGTACGAATGATGACCCAGTGAAACTATGGGTAGCTTGTGTGTGGGTGATCTAAAGTAACGTTTCAATGGTATTTCACAATAAATTTGTTTTTTGAACCAATGATTGTGCAAGTGCAAGATTTATTTAAAGATATGAATGCACAATGCAGTGTTTTCAACATTGGACAGCCTGTGTTACAAGTGATGATCGTTTTGAGTTTTGTGTCTAGAGTTTTGAAAAATCACATCAAGGTTCTGAAATTAGTAGCAAAGTGATGGAAAACTATAATACATTAAGCTCTTTTAGACATGTTGGCCTTTTATTGCTTCATCCCTTGTGATTGGAAAATACATTTTTTTTCACCCCAACAATTAATCTCACTGAATCTTGCGTGCATGGAGAGGAAGATGTGATTAAGGTGGCGGTGTTGTGTATGATTGTGAATGTCAAGAGATCAATATTCTTGACACGACCCATGTTGCAGGTTGAAAATTCACTTTGGATTTCCAGTCTCTAATTTCTTTAGCTATGCAAGCTAGTGGACATGCAGCTGGAGCTCGTGTTTCTGAACCCTGGGTGTGTGGCACCAGCGCCAGCCTCTTTCAACTCACTGTGAAAGCACCCCTGGCTCTGTTAGTATGCCAGCCTGAGCGCCAGCGGAGCGAGTCAGCCACATCCTCCAGCTGGGTCTGTGCCACCGACGGGCACCTGCACCCACTCACAAACCTCATGAAACGCAATGCATATTTAACTCAGAGGAATGCATTTGTGTGGCATCTTACACCAGAGAGGCTGTATGTCTGCATGATGACTAGAGGACACCCATTGCACCTTTACTTCACTCATCTTTGAGACTTGCAGACCTATTGGGTGCAACATGGCCGTTTTAACTGGCTGATTCACACTTCAGGTTGTGCCTCAGCTGTTGGACTGAGTCCAGAGTCACACAGGCCTGAAAGACAGCCATCGTTATCCAACTATCACAAGGTGTCATTGTAGGGATCCAGTGATTACCATATCAGCACTACATGAAACATTTATGGTTTGCTGGCAGTGATGGCCTGGCAAGCTTCCTAATTTCTAGATCAGAGCTTGTCAGATCCTATTGTTTAAAGTTCTGGTGACATGAGCAGAAAAATCATCAGTGGTGAAACTGCGCTCACTTGTGGTCAAAATAAAACCTTAGTACTGTAATATAAGTTTCTCTAACACACCTGAAACACAACCTATAATTCAAGTATCTCACTTGCTACACTCATATGTCATTATCCACTCACTAATATACAACACATTCTTTGCAGACTTTGAGATTGCCTCGTCCCCTCTTTTGCTCTGCTGTCCTGCTACTGAACTGCTCACTTGCTCGTTTGCTACAGGTACAATGGTACATACAGTAGTAGTTAAATGTTACCTTGTTCCGCTTTGTTGTCCTTTGTTTAGCTGTATGTTTGTGTATGTACATTGAGAGCCAGAAAAAAACAGTAAAATTCCTTAAATGTGTACATATACTTGGCCAATGATTCTGATTCTGATTGAAACTCCAAAAAAAACTAGTAAGTGGGCCTTGAGTTAAGATTTTTTATTTTATTGTCAAACTACTATTTCCAAGGTCAAAAACTAACTTTAGTGCTGACTTGTGTTTCTCCTGGAGACACTTTGTCTTTGCTGTGATTGTTTCTGTGCATTTAATTGTTTATTGTTTTGATTGATCCTACTCAACTCCCTGTATTTTACAGTATATTTCTTGTAATGGTTGGAGGGGCTTTGTTGAGGCTATACTGCCTGAAGTTTCACTAGATACTACATTCATTTAGCGGTCTGAGGGAATTAGCCACATGGTGGCTGGTGCCCAACCCACACACAGTAGATGCCTCAGATATTAGCTAGTATCAGGCTCTCTATCTGATGCAGCTTTGGAGGAGAAGTTCATTACTGTCACTCTTGGGTCTCTGCTGAGCTTTCAGAGAGTGACGAGGTCAAAGCCTGACCAAATAAGTCAATCAATCTCATTGCCGTGTTCACACTGTACAACCATTTTTTGTTGAGCACTCAGTGGCCTGTAGGAGTGGCAGTGAGCAGGTGAGACCCAGATAGGCTGCTCGGTGGTACTTCATCACCCCGCTTGTTGTTGTCACAGTCACAATTGGTTTGTACTCCCCATCTGCTGCATCAGCAAAGTCGGGACTGATTTGGTCACTTTGGAGCCCAGTTAGCTTTGCTTGCTGCACTTCCCTGTTGATTCCAGCCATCATTACAAATGGTATCTTTATGTGCCGGAGTTAACCCGGATAGTGCTCTCCCCTGGGTGCCTTTATCATCTATTCATCATGTTGTCCCAGTTTATCTCAAGATGAAACTGGCTGCTTCACTACTGATCTAACTACAGATACCTGGCGTGTGGCCTGGGGAGCGAGATTAGGAGATTACAAGATACTCAGCGGAGGTGCTTCTGTTAGAGTCGATAAGGAGGTGAAAAATATTCTAAGAAGATGCAGAATGGTGATGAATTTGTGCACTTTCAACACCAATTTGTCTTTAAAGTAGGCTTGAATATATTAAAACTGTCTTGATTTACAGTCATTTCCATGGTGACAATTTTAACAACCAGCCAGGGGCAACCTCAGTGTGTCCAATCTAGTAAATAAATTTGAAACATTGAAATGAAATGTTCTTGCCTCGTATTCAGCCTCCGAGCTGACTTGTTGGACACTCCCTCACATTTCCTCCCTACTAATTTGCATTGCTGAGTAGATCCTTTGTGTCACCTGGAGGTTTGGGCAGAGCACTGTTGCAGCCAAGAATGTGACATATCCTCAATTTTTGACTGAAATGCATTTCTGCTTCCACAGACTCCATTAGCTGGGGGGATGCGTTAGTGTGCACAAATGGAAAGTGTCCAGTTGTGTGAATATTCACATCTGCACCTGCTGAATAATAGACGGTTATCTTCTCGGCTCGTCCTCTACCCCATACATGCTCTTTCCCATTTCATGGTGCTAATTTTGTCTGGAATTCTCACTAGGCTTGAAAAATGCACACTTCTTGTCTCTTAGACCTGATCTTGTCTTGTTTTCTGTCTAAAGAGGGAACATATTCTTCAATTCAGGGAGTAATGTGTCTGCAATATAGACTCTAAAGAGCCTCAGGTCTTGGCAGGTACCCCTTACATTTCAACAGGAGAGAGACACCTACAGCAGATTCTGTGGCAGCAAGGCCATATATCATCTGTCATCGCCAGAAGCCTCCACAGTAATGAACAAGTAATAATGGTATATATCTTGAACTTGAGTCTCTAAAGGTGGCTCATCCAGAGTCATTATTGTGCCACATAACCAGATGAGCTTTCTCAAATGAGATCATTTTTGTCACCCTGAGGACTGAAGGGTGTAACTGTTCTCAGAGTGTATAACTCATACTCATTTGGTGCTAATGGGACTCAGTATTAAGGTGTTGTGCGGATGCAAGAGGAATGGTAAATCCCATTTTCTTGTAATTTAAATATCAAGCTGTTTCCACACATCTGTTCCTCTGGTAGAAAGAAGAATTCATTTAGAGAGAAAAAAAAGCATGCACAGGACAAAAAAGGAGCATTTAATGAAGATTCATGCCTCACAGGATTATGACGAAGTGCTAGGTGACAGAGTGTTATGGGGAAGTATGTCATGATGACATCTCTCCGTCACAGAAATGAGCATTATTCACTCTGTCCATTCATCCATCTACCTATCTAGCTTCCATCCCCCTTCCTCCATCCATCTGTCCAACCATCACAGCTTTTTCCAGGTATTGCAATGCTACAGTTAACTCATAATGAGGGATATGCATATGAAACCATGGGTTTCCTGCATATTTGATAGCATGTTTGGGGGGATGTGTTTGCACATGAAGGGATTTTATTGTTTGTTTTTTTGGTTACAGAGCAGGTGTCGTTTTTCATGTAAATAGAGGATGGCAGGATATAGCAATCCTGCTGTTTGTGAAATTAGCTTTGGCACACATATACACAAGAACAGCAGCACAGATCTGCTCCTAATAACTGAGGGCTGTATAAAGACTTTGTTATACAGTGTCAGCTAGAAAGCATTTTCTACACAAAGTTACAGTGATATGGTGTTTCTGCACAAGCAGCTGCCTGAATGGGTAATGCACCCCAACAGCCCAGTGTTCAATTCACGAACACATGATTCAACCATTTATAAGTGCTGATACGTGCTCAGAGCAGAGCCACCAAGTCCCCAGAGTTGGATATCACTGCTAACTGTCATCCAAGTACTTTGATTACTGGACTGGGAGAATAATGATGACTAAGGCCACTCTAAGTCCTGGTCAGACTCTGTGAGGCTGTCGAGGAAAGTGGATCAAGTCCAAAGTCCCATTTACACCGCTAATGTTTATATAACATGGCCACAGCTCGTAAATGTAGACCTCTCCTGTTGCAGAAAGCTAATTAATTATTTGAGTGATATCTCTTAGAAAATGACTGGTGCCATAAAACAAATATGAATGAAAATAGTGTTTACTTTGAGAGACCAAAGACAATTTCTGTCCTCATTTAAAAAATGTTTACTTACTAGTGCAATGCCCGTTGAAAATGTGCCTGTTTGGAACGGGCCGATTGCTTGGCCTGTGGTATTGCTGCTTGTAGAATTCATCAAAACCAAATTGTACCCCAAAATTACTTACAGAAGATCCTCAAACCACTTCATATGCAACTCCCCTGTATACCCTACTACCAACTTTCTGATTTACCTGACAAAGAACGTTGCAGATTCAGAATGTAATCACAAAATATCACAATGAAAATGTAGAGTAATCAGACATAAGCCTCATGGACTCATGGCAGTGCGCCCGTTATGAGGGCTAATCAGCACATATCTGCGTTCATCAACCACCAGAACTGGACTGTGTGTGTGTGTGTGTGTGTGTGTGTGTGTGTGTGTGTGTGTGTGTGTGTGTGTGTGTGTGTGTGTGTGTGTGTGTGTGCGCAGAGAGAGAGAGAGAGAGAAAGAGAGAGAGAGAGAGAGAGAGAGAGAGAGAGCCAGTGTTGTCTCCTGTCGTATGATTATTAACAAATTTAACACTTCAGCAGAGGTGTTTATTTCCATACAGGTTTAGTGGCTTGACACTTGTACTTAGTTAGCAGTATACTTAATTAACCTTAACTTAATTGATGAAAAGTGCTGTGTCTACCCGGTTCAGCTCTGAGATTTTCTTGCATTGCACATCGCTGTGAAGGAATATTCTGCCTCCGGTTAGGAGTGGTGAATGTAGGCTACAGCTCACAGCAATTTAATACTATATAGTGTCTGGCTTTTTTATATTTAGTGTTGGCAAATGGCTTTTTGTTGAGTTTCCTCTTAGCGAAAAAATAGACACGGAAAAGCATAGCGCCTTTTTTTCGCCAACCTTATTCCACACAAGAGTCGCGATGTTCCTTTCAGCTATCCGCTCGTGCTCCAGGAAAGTGAAGAAAAGTTGGTTTGGTATATCCAGCAATCATGTAGCTAACGTTGGAAGCAGGAAAAGAGTCAGAGGCAGTAACACACTCTACTTTGCACATTTTTGTGGGTTTTGTCTGAGGTGTATGTCACATTTTAGCTGCCAAAGCTCAGCTGCTTTCTTCACTCAGTGCGCCGTGCGAGAGGGGGAGTGGCCAGCAGCTAGAGCGGCAAAAGCCAATGTGTGTTTCTTTTACCAATATATATTTAACTAAGTCTTTTGCATTTCTAATCCAAACAATGTCAAACTTGTAGCCCGTAGCAAGACACCTGAAATCCATCAGACTAACGGTTCGAGAGATATGCGCATAACACACACACACACACACACACACACACACACACACACACACACACACACACACACACACACACACACACACACACACACACACACACAGACAGACATTCCTGCAATTTATAGATAGATATATTGTCGTACTGCCCAAGTTAAAGTGAAATCAATTTTTCATTTTTAAACATCGTCCTAAACCATAAATTCGATAACATTTAAAAAAAAAAGATTTACCGCCCAGCGCTAATAGTGCTTATAAATGTTAAATGGGAAAGTAGATAGATAGATAGATAGATAGATAGATAGATAGATAGATAGATAGATAGATAGATAGATATAGAAAACAAATGCAGTGTTATGGCAACTGCACCCTATAAATAACAAAAAACACCAAATGAAGTAGATGAGATACAAGTACAATTGAAGGGGCATATTATATACAACAACTTAAACAGACTAAATGCAATATAAAAAAAGAAAATACAAAACTGAGAATAGAGACTTAAGATAAGACTATAACCTTAACAAAAAAAGGACTGTAATGTTAACAGGGTTGAAGCATAGGGATGAAATAACGTGAACAATATTTAGACCTAAACATTTGCAGTATGGTTGGCACAGCAGCTCAGTGTACATGCTGTACACTCTGTGTGAGGGATCTCTCCTCTGGTGCTCTGAAGTTTTACACGGTTTTCTTCCCTGTTAAAGGACTTTTTTTGGTTCTCTGAATTGATCATGTAAAGGTAGAGGTTGTCACATACTGTAGAGATTGTAAAACCCTATGGAACTAAAAGACTTGACTTCACTAAGTGTTTAGCACTGTTGCCTCACAGCAGGAAGGACCTGAGTTAAAACCAGTATAGGGTCTTATAATGAGGAGTTTGCACATTCTCCTCTGTCTGTGTGGTTTCCTCCAGATACTTTTGTTTCCTCCTACAGTCCAAAGACAAGCAGGTATATAAAATGGACAGTGGTGGAGGAAGAGTTTTTAGTTAACCAAAAGTAGGAACACTGCACTACAATATGAAAATACTCCATTAAGTAGAAGCCCTGCATGTAAAATATCACATATCAAGTATTATTTGCAAAGCATGGCCCATGTGAATTTCATATTGTTATATGATTTATTATTTGATTATTATTTCTCATGCATTAATGTGTAATCAACATTTCACTGTTTTGTACACTGTTATACACTGTTAATTTAATCTATACCAGTGCAATGCATTATATTTTATACACTCATACGTTCTGTCTGTAAAATATTAATCTGTGAAGTAACTACAGCTGTCAAATACATGTAGTACAATAAAATGTAGCCTACAATTTCTTGCTCTGAATTGTAGTGGAGTAAAAGCATAAAGTAGCATGGAATGGAAATACTAATTTAAAGTAAAAGTACCTTGAATGGAATTTCTAAATTGCCTGTACTGTAGGTGCGAATGTTTGCCTGTATTTCCCTGTGACACAGAGTACCCTGTCCTCAACAGATGCATGGTAGAAAGTAGAAAGTATTCACACGACAAAACATATTTGAGTCTTTTTTTTAATGTGACATTTTGAAAGGAAGTGGAACAAATAGCTTTCTGTTTATGCTTCGAAGATCCTTAAAGAACTCTTTAGAGAAAAGGCATGAATAACGTTTTTCCTCAGTGTGTAAGTTGCTGGGGGGAAAGACAAATTCAAAAATGTAAATGCACTACAGTGTATGCTTTTACATGAAGAGGGATTCTCCCCTCGGGGCCACATGAAAGAGATTTTGAATAGCAGTAGAGTTTTCTAGGAACACACTGGAATGTTCCATGTCCTTTTGCACTTGAGATTAAACCAGCGTTCCACTAATACCTTTAAGAACTGTTACTTTTTTGAGAGATGATTCAGTGTTTTCATGGCTGCCTGCTTGGTGCCATATTTAGGTTGAGACAGGAGATCATGCACAAAGGCGCAGAGACCTACACCAGAAAAAAAAGTAAGAACAGATTATGGTCTGCATGTTAAATATCTGAATTATTTTAAGTGCAAAATGTAATACACTTACAAAACATAGCAGGTGTAGCCAACAGAATAATGTGTACCATTTGTGACAGCGTTTGTGGGCACCAATGTATTTCTGTGTGTTTACTATGAGATCATGGCAGTGACCTCATCACACAACATCCTATCCCAGCTCTGCCCTCCAGTAGTGGGTGGGGAGCAGGGTGCTATCTGTGGACGTGAAAAGTGACAGGACCAGCTGGGGTATGAAATCCAGTAAGACAGGCAGTTGGTCTGGGAGACGCAGACCACGAGCCCCCACAGTGCTCAGTTACAGCAGCCGGCAACTCAACTCGGTTACAAAAACCTCAGCCAGGATTCAGTGTTACTACTGCCTAATATCAGGAGTTCTACAACAACCTGTAGAAGTGATCATGTTCTGTGTGGCTCGCTCAAGAACCCTGGAGATCAATCGGCAGTCATTATCCTCAGCAATCCTCTCATTGTTGGAGATTCAGCTAATCACATGCTAAAATCTTGTTATAGGCGATAAAATCAACAGCACTGCGAGGACCATGGGTGGGAAGCAATCTCGCGGTTTTTCCAACAAGGAGCTGAATGAGGTGAGTGTTAGTCAAAGGAGGAAGAGTGCTGGGAGAGACGAGCAGCCCAGCCTGTCCTCAGCTGCTGAAAGGATCCGCAGACACACCACGGTGCACTTTGGCTACAGCATCCTCAACCTGGCTATGCAGGCGCTTGATGAGACCCCCTCTGAACTGTGGGAGCTCCGAGAACTGCAGAAGCTAAACTTGTCCATGAACTGCCTGTGCTCTCTGCCCCCTGCCCTGGGTGCTCTGGACAATCTGGTGATCCTAAACTTGTGGGGTAACAACCTGTCCAGCCTGCCGCCCGAGATCAGCCTCCTGAAGAAGCTACGTGTGCTCTTCGCCTGTCGTAACCGCCTGAGTGAGGTCCCCGAGGAGCTGGGTTCCTGCACCTGCCTAGAGGTGCTGAGCCTGGCAAACAACCAGATCACAGGCCTCCCCGGCAGCTTGGCAGCCATGCACAATCTCACCAAACTCAACCTGAGCCACAACCGCATCGCACACATCCCCACCTGCGTCTACAGCATGAAGGGCCTGGTCTTTCTCCACTTGGCTTGCAACCGTCTGGAGACCATTGCGGACCAGATCCAGGACTTGGTTAACCTGAAGATCCTAATTGTGGAGGGAAACAGTATCCACACGTTGCCTAAGACGCTGTGCTTCCTGGAGTCTTTAGAACTCCTCAATGTTGATTTCAATGACCTGCAAAATGTGCCGATGGAATTGTACCTACTGAGCAGGCTTGGAAGGTTGGCCTGCCACCCGCTGGATAAAGGACTTCATATTATCCACAACCCCCTCCTCAAGCCTATCCAGGAGGTGCTGCAAGGAGGACTCAGTGCCCTCTATAACTACCTCAAGCCCACGTGAGGGACTACCAGTGTGTGTGTGTGTGTGTGTGTGTGTGGGTGGGAGTGCAAGTCATAATGGGATCTTGGCACAAATCCGACCCCTGGCACGTGGTAGACATGCTGTGTGCTGTGAGCCCTAGCTGCTGCCACAAATGCCTGACTATATTGAGATACTATCAGCCAAGACAAATGACCGTTACTCAGTATTAATATTATTATTTCCTGTTTTTTATGTAATGTAAAAGCTGGGCTAAAAATGAACAACAAGTAACTGCTGTGTCATGTCTAAACATTTGTTAATCCACAGCTAAGGGGTCAGGACAAGATGCTCAGCTCACGCAAACATTCACAGGTCTACATTTGGGGGCAGATTACTGGCCCGTTGATCTTGTTATGCCTGTGGCAGTAAGGGGGACATGGGGTAAGTTCAGCTACATATCACCACCCTCTATGTTGGATTCAGGTCATGAGGATCCGGTGTGGAAAGTCAGTGGAAAGAACAGGGCGGGGGGCGGGGGAGGGGGCTTAAGATCTGCAAAATAATAAAACAAAACACAACAGGGACTTAAACTTTGATTAAATGTTGTTCCACTCCATCAGATCAGAGCAGGGCTTCTGGGTGGCTGCTCCTCTGAGGTTGTCAGGTGTTGTCACACAAACAATTTCAAGCCATGGGGAAATGCTTGATATGATTGAAAATTGCTTCTTCAAGAATTCGGACTACTGTGGAACAACTTATTCAATTAAAATTATTTATAGCAAACTTAATGTTAATTAAGTTAACATTAATTAAAGCATAGCAAGCTTTTAAGAGGACATTTAAGTTTGGATCATTGTGTTACATATATGCAGTTATTGCCTATGTGGATCTGCAATTACTGTAGCACGCCAAACATCATACATGAAGCAAAAATAGGCAAAATAATGATTTACTATAGTCATCATGTGGAATGTTTAACTGATGCTATGCAAAGTGTACTAATGTAGAATGGTCTTATAAAGTGTTAATCTTGGTTGAAAAAGTACAAGCATGTGCAGTAAGGATCTCTGGGTAAATCAAAGTAAAAAAAGAAAACAAAATTAGTAATACAAGTAATACATACTGTTGCATATTAAATGTGTTTACACATGTGGCAGATCATGCACTGATATATTCTAGTGCATATTCAACCAGTCCTAGAACTTGAAACATTATAACTCAAGATTACAGTTACAGTTGTGGCTTTTAGTGGAATCATATTGAAATAATACAATTGTATTGTTTGATTTCACTAAACTATGTTGTCCAAATTTTATTTCAAAACAAAAGTGTTGTCCTACAGGTTTTATGATGTAAGGTGGTACATTGGCATGTTCACTGGATTGCACATTCGTTTAATTGCATCTACTTTTTAATACATCTTTTTGTAATGTACCATATATCAATATAATACTGTAAAGCCCTTACACTTTACTTTTCCAACTACTCCTTCAACTAACATCAAGGTGCTTGTAGTCAAGTGACTTTACAGCAGTAGAGCAGCTTTACAACAAGATGAGTCTGACTAGGTAAATGTTGTTGTAATTTACAGGTACACCAGGTGGTACCTGTAAATTAAACAGTTTGTTCCAACTTGGCTGCTCAAATATTAATGAGATGGCACTACATTTAAGAAGGTCATAAACATTTTTCACCACTCACAGTGAAGATTGAAGGTGCTGTATAAAAGACAGAAAAGTGACCTCTGTTGGTATGTACCTGTTACTACTTTAGTCAAAGTAAATACTGCACTATCCACTCACCCTCTCTGTGTCTCTTTCAGTGCAATGCTCACACACACACACACACACACACACACACACACACACACACACACACACACCACTTATTCATGATAGATGAGCCCCTCCTGAATAAGTCTTTGTCCTAGATAGTGATCATGTTGTCAAATAAAGTTCCTATAAAGATTCAGGTGTCACTGTTGTGATGTTACTATTTTAGTGATAATACAAGATACAATACAGAATAATAAATAACAGAATCAATAGCTAACAGATTTAAATTTAATGACAAAAGTAATGTCAGGCATCTGCTTTTGACATGCAAATAGTGACCTGTGTACAGTCAAGTAAAACACACTTTAACCACTATGACAATTAATTAAAATTAATCTTTGCAGTCTAGCGATTCACCTCATTGCATTGAACAGTACTCACTCACTAGTGGTCAGCTGTACACTGGGGATCACCCAAGATTGCAGTTAGCAGGCTTTCTCGGATTTGCTGGTCCTTATTTAATTGCTGCGTGCTTAGATAACTTTGCTTTATAATGAGACACTGTGCAAGATATAACAACTGGGTGAGCATAGATTGGCACCCCTGTTCTTCATTTAAAGGTATTTTGCATTCATAAGCCAAAGCTTAGAAAACAGTTTCGCATCACCAGCAGCCAGTGACTTCCAATAATGAAGGACAGCTAATCAATCACGTATTGAGCTTTTGACAATCAAGGCAGGGTATAATCACAACGGAGTCGAATTATAAAATCACTGTTGTTTGGCAGCCACACGAGGAGAGGCTTAATAAGACTTTCTTTGGAGTGCAATTTAAGTTCTGTGATTTCTTCAGCAACACTGAGACTCCTCACATAGGTTGAGGTGATTGGCATTTATCGACAAACAGCATTATACTGCCACTTTTGTCAATTACTACTAAGTGTTATTTAGCTTGTCATTCTTATGTTTAACTAATTAAAACTGTTCCTGCAGGGAGAAATATGAGGGGGAATAGATTTGCTGACGGTCAACAGGTTATTCCTTGGTTGGCGGAGGCTCACCACAGTGAAATGTCAATATCACCTATTCAATAGCTCATGATGTTGTTCAGAAAACTGCAAGAGCGAGTCACTGAAACGATAGGCCACTGTCATAACCTTTGAGGCCTAAATATGGAATCTTTTGATCTTGGTCTGGCATCAATTTTGCTACCTCCCGTCCAATCAGTGTAATGTCAAAGCATTTCTGTCTCGCTTTGAGAGTGTGATGAAAGTAAGCTTGTGAAAGGTTACTGTCTAAAAGAAAATGAACATGGTACATGGGCTTGTTTTTGCTATCACCACAGATAGAGTTGTACATTGATTCCTAAACAGGGGTACGAATTATGATTTGATTAAAAAGATATCCACATATTTAGTTAGCTGTAACATCTGAACACTAATGGAAGAAGTTAGCTAAAAATAGTGGATACATGTTTTAAATAGATAAAAGTAGTGGATAAATGGCAAATGACCAGCTTCTGCTCGTCCAAGTGGCAGTAGTACGAATGCACACTTGACCGGACTGACAGTTAAATTATATGAAGAAATTGCTGTAACAATATGTACTTGTGCTAGTACAAATGATCAAATGTGGAACAGGACGGGTGGTGTTGAGGTGAGGGCTGTGGGAATAAGTTTGAAAACACTGGAGTAGGATATTATTAGATATATTTGTTGAATATGTCTTAAGACTGTGTTTATGAAGAACCACTAAAACACAGCCCTCAATCACACACTCACAAACATTCTCATTTTCACTCTCTGCATTCGTGAGTGCAAACAATGATGCTTTCCATTCCTTCCTCTATCCAATCAGAGGAGTTTACATTCTCATCAATTCCCATGACGGCTCTGTTCACACTGGTATTCATGCATTCCTGGCAACATAACTGTTGCAGCCAAGACAATACCTAAAGACCACAAAAAGACATGTGGCGCTTCTATGAAATGCTTCAGCCATTGTCTAGTGAACTTATGAAAAAAAAACAAGAACTGGAGCCATATATTCTTGACAACACAAGGTCATTTTAAGACTAAATATAGACCCATGTCATGTCAATCTGGCTGCATTTTAATTAGCCATGAAAAATGCTGGTACAAGTGAAATCGCCATGTGTGTTTATGCATGCAAAAACAATAAGGGAATGACATTGGCTGACTTTGTCATTAGTTGTTTCTTCATCCTTTTGTCTGATATTGCTGTGAGAATATCCTGGGGTTGTTTGCACTTGCAGTCTCAGATAAGACTAATTTTAAACAAATATTTGCATATATTAAAGTAAGGCATCATTATTCATTCATCAAAGCTGAAAAAAATGTGTGTGACGATGCGGCCCTGTTTTGCCAGGTCAAGCGATGACGTCCTCTTGAAGGTCAGCGTGGGTTTCCCTTTAACAGGATCAATGTGTGAGTTTGATCAGAAAGGACACACAAGGTGAACTGTGATTAAGAATCCAGCTGGCAAAGATTTAAAAAATATTAAATTAAGGTGTCAAGTTAAGCATACAAAAGGCTTATATAGCATTTATGTTTTAATTAATAAAATCAGTGATCAGTGAAACATGACATTGTTTCAATACAGTCTGGTGCAGGTCACAAGCTGAGTTCATGTTGTGCAAGGTAAATTTATGGCTGTTCACCATACCACACGGACCTCAGCAGATACAGTTTGCTCAAATGAGAGCAAACTTGTAGTTGTTCATTTCATTTTTTTTCTGAGTACTTTAAGAACTTCTCATCCACGTGGGCTTAAAAGCCAAAGTTTCAAGTTGATGTTATTATCTTGGTAACGGTCACACGGTCCATTCAGTAGGTATTATGGAGCTTTCATATCACATAATCCTCATCAGTAGTTTGAGATTCATTCATTTTTTGACATGTTTTGTTTTCAAATGTATGGCTTTCTGAAAATAATCCATTCATATTGGTACTTGAATGATAACCAGTAAGTAAAGTTGTATTTATATATATATATACACACACTAAGTACGATAACACTGAACTTTTCTACATATTGTGCTTTAATAAGATCATAAGAAAAACATATATATATTCTGAAGGAAACATGTTGATTTTGCAATCATTAGTTTTAAACATACAACAGTGGGGTATTTAACAAAGAGGAAGTAAAGCAAACAACAACAAAACACAAGGTTAAAGAGCAAAACATTTAAACATAATAGTGTTAATGTTAGATATTACTTCATGGTAGGATAATCGAAGGCTGTCATAAGATCCATCACAATATCACTGACTTCTTTTGTAATTTCTAGGCCTACCTTAAATAAATATATGGCTGGCAGACACAGGTTCTTACATGGCCTGGGTTAACTGCACTACTTTACCTCAACCTTATTCTCCACAGCTGCTCCAAATAAACGCCAATAGAGTCACAAGGAGGGGATACCTCCGCCTGTCTTCTCTACTCACAGGCTGGGCTCACAAGCGCCCTCTACCGGGCAGATAGCGCGCACACAGCTGCTGCTCTCTTGGAGCTGCCGGACCACTCAATCCGCGCGTAATTCCGGAATCAGGACTCACTCACACATTCCTCCTCTAAGTGTGGAGCAAGCCCGGCAAGGAGCAGCCGTGTCTGCGACAGTGTCCTCTCACACCCCGACAGCACGCCAAGGGACGGAGGACAGGGAGAAGACACTTTATATGTAACACTCCTAAAAGTATAGGTAGGGTTCAAGTTGCATTAAAGAAAGAAGAGTTGCCAGTTAACCCCGCGGCTGGGGGTTAACGCTACGACGGCGCTGTCGACATGGATAAAGTTATCAATTGCTTGTTGGCTGCAATAGCCCTGCTGTTGTCCGCACGAGGGGAAGTTTTTAAAGGTAAGGAGGATTACCTGGAAATGTTTGCACGTACAGAACATATGCGCAGTCCTGTTTGTATGGCACAGTAGGGGAAACTATATTGTCTGATAGTTTACTCGCAATGTTAAGGCTCTAACTCATTTTTGTGGTGTAAATTCGCTTTAACTAATGCTTGTGGTGTAAATTCGAGCATACTTGTGGCAGCGTGGGAGAAACGTAAGTTATGAGGGTGGCATTCTGTAGACAAAAAAAGCTGCAAACGATTATTTTGCTCACATTTGTCACAATTTGCCGCTACAACACTGGCATTCATCAGTAGTTTGTTCTCACCTTCTGTGCCGCTGTGCGCAACGAGCAGGTGCGCTACGGGGCACTAATTCCGCTGCTTTCAATACCAAGATTTACATGAGCACAAGTTGAATGAGTGTAATGTTTGCGTCTAACTTTATCTTAATAAGTTGCTGTCCAATGTGATTAACCTGAAGGGATTCACGCGCCGAAGGGTCTCTGCATGCGCGCTCTTGGTCGTAAACGGCGAGGCGATAAGCCAAACGAGACCTGTCCACCGTGAACTTAATTTAGGCTATGATGTCCCCCATCGGTTACTGTCACTTTAACTGTCTGAAATGTGAATTATATTGGGGAGTTCGTTTCATCCCAGTTTGTTCATATTAAGTGCAAAAACAATTCAACTTCTATGCATAGGCTAATATCAAGTCCCATATGCCAGCTCTGCTGTAGTATTGTTTTTCATTTCTTTGTTTTCATATTTTTCACTATTACTGCCAAACACTAAATATGGATAGTTCATATAAAACACGTTTTATTTTTGTAGAGCTGTCTGTGTGCAGTCCACATTCAAAACGCTTTTTTTAATTAAATTAACTGGTAGAAACTGTTTTTTTTTCTTTTCTTGAAATATACCTGTTTCCCTTGCATGCACTCTGAGAATAGATGCTTTTGGATGTCTCTGAAAAGTGTTTGTCATATTTCTTTTGGATTGTTTTCTGCAAATGTGATGGATTTTGATGTGATCACTGTTTGACTGATTGTTTACTTCCTCATATAGATACAAACCAGCACTCCTACTCAAGTCTGTTCAAAGCTTTGTGAAGAAAGGAAAAAGTTTAGGGATTAGTAGTCATTTGATTTATTTGAATTACTGAAATAATAGAGCAGACTTTTACCATCAGTGTAATGGCCGTAGATTGCCCAAGGGGACTTGTCTGTCTGTTTTAGCCCCTAAAGGGGTCATTTCTGTCGCCACAATATCATTATCTATGTGGCAAAAAGCCACATTAGCCTATATTTATGCCAATCGATATAGAGACAATAATGTCCATTCAAGGGTGATCCATACTGCCAATACAATTTAAACTTGCATTTCAAACCTTATAAAAAAAATGGCCCCATATCTGAATGGGTCTGATTTTATATCCTGCTTAGACTCTGAGGGAGCGGTGTGTGAGGTGAAGTTATGTGATGTGTAGCTTCAGTATTAGCTGGATGCCGTGGGATTAAACAGACAACTGATGCATTTTTTGGAGAGCCTGTTGGGGGCAGCATGGTACACATATAATAAGATAACCAGATGAAGTCAAGGTGCTCCGAGTGGAGGACCACGAGTCAGACATTCAGAATTCAGAAGCACTTTGGAAACTATTTGTCTCAAAATTTCAATTTGATCGCAACTCTGATTTAACAAAAACAACTTAGCTGCTAAACTAATTACATTTGTGTTTCATTTGTGTCCCCACATTCTTCAAACTGATCCTATTCATATCGGGGATTTTTTTATTTATTTTTTTTTTAAACAGAGGAGAACTAGCATATTCAGAGAGACCTACAGAATAAGTATTGAAAGGTTTTATGATAAACAGTTTTTATCAATCAGGCAGTATGAACGCCATGGGTCAATTTAGTGCCTGAGAACTCTCTTACCCTGCAGCTCAAAGTATTCAGTCCATTTTTGTGTCAGTTTCATCAGTCTTGCCCGCTGGCAGCCTTTAGGACTGGGAGATTTATTGGAGTGGGCTGCACTGTAGGGCTCCCAGTGGTCCCAAAACTCTGTGTGTGTAAACCGGGAGGAAATCAATTGGATGTGTGTTGCTCTCTCTGGCTAGGTGACGGATTAGCCACACACGGATGGAGTGGTAGAGGCTAAGTGTGTGTGCATGTGGCCCGAGATATTTGTTATGGAGAGTTTGATAACAGCTGCATGTGATAATTAGATCACTGAGGTAACCAGAGTACCAGTCTACTTCAGTGCACATCAGCGCCTTGTGACTGTGCAGCCACAATTCGATCACAGAGAAACGGTCCTTTGGAGGTCTTTTAATTTACCCATAAAAAATCATCAGGATCACACTATCAGTTTCATTTCCTTCCTTTGTGAACTTGTTTATGCACCTGCATATCTGCTCTCAGTGGCATGGTAGAGATGAACTGCTCTTTCTCTCCTCTCCCTGTTGCATTCACAGTGCCCACTCGATGCTCTATGTTCAGAGAGAAAGCAAAAAAAAAACAAGACTATAAATCACTTGTTGTGTATATCCAGTGCTTCTGTTTTCTACATTATGAGGACTTTTTTTTTTTCTAGAAGGTCTGGCCTTTGATATCTATACTCTGTCTTTTGACCGAGCACATTAAATTCCAGCGAGCTGTGCGCTTTATGTTTACCACCTTTTCCAGCAGCCATAAAACCTGCCTTGTTTTCTGATAGGGGTGAGCCGTGTGTTGAGAATAATGCCCCATGCTTGGAGTGTAGAGCTGTAGTTTGTCATTGTAGAGTGACTGCTGCTGATAGCGTCCTGGTTGACCGATCCTGATTGCCATCCAAGCTGTGACTAAGAAGTGAAACAACACATTGGCTGCTTGGGAAGATAACAGCACTTCATTTGAAGTCTGGCAATAATTTAGATTCACTCATGAAATGTTTTCATTTTTCTGCTTTTTTTTTTTTTTACTCCCAGCTGACTCAGATTTAATAGAGACTTTTCAGAAAGGTGTCCTGAAGGGTGGCAGTTTCCTTTGTGTGAGCCAGTGGAGAATGAAATTAAATATGCAGTGTTTTTTTTAAATTTATTTTAATTTTTTTCTCTCTCGATGGCTTCAACCGATGTTGGAGGAGGGGGGGAAAAAAGCTCCATGGTGAGGAAAGTGAGGTGTCCACATTCTTCTGTAACTTTGCTTTTCAGACACTTTTATTATGATGATAATGAAGGCGGTGGAAACGCATGGATTTACTGAAGTTGTTCAAACACGGCGGGTACATGTGAATTCCTAGAAAAGGGTCTGCTGAGGGCTGTCTAAGGATTGATCATAGCTGGTACATACAGGGAGTGGGGCATCTGATTTTAACATGTCTTGGTAGAGGACTTCAGTACCCTATTTTACATACTATGTGGCCTGTCAATATCTGTGCATCTTAGTTTTACACCCAATAACAAACAACATTGCAACACCTCAAGGAAACTTACACCCGAAAACACTAAAGCAAAACAGCTGTCAGTAATGCATGTTGCATTGGTGCATTTTGTTTTTTGAGGTTACATTTTTTTTAATGCAACATGATATCACATCAAGATATTTCCAGACCATTCACATTGCAGAAAAATCTACAATCTGAAGCATCAGCAGCACACTTCCGAAACTGATGTCTTTCAAAATCAAAGATCAGGGACAAAGAAGAGAAATCCTTCATATAAGAGGAAAGTATCTAATAATTTGCTATCCTTGTTAGACTTATTATATCAGAATAACAAAACATGTTGCATTAGGAGCGAAAGGCACACAGCTTGATGCATTATTCAGCTTTGTTTGAATGGGAAAGGTCAGCATCTGTTCTCTGGAAGTTGCCATGAGGCATTCTTGGAAATGTAGGAAATCAATAACTGAAGTAGCAGCAGATAAGGGAGGTTGAGGAAAAGCCGACACACCAGAAATAATAAACATTCCATCACAAAATAAATACAGAAAAATAACATGATTGCATAGCAGTGCAAGAGTAACCAGGGGTGGAATTGTCCATTAGTTTAGACAGCAGGTAACAAAACAAGTGCGGAGATTGAATCGGGCAGGAATCTGTCCTGTAGAAAGTTTTATAATTGACACAGTTTGACTGTTTAAATTGGACATTAGCCAATTTGTTAGGTGTCTGGGTTACACAACTCTGTTCACATAGGACACATTAGTAGTTCCTAGTTTGTTTTTCAGGTAATGTCTTGTTCTTGTTTTTCACTTTATAAATTGAGTATTTAACTTCTATACTAAAAAGTGGTATTATAGGTTTGCTTAAGAAGGCAACGGAGAGTGCAGTGTTTGCACAGTGACATATTTTTTGTTATCTCTGTACTCAAGCACATGGGATTAAAATGACTATGAAGTTGTCCTGACTCTCAGCTTTAATTTGGAGGCGTTCAAATCTTCATCAGATAAACGGTGCACAAAGTGCCTCCCTTTTGTAATATGTAAATCCCAATTTTGGGGCGCAGAAAGCAATTGGCTAGTTAGCTAATTAGCTGCTCAGCTGCAGAGCAGCAGGTAAACTCACTTGCAAATACATACTTTGGTCCGGTTAGATGCTGGTGGCCCTTACTTTTTAAGACCACTAACAACACGCTGTCTGCCCATGACAGGTAGTAGGGGTGTAAGAAAAAATAGATTTTCAAAAACGCAGTATCGATTTTTACTTTTTATGTGAAACAGTGGTTCATGTTTATGTTGCGTTTAAACCCCCTACCGCTAGATGGCTATGTTAAGATGCACCACTAGTGTCCTTGCCTAACAGTGCCTAGCAGTGCCTGACTTTTTGCTAGAAGCTAACACTGTAGCTATGGCTGAACTTTGGCCTACTTTAGCATATAAAAAGTTGCTCACTAAGAACCTGTGAACCACAATCCCAAACTGGCAGTTTGATTTTCTGTGTATTGAATTGTTTGCCTAAAGTAAACTTCTTTTGAGTTTTATGCACATCATGTCTTTTTTTTTCAAATATTAGTTTTTCTAAAATTATATTTAAAAAAAAAAAAATCCCAATATATCGCCTTACGCACAGTATCAAAATATATTGCAATATATTGAATCGTGACCCATGTATCGTGATACGTATCGTATCGCCAGATTCTTGCCAATACACAGCCCTAACGGGTAGGCTACAGTGCACGATTGTTTACTTTGCTGTCCATCAATCCCAGACACCAACACACTCCTCCAGCTGGCTCACACAAAAAGGAGCATTTCTGATATTTTCCATTTTTCCTTCCTTTTTAATGATATAAAACTATTAGTCTTGCATTGCCATACCTATCTCCACAGCGCTGCAGAGGAAAGTCTGGCTAGTCCACACAACAAGACGGGATAGGAGAAAAACATGCTCTGGTTTGTTGGCAGACCAATCACAATCGTCTTAGGCGGCGCTAAGCACCGGATGCACGTATGGTGCCTCTTCAATATAGCCTTGGGAAGGAACTTGTTTTGGTGGAACGTGCACATACTGTAGGGAGGTGACCTCTGGAATTAAAATGGCTGATGAGTGTGTGATGACAATTTAAAAAGAATCCGAATAGACCAGAGTTAAGTTAATTCCAACACTAAGAAAGCACTTGCGAAAAGGGATGTCTAAAGGGGATTTTAGTTGGACTTTAATGTAACTCTTTTCCTTGCTCTAAGAGTGCCTGAATTTCTGTTGTCATATCTTATTTTTTGGTAGTGAATTTCCATCGGCTGACACTCGGGTCTTCAGTGAGTGAAACGCATGATAATTTGGACCGAGTCAGATGACTGACCTGGGCGGTCAAGAACATTCCACTGTTGACCACAAATAGCTCGTTGTGAGCTTTAACTGTATGTTTAAGATCATGATTCCTACACTGTTCACCAAAAATGAATGTGAAATTAAAGCTTAATTAAGGATTAAAGCTGAAAGCACTTAAATAAAAACTGAAATAAAACAATGACTTTGAGGTTAAAGTGTGGGAGCATAGAGCCAAAACAACAACAAACATGTGACAGTCCATATACTAAAGTATGGTAATTGGTTAAGTGCTGGCCTATTGCGGGCACTTTTCTGCAAAAGAAAGTGAGTCAAATCTTTGAACGCAAAGTCTACCAATATGGTTCATCATCTTCCTATCCCTGGAGTGCCACTCCACATTCAATCATTAGCTGTTGATTTGCAAGTGATTTTATTTACATTCTCGAGAGGCAGTTATAGTTTGAAGTTCGTTCTCGAGGCGGCTGATGTGGCTATGTTATCTGGGAGCTCTGCAGCGGAATGATAATTGGCCTTGAGATGTGACTGTGTGAAGGATGCTGGACAAACAGAGATGCTCTAATTATACACAGCTCCTTCTTCAAATGAAGAGGATAAAAGCTAATGAATCACACACAGGCCAGTGCAGGGGCTGCCTAATGAAGAGAGAGTGAGAGACAGAGAGGGGAGTGTTTGCAAGCGAGAGGAAGTGTTTGTGTGTTGGGCATGCTCGAACAATTCTGTGATCTCATCACCATGTCTAAAAAAAATTAAAGACTTGGTAGAAAAACAACTTACTATGCAGCGGATCATGTTTACCGAAGTTTTCATTTGTTGTAGGTGACTTGGAGAGTCCAGGCACGTAGGGAAATTTCACTAATTAATGCTCCAAGGGTCTCAATTGTTATTAATGTTGATGAGAAGGAGGAGGGGAATGGGGGAGGAGTAGGAGAAGCAGTTTTAAATCAGGACATTACAGTGTGTCTCCTCAATTAATTGTTAGGCTTCATAGATGCGTACCATGGGTGGATGTCAGCTCAAGTTTATTCAAAATGGAGGTGTTTGACAATTGTTCACTCCTGCTATCTTTGGAATTAAATCTATATCAGTGACCAATGATGTGGCAGTTGCACCGATAGTTTTACAGATTGAATTGACCCAGACCCTGGTACATTCCTCACTTATCTTCAAAACCTGCTGTTCAATCAGCTGGTTTCTATTTAGCATTGTCGCCTATAACCTGGGGGTTATTATGTGGACTGAAATTCTGATAGAGCACACTTTGATATTTGGTTCAGGTGAGCATATAGCCTTGACCTGAAACGTGAAGCTTTAATTTCAAGTCTGTCAAATAAAACTCCCGCCACCGCTTTGACGCCAGAATCACATAGCTGAAAAGATGCAAAGTTTCGTAAGCAAATTCATGAATAACTCAAGTTGCCTCCTTCACGGGACAAGTGCACTTGCTAACTTGGAGGAGACTCTGTTTAATGCCAAAAAGCTGTCCACGTAAGCTGCTGCTCCTCACACAATTGGTGCTAGTGTAGGTGGTTGCAGTTAGAGGAGGTGGTGGCGGCTGTTACTGCTGTTTCACCTTGTCTCCTGTTATTTATTAGGCTTCTGTCAAGGCTCAGGCAGTAGGCAGGTGTATATCCCTCCTCCTCCTCCTCTACCCATCCAGGCCTTATGAGTATAACCGGGGGCAAAATTCTCCATTACTGTCAGTCTGAATCTGTTGCCGTCACATTAGCGCACGTCATGCAGTCATTAATGCATTAGGCCGTGTTTGAGTGCCAGTTATTTGCATTGGCTTTTACACTACTCTATTTGCCCTTGTGCTAAAAGCTGCCTTGGCTGAACCTATTGACCATTTAACTGTTCAATAATGAAGCGATCCCTGAGGAAGAATTAGGCCTCAGTGGTCCTGTTGAATTATGGTTATTAGGACGTGAAAAACCCCCATTAGCTATCATATGTTTTCATGACCTTTTGAGAGGGACATGTAGCAAAATATTATTTACCTACAGTATGTTTTTAATGCAGCTGTATCCCCCCTGGCATATGATCTCACCACCAACAGTCGAGAACACGATTATCCACCCTTGTCCTCCACTTCTTCCTCCCAAAGCAGAATGTACCTGATTATACTCCTATCGGTCACACTCTGGTGCCTATTTGGAGGCTGTTATCTGTTTGTGGTGGAGACTCCTCGGGGAAGCATACAGACGATAAGAGACTGTTGTTCTGTAAACAGCCCTCTGACCTCCTCAGGCTGGGCTTGGCTCCTTTTCAAATGGGTCTCTTTTGTATTGGCCCTAAGCGCAAACCTCCGTGTGACTGATTCCCCGGGGGGAGGTTTAATGGCATTACTGTACGTTCCGGACAGCGCAGGGTGGTCACTCCGGAGCTGTCAAAGCCTGAGGGGGGTGTCCATGCCTTCAGAAGCAGAGGTAGTGAGGGAGAATGAGATGGTTGGAACGATGTTGCAGAAAAGATGCACTGTTGTCTGTTGCTGAACATTCGGAAAATGAGGGCGATAATGTGAATGACCAACGTATGCCCCTAAATTGGAAGTAGCTTGTGGAAACTGAATAATCTGGCGAAATAGTGTTGTTTTCATTTTTTTATGTCAATCACCATTTTTGTTTTTAACCATGTGGCAAACCTCTTATCACAACATAAATTATATTTTCACTTGTGCTTGTCCCTGTGACAGTCTGTTAACTCACAGAAATCTGACATGAGACAAGTGCATAGCTCATCTGGGGACAACTTGGCTAACTGCTGGACTGGACGTCCACTATCAAAGTCCATCAGTCAGATCAGCTGGCTCCATCGATGTCCGCTTAGTTTTGAACATGTTCCTTGTCTAATTTGCCAGTGTGCTTGAGCAAACAATGCATTGAAAATCAGTAGCCATGAGCTGTACTGCAGCGATCTGTTGTACTAAATCACTTTGGTGTTAAACACTTCATTGAAATGACTGTTGAGACACAGCTGCAGGGCCCGTGTTTAAGACAAAGCACACACCAAACAATAACTGGAAAAGATGATGCTTGGCTTGAAGCTTGATTCCCACCCTGTAATTAGAGTTTGTCACGCTAAAGAAATTACAGGGCACAGGAGTCATTAGAAGTGTGGGTGCATCTCTGCATTGCAAACGGAAACACATGCTGAAAACACGTTTTTGGAATTATGCACATCCGAATAAACAAACCGGTGAAAATCGGACAAGTTGATTGTAATGATAGTTCGCTGCCGGCCTGGAGGATGAATTCAGTTGGTTGTGATGTCTCAGAGACTTATGGTATCGGGGCAAAAGGAGTAATTAATGTGGAAAGCCTCTAGCATCAGTTGGTTTTTCAGCAACGTTATCATCAGTCTGACTGCCTCAGTGTATCATAACAAATTGCACTCTACTTAAATGAGTTAGAACAGAATTAACTTTTTTTAAATATTTCTTAGAGACATTAAAGTGAAATCTTTCTTTGTTGGATTTTTACATCTGAAAGCGGTTTGTCCAGTTGTCTTTCTAAAATGCTCTGAACACAATATGAATATTATTCTGTAGTGTGAATAGCATTACCCACTGCTGAAGCGATGGTTTGATTAAAATGCAAACATATTTTCCCTGTCCTACTAGGCCTATAAACAAGTCCCAAGCCTAACTGAGAATTTCCCTATTGCCATTCCCAGATCTCTAAAATATTCTGAGTGATTCATACCAAAGCATATTTTTTTCCTGTTTTGTCACCACATAGGTTTGTTTAACCAAATCTAAATGTCTCTGTCCATTTTCTTTTGTTTTGCTTATCATGGTTTTGGCTGCTGTACTCCTAATTTGCCATTTTCTTCCTACAAATTGTTGTTAATAGTTAGAATTAGTAGCTTTCACTTGCTGACGGTTAGCGTGATGCTAGCTAATATAAACAAATGAAAGGGGGCCTTTAACTAGACTACTAAACCTAGACATTTCTTTGTGTACTTCTATTGCTAGTCATGGCATTGGCTGCTGACTGTACTCCTTTTTACTTCATTTTAATTTACTAATTTATCTGACAAGTTTTGTAAATGGTTAGTTATGCATTCAGGAAAGAGAACCTGCTAGCTGCCAGTTGTTGTTAGCTAAGCAAAACACACAAAAGAGCCTTTAATAACTAAACTTAAACACTACTTTGTCTACTTTTCTTATTCAGATTTTAATTTGCCATTTTTTTCCTATCTACCTATTTGTGTAAATGGTTAGAATTGGTATCCTGGATACTTACCATAACTCTGTAACTGTAACCTAACTTAGTGTAATATTCAGATGGCCTCCAATTTAACATGACATTTGTACCTGCCACAGGTAATTTCGCAGAGCTGTGATTGAATTGTCCCTTTCCAACGCACAAAACAGCCATTATGTGGCTGTCAAGTACTATAGCTGTGAAGATCTGATTTCAAGACGTAAAGCCATTTTAAGGCTGGCTTGTTTGTCCTGAGTTGGCTGTATTTGTAGCATATGATCACCGCCAAATGATGATGATTCTAGCTGGCTAGATGTTTTTATTTTATTTTTTTAGAGCAAATGAGTGTGAGGTCTTGGACATGTGTCAGATTTTCTCAGTCTCTGCAAACAAGTTGACCTTTTATCAGCAATTAAAAAAAAAAAAATCAGTGTCTCACATTTCTCAGTTATTTTGTCATAGGTATATATTACATGTAATTTAACAGATTGTTTGTATACCTCTTGACAGCAGGCACTGTTTTCAGAGTACACTCTGTTCACATTTGTTGAAGCAAAATTTTATAATTTCAGTGCCAGATCTTATATTCATCCTACTCATGTCCATGTCAGCCTCATGACTTCAATTAAATAATGTATTAATTAAACCATGTTTACAGTCAATAATGGCACAATATGTAAGGTATTTTTCTTGTTGTACTTTAATCAAATTGAGACTGACAATAGTGGACATGAATGCCACTGCATACGGTTTCTTTTGAGCAAACCGTAGGGAGAACTTTATTGCACGTATGAACGTGAGCAGAATTAAGTGTTAATATCTGTGAATTTTTGATATGACACCCATGCCTCCCTTGGACAGGCCAGTGTTGCTCCACAGCCTTATTTAGTCGCCGGGAAGTTGCAGCAGCATCAACCAGTGCAGATTAGGATTTCAGTGGCCTGGTGAGGCAGAGGCACACAGGCTGGGTTCAGAGGATGAATAATTCACTCACATGAGCGCAGTCTTCTCGTCGTGAGTCTAATATTCAACAGCACCTGTATGTCTGAAAATCTCTCCCCTTCAACCCACCAGGTTACTTTCCCTGGGGAAAACCACCCCGGCATCACCCCAGCTGTGCTTTCTTTAAACTGTCAGAATAGCAGTGCTGTGGCTGCAATGCTGTGCTGGGATGACATGTACTGGGGAAGAATAGTTCAGTGTACAGTAGGCTGCTGTGTGACTGGACATACTGAGAAAAGTGAGCATAATTAGGGCTGAGTATCAAACCTCAATACTTGTTTTGTGTTTAGGTCACGGAGCTTTGTAAACAATTGGGTACTGAGCTGCCATTTAGTTTCTTTTCAAACGTTACTTATTCTTTGATCACATATTTCCTGATTTAAATCAACATTTTGCCAGATGAGAAAACGATCACACCACAATGTCCATTTAGTAGCTGTTCGGTAGCATTTGATTACATCATATGTTCTTTGTCAGCAGATTTTTGCGTAGCTGTCATTGAATTTTAGATGTTCAAATTTCCGTTTTTTTCATTAGCCCTTTTAAGGACTTCTCGTCCATGTTAACTTATTATAAAATTTAGGCAAAGTTCACGTACAACTGTTTTTCATTTTGGTATTGTACCAACACTGGTGTCATTGGCTACACTGCTTCTGATCAACTCCAGAGTTTTCAAATATCGTTTTTTCTATTGCGTTTTGTAGTCATATTTTTATATCATTGGTATATGCATAACAATGGCATAGCTGCCATGACTTTAGTTTGAGATCAACAAGCTGAATTTTCTTGCAGTTTTCCCCTCCTCTTCCTATCATTCTACATTTAATCATTCAGCCTTCATTTCTATAATTGTCTGAACAAATTATCTGCTGCGTCCAAGCATGCGTGTGTAGGTGTTTGTGCACATAAATCCATGTGTGTTGTTGCACATAGCCAGTGTTGGTATCTTTTGTCTGTGCGCCATGTGTGTGCTGTAGTTTCCTCTTCGTCCCTGTGTGTCAGGTAGCGGACCCATCTCAGGCTTATCAGGGATGTGACAGAAGACGGCAGGCAGCAGCAGCGAGGCCTTAATGAAACCTGGGCCCTGGCTAATTTGTGACACCGTAGCGTGAGGGAATGAGAGAGGCAGTAACCAGACTGGCAGGACGAAAGGAGAGGACAGTGGGTCCGGCTCTCACACCATTAAATTAAGCCTGTCATGCTCATTTGTAGAACACACAGAAGGAGGGAACACCTACACTGTTCTTATCAAAATCCTGCAAATGCAAAAGTCCCCGCTGGTCGACCAAAGATAGTCCCTGTAACCGCATTTTCTACTCAGCTGAGTTTTCCTTTTCAATTTTCTCCTTTTCATATTACCTTGGCAAGTCTTTCTCTCTCACTTTCTAAGAGTGAGGTTTGGCTAAGCCTGGCAAACCAGATGTACGGTGCGGGTATAAATCCTTCCTTTATCTCTATATTTTGCAAGAACACCGCTGCTGCATTCAGGGCTTCCAGGATGAACTTTGGCCCCTTTTCGTTTTGGTGCTTGGTTTTTATCATGAATCAACATGTATTTAAATAACATAACCAAGTGAGTTGTATAGGCCTTTTAAAGTGAGACTTTTAGAAGAAATAATTAAAAAGAATAAAAAGTTAAATTCATAATCCGAATGCACACTTACTTAATTTAATACACTCAGGGGTTTTTCCAGCTACAGCCTTATTTAGACTTGTATTGCCAATAGCGTATGGTGGCTAATGCTACTTAAACAAGCTCAAATTCGCAATAGCTGTGACCACGTACGCGCATGTATCCACACGTTCATGCATTTACACTCCGTAACACTTGACCTCCATGCCACATTTTTGCCTGCAAGGGTAAATGCTGTCGACCCACTAACCCACTGACTGACTGACTGACCAACAGAGCAAGCTATAGAGCTCCTGGTCGCAGCTAGGAATTACTGCCAAAGAAATTCTACAGAAACATTTGTAATGGCTTTCTGTCGATTATCAAGAATGACAAACCCTGCAAAAATGTCACACACATATCACGGATATCTATCTGCACACTATGACACCACTTGGTGTGAGTGAGTTAATGAGTCTTTTGTACTATAGTTTGGGTTAACCAAACCTTTAGGCTTGCACTGGATGGCAGTGCCCGAGGTTGTCGGTAGTTCTTCCTGCCTTGCCCTGGGCTGGCGGTCTGACCCTCCTGCCTCCTGGCTTCCTTATGTCCACCAGAGCTTGAGGGCTCCTTCCGGGGTGTCAGAGCTGACCTTTCTCTGTTGGTAGGAGTGATAATGTACAGACGGAGTCTATCTGTAACGCCCCCAGCTGTGTTTATGCCTCCCAATGTTCTGTTTGAGCAATAGCAAATGAGGTGCAGTATGAGTTGCGATGCTCAGCTGGTCTCATACTGATACTGATGGACCCTACATGCCCCATTTATTTCTAGCACCAATCATTATCTGTCATTGAAATTTAGAATTATACAAGCCATTTAAAAGTTCACGTGAAAAATGACACACTGTAACATATAGCCAGCATTTCATTAAGTTAAAGAACTTTGTAAAGAAGCGATTGCTTCGCAGCTTAGGAAAGATTAATCCAGAGACTAAAAGGTGTTCAAATCCCTGTGTCTCCTCTATCTTCACTGGTTCACATCTGAGGCTAAGCTTGCTTGTCCCATAAGATCGTGATGAAAGCGCTGGGTGCTTTGACCATGTTGTTTTAGACCCGTACATGTAATGACCTGATCAAACATCCTCTGTGCTCATGGGCTGAAAAACACCACAACAAATCAGATTTCCTTCTACTTCACTTCTCTGACAGATCTAGCCCAAGTCTGTGATCTGGCTGTGCTCGACTACATGAGGAGATCAAAGAAGGCGAAAACATTTACATAAAAGATTATGTATGAGTTGTAATTAGGGCCTCCTCTGCAGTGACAACAGAAAAAAACTGTGATTTTTGGCTGGAAGATGAAACGAAGGTGGGGTGATAGTCACATTTTTAATTGAAGAAATCCCCAAAGATTGTCCATCTTTTCTAGGAGCACCTTTATCAAAAAAAAGATAGATTAGGATTAGTCCTATTAATTTTTGTTAATGCATTCATGCACATTCAATTTCTCCAAGATAATTACGTGTTTTACTTTGATGGCTCCTAATTTCATATGCCCAAGTGTACTGCTGCAACCCCAGCAGTGCATATGTCTTGAACACACTCAAATCCATCCTATAAAAATGAGGTTATTTCATCCTCCACATTCTATTCAAAAGCATGTGTAGTTGTCGTATTACATTAAGGTACTACACTATGATTTAGAGTGAGTGATGCAAGATTATTGCTGTGGGCAAAAACAGATTTTTGCCACACTCTCGTACAGTGGGAGCCATATTTTTTTTCGCATGTGGAGAATTTTTCTGAAGATGTGTCAATTGGCAAAGCTGTAAGAGAAATGGTTTTAATGTGTCTGTGCAACAGCATGTCATTAGAGGCAATTTCCCTGCCACAAAGAGGGTCAGCAGAGGGGGTCACATTGTTTTGTGTGCTCATTGGACTATTATCTACAATTGTGGAAGACAATTTTTGAAATTTCATTCTAATCGCTATAAGTAGCTTGGAGGTGGAAGTTCATCTCGCATACTTGTAAAAGGGTACTATTTTCAGAAATTAAATGGGACACCCTCGGTTGTGCACACCTTATCTCATACTAATACACTAGCACACACACTATGGAGCAGTGACAGTGGCGAGGCATAGAGGCTTATCCTCCTGTGGGAGGAGCTGACATTTACTCTGAAAATTCACCTTTTGTTTCTCCCTCTGGATTTATGATGTCACTCTTATCTTGATTCCATCACAATTTTTCATTACTGTTGTACTCGGTTAGTGTGTGACTTTTCTGTCATGGCTTGTAAGATTTGCCATGACGAGAGTAAAGATTGAGTTGTCTGAATAGTTTGGTCTTGCATCGCTGATGTTTCTTAAAATGTGCGCAATATGTAATCATCGGGAAGATATGCATTGACATTTTAGATGTGTGCGTTAGGCCTGCATCAAGGCCTGTTGCGATGATGTCAGACTGGATGCCAGACAATCTGCTGGCTGCAGTGGTGGAAGATTCAAACCCTGCGCTTAATTAATGTTTCGCCCGAGTTGCTCCAATTCTGTCAATCCCTAATTCCAGGAGGGATATTATCCTTTGCCTGTTAATACGTTTTTAAACATCTTTTCAATATACTTGGGAATATGTAGATATTTGCTTAATATATTTAATATATCTACTCTATTGCTCTCGTAGGAGATAGTCAACTGCAGCTGTCTTGCTGGCATGGTTTTCCATGGAAAAGGTTCTTAGCTGTACATTCTTGTCCTTACTTATTTGTGTTCAGGAATCCAAAATACTTAATACTTCTTTGGATAAAAGTGGTCTCTAAATCACAGGATGTAGTGTCAACTTTCTTTAGGTTGATAAGTTTTACAGCACATTTGTTGAAAGGCAGAGCCAATCACCTGACCAAGCCTTGGGGTTGTTTAATTTTTGAAATAAATGTCATGTAAAACAGCTCCCACTTTGGGTCCAGAGACAGGCTGAATTCCACCTCAGTGGGCATGCATGATGTTAATGCCCTCTAATATCTGGCAGCGCACACACTCTGATACTAGGTATAATGAGGAAAACACTTGAAATACAGATAATTCCTCCAAACACGCAAGCTCTATTAGACAGATCACATTTTGTTGTTGTGAGGTCTGGAACGAACAAGTAATTTTTGGTGCCAACAAAACAATCACAAATTGACTGGAGATCTCTTAAATGATACCAGGCATGGCAAACAGGCTGCAATAATCCTATATTTTTAGTACCCACTGCTTTCACTGAGAGAAGGAACTGTTCAGTAACACTGTTCAGTTCAATAACATTTTTGCAGACTGCTGTACTGTAACTAAGGGTTCCTTTAACATCTAAAAACAACTTTAGTTAATAAGATGGTAGAATTGGGTTTGTGGTCACTTTAACCATTGGGCGGAAAGTTTAATGTACTGCATTAAAACTGCAGAAGTACGAACAGTGCTTGTACGCGGCTTTAGGTGAACTATGTTCCAGTAGCATTGATTTAGTAAATTCATTCAACTGTATTTACAACATATGACAACCTCTTTTCTTAGACATGTGATTTAGACAAGGGAAAACTCAGGTCGCAAGACATTTAGGCCAAAATCCGGTTAAAAATTAAGCTTTTTAGAAGTCAAAGCTCTATATTGTTTTAAATGCAGTTCAAATGTCTATATTTCAATGTGAAACACGTCAAAACCAAAGGTGGAAAAATAAGCGTTGAACTTTAACTTTTCAACCTAAATCAGCCAGTTTTAAGCTACACTTTTGGACCTATTTGAACCTGTAAATCACAGAGTAAATTCTTACTGTGAAGCTCTTAGTCCTGCCTGTGATATCACCATGGCGGAGAAATCTAGCTGTATTCCACCCGTGTTCCCTGCATGTTCTCCTCACGCTATATGTTGCCATATCCTGAGGACATGGCGTAGGCCTCCGGAGGCAAGGGATCTCCGGCGCAGAGACAGATCTGCGGAGACAGGGAACACTTGGGAAGACGGATACCTCAGCCAGGCGCCTGCTGCCATTTAACAGTCTCGCCCTGCTCTGAACTGACATTTCTGTTTTACCATGTCTCGCCCGACTCGTCGCCCCTGCTCTGCTGCTGTCGGCATAAACTTGTGTACAGAAAAAACATAGGCATCTAGATGTGATTGCGGGGAAGGAAAGCTTATTCCCAAGCACAAACAGAACCTGTAGCCTCACAGTATATGCCTTTGAGTTGTCCTTCTTTTGCAGTCACTCAGACTTTGGATACTGCCAAAAGTGCTATGCAGCCTTGCCCCGAAGGGAGAATAGTAAGCTTGATGAGATCCCTGTGGCAAAGACCAGGTGCTTCTTTTGGAGTCACAGGGGCAGCACAGATCTGCGGTACCATGGGAGGGAGGATTGACATGATAACATAGCCTACTGACTCCCAGCGCCACCCGGCAGCACGACTACACAGCTTAATCCTCTCTCCACGAGGGCAGAGCCGAAACACTCATTCTCTTCCTCGCTCAATCCTCTGTCAAAACAAGGGTTTTTTGTCAGCCATAAAGGGGTGTTGCATCCTTCTCAGTCCCTGCCAACGGAAGCACTATTACTGCCTGCCAATGCCCCAGGAAGAAAAAGAATACCCAATATGCATATTATTCTAAAACTTGCTGTCAGTGCCTGGAATTACTCCGCATGATAGCATAATGAATGTGGTGGCTTGTAGGTTTCTACATAAAGCTGTTTTGCCACTTGGATGAATAATTCATACTAGCCCAGAGGCGATGAATCAACCAGGCAAGAACTAAGAAAATGAACCACCAATTAGTGTTTATTTATGGGCATAGTGTGTTTTACTTTCAATCTTGGTACCAAAATATATATATTTGCAAAGTTCTGGCAACCCCTCTGACCTTGTGAATACAAATGAACAGAAGGGAGGAGAGGAAAAGAGGGCTTGACTGTTGGATGAATCAGATGACCCCCCCATGTCTCCGCTGCCCCCCTCTCTCAGTCGGGTTATTGGACTCTGAGTCCTGTCTCAGCCAGCCTCCAGACATACAGTATCAGAGTCGGCCTCTCAAAGCAGATTGATTTAATCTCTCGGCACATGATATGTAAGGAACTTTGTTGACTGAAGGGAAGTGATGTGAGCTTTTAATGCTGCAACATGTGAGCTAAACCTCTGTCTCCTTGGAGCGTGCAGCCCCCACCTCTACCATTTCCTCTACCTCCCCGGCTGTTCCTATCCCAGCGCACTGGCAGCCTGCCCAGATACATTGGTAGTCGTTAGTTGTCACTGGAACGATGTGACCCGTCGCTCTGATTCGCAGGGACTGTTGTTGAAAGTGATCGTTCCAACCAAGGAGAAGCCCTCGCCACGGATAAATGGACACTGAACAGCATGTGAACAGAAAGATAAAAATGGCAGGAAGAAAATAAACTAGGCTGGATTCTCAACACCAGAATCTTTGGAGTGGTGAGCTTTGCAGAGGAGTTTTCAGAGGAAGATAGACGGATAGTACATCTGTTTTTTATTCCCAAATTTCCATTTATTTGTCCTTACTTTTAAAACAAAAAAAGATTTACATAAAGTTGAGTGCTTCACTCTTGAAACTTGCAAACAGTTGAAAACTCTTAGTTTGTTTCTCAAGGTCAATGATTGGAGAATATATCTCAAGCCAATTCAATAAAAGACACACACATGAGTGAAGGATGGGTTTTATGAGAATCAGACAAGCTGTCGACAGGAGTATAAAGCAAAAAAAAAACAAAACTTCCAGATATTCATGAGGATAACTCTCAAGCGTCTGTGCTCTCCTTTTCTTCCTTTGTAAAGCTTTGATTGTGAGGAAATATGCTGCTGTGGATGTCTCGTCCAAAGCGCTTTTCATGAGCTCCAAATGTGAAGTTTTCAGAGCTGCAATGAGTCAGACATTGTGGTGGCTGGGAGATAAGGGAAGCCAGGTGACAGACAATGTCTCAGCTTCCTCTGACTTGGTGGATAAGCGCTGTTCACGTCAGGCCATTTATTTTGGTTTTTACACAAATAGGTTGAAAATAACTGAGACTAATTTAAAGACTTCTAAGCACAGTTGAGACAATATGCAGCAGACAGAAATGTATAGCATGAACTAATTGGTTTCTTGATCGGTAGCTCCACTGAACTTGAGGTTGTTGAACATGGATTATAAATGTGGATGGAAATATTGAGGCTGCTGGTCTTTGAGTGCCTTGCAGTGCCCCGTTGTGCTGCATTTGGGGTTGTGTTGTCTATATAACAGGTGTGTGAGTATGCACCAGAATACTGTGTAAGCTGTTAGTAACTGCAATTACATGCAGAGTACCCAGTTACTTTAGTAATGAGGTGGCATGGGTGCTCCGCTTTCATTACACCACAAAAAACATGTTTGTTAGGTTAGTGCTTCTGTCAGTGCCCCCTGAAAGGCACTTGCAAAAAAAAGGCATGGGTTCCTATGTGTAGTATGGGTTAAATGCAGAGGACAACTTTTGTTTCTCTGTGTATCCTTAGAATTGACAATAAAGGCACCTTTACCTTTTTTATTTTGGGGTATAGCTCAACATTATTGAGCATCAAAACTTGGTTAGAATAACCTGGTAAAGATCCAGTTCTAAAAACTAAGAGGAAAGTGGGTACAGTTTAATGGATGGCAGCCAAATGTTGTTTCATCACCAACCACAATTTCTTTTAGTTTCTTCAACTGTGAGCTGCTCCTCCATTTCATTTGTGCATAGCATTGTGGTAGAAATATATTCCGGTATTATTCGGGTTTTAGAGGCATTCTTTGGAAATGTATGCAGCGCATTTGGAATATGCGTCTCAATCTGGGTTTTTACCGCAGGCTTATGGTCAGCTCTGTGCGTTGCTATGGTTTCTGTACATAAACCAACCAGCCAACAGTTTGCAAGGCTGCAGACCCGATAAGGAGAAACACAGCTACTTTTAAACATTATCAAAGACTTGGATATCAACAGCTGGTTGACCTCTTCAAGAAGCTGGTTAAAGGAATGAAAGGGGGACTCTGTGTTCGCACGGTCCAACAAGTCCGCCACTGCTGGTAAACTTTGAAAAAATTATATTTTGCACGGTTACATGTAAACCAACTGCAACACGGTAACAGGAATATTAGTGGAATATTCACTTTCATTAGCCATATAAACAACTTAGTCGGAATATCGTCTTTTTCGGAATAAGTGCAAAAAACGGAATATTATGTGCATGTAAACCTAGTCACAGATCTGACCGTGAGCCATAAACAAACAGGCTGTAAACTGGTGCAAACTGCAATAATATTAATATATGCAATTAATAATGATATTGGAATATAAGTGTGCATGTAAACATGCTCAGTGTAGTATGGCTTTTGGGACACAGCGATTGTCATTGTTAGCAAGCTGACATTACCATTTAGGTCAATGTGGCTGTGGGTTTATGCTATTCTGTATGCCTACTAGCTCTTGGCCTCACCTACTTTCTTGGCATCTTCTCTTTGATCCAGCCTTCACTCTTAACTTCTAACACTCGCTATTTATGGAGAATATTTTACACTTTTCCCAGTTTCCCAGTTTAAGGTTGTGTTATGAAGTTTTTCTTGATTTGAATCGAAGGTATAAGGATAGATAGGGTGTCGTATGCTGTACAAATTGTAAAGTATATGAGACCAACTTGTGATGTTAGGTTATATAAATAAAATTGACTTGACTCTACGTTTTTGCTGGTAAACCTTTCTATCAGTGGACAAGACGCTACAGTTTTACGTGAATATTATGGCAACAAGGAGACCCAGTTTCAAAGGCTTGTGTAAACCGCTTAACTCAAATAAGACCTTAACGGCTCTATGGCCCACAGCCAGGTTACTCCGTGCATGTTAGCATAACCACCATGTTGCAGCAGCAGCGTCACCACGACAAATCGCTGTGGATTTCTTGAACGTGGTGATTTAAATAGTTCTAAATGTGGACTTCTTGTGAAACATTCCTCCTGTTTTAGCTGGTTGCTGTCATATCTGGCCTTTCAGTGGAGCTGTAGTAAACTTGTCGACTTATTTTAGTGTCCCTGTGTCATCTTCCATGCTATGGAGATGATGTGATTCTGTAATGAGTCATGAATTACTGTGCTATCATGTCTTCTCCTGAAACTCAAGGGAGGACAGCTCTTGTCACAAGCCATTGTGGTTTGTTCCATCAGACTGATGTCTAAGTGCCAATGTTGTGTTCTCAGCCAGTAATTAGGCATAGCCCTACAACCCCAATAACACAATTATATCTGGGCCTGCTACTTTCCTCCACACCCACAGCAATAATGAATGAACTACAGGTTAAGTGTGTGTGTGTGTGTGTGTGTGTGTGTTAGAAGATGCCCCTTGAAAAGTTTCACATATCTAATTCATTAAGAGCTGAAGCCGGAGGCACAAGCCACAGAAATGATCCAGTACTAAATGTAACGCTTACTTCGCAACTTCTCACCTTAATCATTAGAAAATGAAAGCTTGTGAATGTCAAAATGAGGCACAGCTTGTTCATTTTATGCACAAGACGGATAATACATTTATGTGTGTATCTTTTTGTAAATACAACTGAATGTTCCCATTTTCCCTTTTTAAGGAGCAAATGCTTCCTGGGCGCCAGTCATCATATTCAGATTTCAGATATGGCAAGTTTGCTAACTCTCAATCTGTTGGAAAAGTTTGTGTTGTATGCATTGTTTGTGTATGATTATGGTTTATCCCAAGTGTACAGAATGTTAGTTAAAAGTTTTCAATATTTGTGCTTCTCAGAATCCATGCACGAAATATGAACAGTTTATATTTGGAATAAGTGCAGTTTTAATTGGTGGAGATGCAAACTCAGACGGTTTCAAAGCCAGCAGCGTTTTTTTTTTTTTTTTTTTCCCTGTAGTGTCAGGTCAGCACTACAGATGGTCACAGGGTTTTTCACTTAAACATCTGGATTTTGGAGTTGTATCCAATCTGACTCTAGCTGACCATATTTTGTGTTATCCCCCCATTTGCTCTCTCATGAATCTTACCATATGGAAGAGGGCTACACAAGGTTACCTTAACAAGCTGTGTTTCTGTTGTCACTAGTGGGAAATAACTTCATGTTATCTTCCAGTCTCCATCTGAAGAGTTAAAATAACATTTCCACACAGCTACAGTAAGTATACTGAAATACTGTATATGAATATGAATCTTTCTTATCGTTCTCTCTTTAATCAGGCCATCTGTTGATTACCATTACTGTTATATACCTATGAGAGGTACACGGCAGCACCATCTATACTTTGTGTACCATTTTACGGCTTTCTGTGTGTGACTTGCAGCACCTGTGAAATGCAAACTGAAGTGGACGACTTCTAAACTGCGTCAAATCGAATAAAAGCAAACGATGGGTGACCATATTAAAGGAAAAACCGACATACGTGTCTAAATAAGTTGTTGGGCCTAGCCCTGTTTTTGACTCATGTATTATTACATTCCAGTCACATAATTAGGCATCTGATTTCCTAAAAAGTATTACACCGTGGTCTTTGAAAAAAAAAAAAAAAAAACAGAAGGTTGTTTAATAACAACTACAGCTGTTCTGAAGGTATTTCCAGAATCCGTAAAGGCTCCATATTCTGTCTAACCTGACGCATCAAACGGTTTGTTACACAGAACCAGAGGTGTCAAGTAACGAAGTGCAAATACTTTGTTACCTTACTTAAGTAGAAATTTTGGGTATCTATACTTTACTGGAGTAATTATTTTACAGCAGACTTTCTACTTCTACTCCTTACATTTTCACGCAATTATCTGTACTTTCTACTACTTTTTAAAAATAGCCTCGTTACTCCCATTTCAGTTCGGCTTGTTTTCATTCCGGCTTGTCATCGTTCAAAAAAACACACAAAAAAAACCTATCCAGATAAATCGCGCCATCCGGATAGAGTGAATTTGATTGTGGTTGGATGAGAAGTATAAACGTATACCATTCCGACACCCTATTGGTTTGTATGCGATCCATCGCACCTGCACAGACCTAATACGGCATCGGTGCCTTTATCTACCGGACCGAATAGCAACGCAGATTTCGGTGCCTTATTAGGTGCAACTTACATGCCTGCGCTCCTCTCTGATGCTCTGAAAACGGACGTTAGAGGGAACTGAAACATAGCCGCACGGGACGCTAGTTGACAGCAGGTAACGCTAGCCTACCGCTAGCTAGTAGCTGGATTAAACACGGTTAAAATGCTGACAGCTAAACAAAAAGTGTCTGTATTTCACTGTAGAGGATTCTAACACCAGACTGTAGCTGCCGTTGTCTGAAAAACACAGACTCAGCCTGAAATAAGTTGTTATAAGTTATTGTTATTACATTTTTAATAAATCATTTAATTTTAACCCTGTGGCCTTAGCAATACACAAGCCGTTCTTTTAATGTCTACTTGTGCTCCTTTTTTTTTCTTTTCTTTTTTTCTTTTTTTTAAGATCAACTTTTTATTGTGGAGGTGGGGGTAGTGCACTATAGGCCTCTGTGGGGGCTAAGCTTTTGTCCTTAATGGCATTTTTCCCCCTTACATTACTTTTATACTTTAAGTAGTTTTGAAACCAGTACTTTTACACTTTTACTTGAGCAAAAAGCTTGAGTTGATATGTCAACTTTTACAGAAGTCTTTTCAAACCCTAGTATCTATACTTCTACTTGAGTAATGAATGTGAATACTTTTGACACCTCTGCACAGAACCATCTGAGAAGCAGTCATTGGAAACGATTTGGAAAAGGGTAAGCACTTACAAAAAATACCTGGCAGGTGATTGGATGAACCACCACGGTCTACCTATTGCCAAAGCCAGTCGGAAGAAAAAAAACGTGGAAGTCTTTGGTGCCGTTTTTGAGAAATACTCTCCAGTTCTAATGTAAGTGATGCTATTGCAGCATCTATGCTAACCTCTTTAGGAGCCGCAATTGGTGTTTTGAATGAACGGTCACCGAGCGCACATGCCTAAACCACGCCTGTAACTGCCCGTCTTGATTTTGGTGATATTGCGAGAATCCAGCTGCCTTGCATGGTAACATTTTGTCAATATAAGGTTTGCACGATATATCGGCAATCACATCAGTAACATTCAATGTCCTGTGTCTTGCTGGTACCTGCTGGTTAAAGAAAATTAAGGGTTTTGATATGATTGTCTTAGAAACTTGTTTTATACAGATCATATCGGTAAATATTGGTTATTGGCCATAACAATGTTTATATTGGTTATCATCTCTGGTCAATGTATGTACAGTATGTGGCACAAAAAGAAAATACTTTTAACCCGTTTCCCAAGTTGAGACTGCATTTCCATATCCAGGTAGCTGGAAATGACATACTCTTTTTGTAAAACACAATCAAAATATGAATGCGTTATTTCACATAGAAATATAAAAGATTTGGAAAGACATGTCAATACATACAGTACATAACTGATAATTCCTTTTCAGTTTGGTTAACATTAATATATGTAATTTACACCGCAAGAAAAAAGGCGCAACTTGGAAAAAGTGTTGGGAGTCTTTCTTTTTTTTTATCATGCAGCGGATGGAATTTATTTTTCATCCAGATGGTTAGAGTCATTGAGGATTCTGGAAATATCTTCAGATCCACGGTAGGTGTTGCGCATGGCTTCGCAACGAAAGCTTGAATGGAGAGGCCAGAGATTCAAGTAAGCGCTGTACAGATATTGCGCGTCGACGAATATCTTCTGTTCTTCTTCACTGTGGCATTGCCGGGTAATAATTGTTTGGGGATAAATCAGATGCATAGCTTTATACATGTGGCATTCTAGTAATGGTGGTGGAAAACGCTGTCCAACATGTTGGTCCAAAATTTACCCTAGATGTTTAGTTGGGTCGAGATCTGGTGACTGTGAAGGCCATATGATTCACAACAATTTTAAACGCACAAACCATTCGGTATTGTGTATGGAAGCAGTTGTGTTCATGTTGTTTTTAATTTATTAAGGTTGTTCCATTTTTTATTTGTTACCTGTCTCGATCTATTCACGGCCATATATAAGCGAGAAAAATGTATGTGCTTCAGTTAGGGTCTGTTTTGTGCTTCTTGGTATTAACATTGAGGACGATGCCCTGTGATTGTGGTCGATTCTTCAGCAGCCCTAAGCTGGCAGCTTTTGGTGAGATCGAGCAACCCCCCCCTCCACACACTCATCTCTCGCTCTCTCTCTCTCTCTCTCTCGCTTGCTCTCTCTCGCTCTCCTGCTCTGTCCTGCTCTCTCGCTAATCTCACATTGCCTGGAGGTACTCTTGTGTTTTTTGTTCAGTTCAATTTGTTGATCTGTACCGCGGTGAAATTCCATCAAAGGGATAATTTCTTTCACTATTCTGGATTAGCAGCATTTGATGTAAACTTGACTGAACCTGGCATTGGAACCCTTCAGATAAAGAAGCTAATTTCACACGAAGTGAAACTTTTCTGGTTGTTATAGCTTTTGACATAAATGAGTCATTAAAACATTTTAATGTTTTTTTTTTTTTTTGGTCCAAGTGTCATTAAATATTTTATTATCTCCTATATTTTAGCATCTTCTGCTGTTTTTTGATCTTCTCATGGTTATATTCATGACAGCAACAGGCCCTGCAGCATTTGCATGCTGTCCCTTTTGATGTCTGACAATTCTGAGACCATGTCAAAATAGCCTAAACATGGCAGCGACTGCTGAAGTGTTGGGGTGTGAAAGAAGGCTTTGGCAGCTCTTCTTGTTTTATGATGGATTTAACTCTTCTGGCCAAACCAATATAGGCCGAAAGGCCTGTGGGGTGGTCGAGCAGACGGCTCAAAGTGATGTTTGACCGGATGAGACGTTTTCCTGTAATATAAGAGGATTGTGAGTATCCTGACCTTTGTGGTCATTCAAATGACACATTTTAGAAAGACCTGAGGGATAAGAGACAGATTGACAGATGTCACTGATTTTATGAATGACTGGCCTTCAGGTGCTGCAAATAAAAGTTGATCACAACAACTTTTTATTCAAACTATTTTCAGCATATTTCACAATGCTGGTTTGTTGAGAGATTCACCTACTATATGGGGAAAATAACAGTGCATTCACTAAATTACACAAGTGACATTTCAAGCTCAGTCAACATAAAGTGACTGATGATGACTAACCTCTTTTATGTAGCTACTTTAATTCAGGGCAGCAGTTGCTTTGACTGCAGAGACGTATTAAAGCCGACTACTCAACTATATGCAGCATAGTATTACAGTATGTAATTATGGATACTGAGTCTCGCAGTGTATGTATTCACAGGGCCAAAAAGTGTTTGTGACGCCACATTAAATTGAGAGAATGTAAATGTCACATAAATGCATCTATTGAGTTACAGTTGCAAGGCAGATGCTGCTTTTATCACTTACAGACTTACTAAAGTTCTTTTTTTCTTTAGATAAATGGCAGGTGATTGAGAATGCAGCAGCTTGTGCCCAGAAGAAGAAAGCACACATATCTAATTATGTATTTCCCTTTGTTGCTTGAGTTTTACTTTTAGTAAAGAGTTTAAGCTTCTGTTATTGGTTTTCAAATTGCTCAGTGAATTAGCACTTGGAACACATGTCATTCGGCTATTTTAGGCTATGTACTGTATGTTCCTTTTTAGACTTTTCAATTCTTCAATGCTGACATTTTAAGTATTTCTATGGGCCAGGGCTTTTGTAATTATAGTAGTCAAGGCATCACACTTGACACTTTAAAACGAAATCTTAAAACATCCCTTAGACCAGTATTCCTGTAGTACCGGTAAATCAGACTAATCTGACCTTTTTAAGTAGACTACCTTTTACATTTTATTCAATTTCAGTTCACTAATTTTGTTATTTGTTATGTCTGTGGTCATAAGTAGACATACATTTAAGTCCTGTGTTCTAAGTTGATGATGAAGGTAAGTCTTTGAGGTAAAGGTTTTTTAGATGTAGGTGTTTGGTGCTATACTAAATAAGCCCGCTACTAACAATTATTTTCATCATCAAACAATCTGCCAAATATTTTCTCAATCAATCATTATGTAATCCTAAAATAATTTAGTTTTTTGTTGTATAAAACATCAGAAAAGACCAAGAAAAAAATCAAATTTCCTAAGCCCGTGGTGACGTCATCAAATGTCTTGTTTTGTCCGATCAAAGATATGATATAAATTAGAGAAAGCAGGAAATCCTCACATTCGAGAGGCTGGAAGCAGAGAATATTTTTCTTGAACATTAACTTAATTAATCGAGTATCAAAAAATACATAGTAATAATTTAGAAATTGTAATGCATTTCTTGATAGATTCGTTAATTCATCGGCTAAACTTCAGCTCTAATACTCAAAATATTGGAGAGGAGAAGATATTTTACTTAATTGTATTGCTGCCATTTTTTCTGGTTATTTTATTATTACACTGAATTAATGAGATTTTGCCTCAGTCTGCACATTTGCTCAACTCACTGGACCCTACTTCCGTTTACGTTGGCCCTCCTCCATTGTAAAGTCCTTCTTTGGTCCAGCTAGAACGTGCTTGCACTATGACTTTATACGGACGTTTGTCACACTGTTAATGAAAAAACCTGCAGTGCAATGAGGGATCAGAGAGGTGCTGTGCCTCAGAAGTTTGTGTGCTCTGGACTAATACCGGCGATCATTCACCTGGATGGTACAGTAGCTAGATGGTAATATTCTTCTGCAGGAGACACAATGGAAGGCGGCCGAGATTGGAGGACCAAAGTCTCCCAAAAGAGCACCCTGCAGGAGCTTGACAACCATCTAAAACCTTAAAGGGTTCTCTACTCTCTGTGATGTATTAGGTTTTGATAGGACACTTAAATCCGAAAATGGGTCACGAGCAGCCATACAATAATTGGATTTAAAAATTAATAATATTAATGAGACTCAGGGAATTCCTTCGTTTTCTTGACTTATTCATACCATGTCTGAATTTATAACAAACCTGGCTGAGAAGTCTAATTTGTCCCACGTTATTCTGTCACTCACTGCATAGAGGTGACCCGTACATGCATTATCATATTAAAAATGTGTTAACTGCACCGAGTTGTAAGGACCAGATATTGTTTTTTAAATCCAATTTAAGCTACTTGAAAGGTAATATAAATAAACTGTTGCAATTCAATTGTGAATAATTTATATATTCTCAATATTTACCTTTTTAAAATAGACAATAGGTTGGAAAATCTGTGTGAACTAGCAACAATGCAGATAAGGCCTTGACAAAACTACTGTTGACCACCGACTTATTTCTGCATCTCAGTCATAGAAAAAAGGATACAAAAAAAATTACTGCACCTTGCCAAGAAATAGTCCAGCACATAACCCACCCTGTACAACCACACATATTGTTTATACACTTTTTTTGTGTGAGAAGTGTGTTAGTGAGCTTTAGATGTTTTTTACCTTTGGACAGAGCCAAGCTAGCGGTTTCCTGTCTTTATGCTAAGCTAAGTTAACCGGCTGCTAGCTCCAGCTTCATATGGAATGAACAGATATGAGAGTGGTATTCTCATCAACATTTTTAGCAACTTGGACCTTTGGCGGCAGGACTGTAAGAAAACAATGTTTAGAGAGACTTCAATAAAAAAAAAACATCCTGAAACAATAAGGGTGACAGGGACAAAAATAAGATTTTGAAAAGTCCCCAGTGGAAATTACATCCTTGTATGGACAAACCAATAGTGACAAAACAATGGCACGTGGGAGGAATAAAGTGTAGCATAGATGATTTAAAATCATTCTTCAAGATGGTACCTAATTTGATTATAGCTTTTGGCTTGTCCGACTGTAGTACCAATTGGATCGGTGCATCCCTAATTAGAAACAGACATAACACACAAGCATAATTTTGACACCGTGGAAATGGACTATAATGCCAGTTGCATAAATGGCGTTAGGCCACAGAGACCAAATCATGTGGGTGATATTGTTTGCTACTTTTAACAGGAGAAATGTCATGGACAACTCTGTTGGTGATCTTTATTAGTATCATTATCCACATTGTCTTAAAAGGTCATGGCTATAAGGACTGGGGCTGTAGTTAATCACATTAAGACTCAGAGATTCCTCCCACTTCTTTTGAGATTTACACTGACCAGTCTGCAGACGCTCCTGCTGCCAAGCACAACAAGAGCTCGGCCCACGCAGTAAATTTGAAAAGAGGGGCTTGTATGCCTCATGCCTTCCATGTTGGCTCCCCTCGACCCAGGAGGATTAAGCCTGGCCACGGGGTTTTTCTTTCAGCTAGCTGATTTATTGGGCTTCAGCAGAGAAACTAAGGGTCTGAATGTGTTTGAAGTGTGCAGGTGAAGATCCTAAGATGGCACTTCAATCCACTAGGATTGAAATCTCTTCAGCCACACCTGTCAAGGCAACGTTCAGATCCACACGGTAACCTTTCACCTGGGCTGGAATTCACCTTCCACCTGTGCACCATCTGCACAAGTGTTGGTCAGACTTTCCAAGCTCGACGAGGCTGTGTGTGGCGGGGGACTAAACACACTGCATATGTGATTGACGATATGTCATGACACAAAAGCAAAGTAATGATATTTCATCAAGATGATAATTCTTCCTGAACGCGCAAGCTTTGCCTCGTGGCCTAGATTTTCTCTCCTTCTCAAGAGGGACTGATTCAACCTTTCTTCTATTCTTTTACATTTTCTAATTAGCTTTAGTGATTTCTTAATTCTTTTGACATTCAACCTTGAATTATTCCCTCCTCCACACATAAAAACAAGCATTTGTTTCAGTTCTGGAAAACCAACAAAGCATGGTAATGTTCTTGTTTATTCCATGATCAAACATAATTATTCTCTCCTCTGGGGGAAACCTCCCTTTGGGCTCATTTCTGGCATTGTTACTTGCATGTTTGACAAATTAGACTCTGAGAAACTCTGGGAGAAGGGGGGGTAAAGTTACTGATACTGACCTTAGCATTTCATCCCTTCTTTGTTACACTCAGGCAGAATTCAAAGGTTTGCTGACTTAGCAGGTTTTTGGTAGGATTGAAGGGGTTCAGTCTGAAGGGTCATCCACTGTGGGATGGGGATGTTGTTTTTCTATTGGAGTGAGCCAGTGGGGTTTTAGCTTTGAGCACAGGCTGGGCTCTCATTCCCTTTTCTCCTGCTGAAGGCTCCCTGTCCAGGTGTGGATCTATTTTCCATCGGAAACTAGGGAGTTTTCTTCTCTCTTATATTGTCTTTCATTGATTGAAGCTCGGGCCAGAGGCCCATCACACCTGAATCAAATTTCCGGTCTTTTAGTAGGGGTGCACGATTCAGAAAATGTCACGATTTCAATATCGATTTTCAGGCTCAAGATTCGATTCAAAAACAATTCTCGATTTAAAAAAAAAAAAGATTCACAGTATGTAAATTAAGTTACTTTTCCCATGTGATTGCAGTAGACATACAATTAAAATATATATATATATGTGTATCGACTCGATTTTTGGAATTCTATGAATCGATTTTGAATCGGTAGAGCTTGGATCGCGATTCGAATGTGAATAAATTTTTTTGCACACCCCTATCTTTTAGTATTGAGCTAGTACTGTGTTTTGAATCATTGCAGAGGGTTAATTCCACTTGAAACCATCTTCACGAGTTGATTCTGCAGCACAGGATGCGCGTCGACAAAAGCAAGACATTCAGACGCAGCAGGATGTTTTGTTTTTTGATTTAGACGAGCAAACTCTAAGCGTTTTTCTCCGCTTTTCCTCACCCCGCTGATCAAAATGCATCTTCTCCTTGGTGCATTTTTTTTTTTTTTTTTAAGCTTGTGAAACAAATAAACAGGGATTTTAATAGAGCGCCTTTCATGCTCAGTCACCAAACCATTTCTGGGGGCATGTTAAACAAACCTATTTCAATCCGACATTTAGTGTATCAACAGGCATTAGGCTGAATAGGAAACGGCCGTATTTTCTCTCTCTCTGGAGGGTAGAGGCACTGAGACAGACAGACTGTAGCTCTCTTTGTGGATAGAGACCAGAATGAGGATGCTGGGAACAATAGGAGGAGAAGCCATTGTTAACCAGCCTTGTTGCTGTCAAGTCAGTCAGAATGCGCCTGAGCCACCTCTCTTCAAACTAAACACTGAGCACAGCAGGTGGTTTTCCCTCAATCTTCAGAAATTGGTTTAATCTGATTTTCAACATTTGGATCTCTACTGCTTTTTAGTGTAAATGAGCCTCTGACTACATTATTTGACCTCACTGTACCATCCCTGAACAGTTCTGGCAATCTGGGATTCAAAATGGACCTCTGCTAAGAGAAATATTAGCATAATGTTTGGTGTTATCACCACAGGATACTTCTATGCAGTCAGACCCAAAGTCCTCATTTTTATTGCTTAGAGAAAAATGACAATAAGGATCTTCCATGTCTCTGAGTTAGATTCCATATTTATCTTAATTGGTGCCTGGCAGCTGATACAGAAAGGGGATGGATTTGTAGTCATTTACTGGAAGTTCTTGACAGGCGCAGTGTAAGACGACGTCAAGCCCTGCGCTGGCGCACACAGCTTGAAGCTTGAAATTCATCTGTCAAAATTTAGCATATCTAAGAAGTCTGCCTGTCATCTTCGATGCACATCTAACCATGCACAAGGGTGGATTTGATCAGGAAATATGTCGTACTCCTGATGTAAAGCGCATTCGTCAAGTTGATATTTGGTCGACAAGACAAAAAAAGCCCTGGAAAGGCAAAGAGGTTTCTATAACGAGATGGTTTTGAGCTGCACATAGTGCCAGAGGGTTTTCAACAAAAAGGAATGAATTTGTGCACAATATTTTTCAAATCAAAATCTTCATAGCATCATACATCAGAAATATTCCACCATTTTAACTTACAAATGCGATGTTGCCTTTTTGCCCTGATTTTGTTCCGTCACACTAGATGTGATTTGTCGGTTTTGTTTGGCAAAACATTGCTGACAAGTACAGGGCTCAGCCAGGCAGATTATCAGTGAAAATCTCCACTCCAACTTCTTTATTTTCCCTCGAATCAATGTGGTGAACAGCAAGACGTGATTGATAATGATATTGAGATTGATTGTCTAAATCCCTTCCCACAGTTCAAAGTCCCCAAACAGATAGTGTGTATATATACATGCAATTCAGTTCAGAGATAGGACTTGGCAGGAGCTGCCAATAGATAAGTGAAATAGGGCCAGAGTGAAAAGACCCATCAGTCCATAAGGGGCTTAGCTGCAGGATTCTGAAGCTCTAAACTGGCGGTGTTGGAGGGAGATAGTCGACATTGGTTTTAAATTACCCAAGATTGCCTTGTGGTTTCAGTCTGCAGGGAGGCCAGCAGGCAAGATGTTTGTTAAAACAAGTGCAGACATTGAGGCAGATTGGGGCAAAGAGCAGACCTGCGATTTCCTAGCCAGGCAGAGCAGGTTGGAAGGCTGGTAATTGCAGAATTGGCAAAGGGGCTAAGGAGGTCTTGCAGCAATGATATCTGCCACTGGGACTGAAGCATTGGCTGGAAAAGTGCTTGGTTTCCTCACTAGGAGGATATGCTATCTGATACCATACAAGCTACAGCACACACCACACTAATTGTACTGTTGTTCATTTGCTTGCTTTGTAATACAGCTTATGCAACTGTCTCAAAATTACTGGGTAGAAAATAACCAATAATTATGTAGTAGCTAGTAATTATTGTAGCCTACAGGTGCACTTGTGGCTTCAGGTGCCAACCATGTTCTGTCCTAAGTTCATGTTCTGCCTAGAAACTTTCCAGTCTTCTTTCTTTGCATTATGTCCTGTCAAACAAAAGTAAAATCCACAACAAACAAAAAAATCTTTAAGGAATGGTTCAACATTTTGGTAATACCCTTATTCGCTTGTCATGCTGAGAGGTATATGAGTGACTACCCGTAGTCTCTGTGGGTTACCTGGCAACCTCATGGTGATAACAAGACTCCGGGAAGTAACTGCGTCAGGCCAAGAAATAGTCCAGTACATAACACCCTGTAAAACCACAACTTATCATTTTTGCATTTACATTTTTTACGAATTAAATAAACAAGATATAACCTATTAATTAGTAAACTTAGGAGCTGCTGGTAGATTGATTTTGTTGTATCCGGACGGAGCCAGGCTAGCTGTTTGCTCGCCATTTTTAGTTGCTACTCTAAGCTAAGCAAACTAGCTTGATATGAGAGGTATCGATTTTCTCATTTAAGTCGCGGCAGTTAAACATTTCCCATAGTGTCTCAAACTATTCCTTTTAAAAATGTTGAACAAAATTACACAAAGTCAAGGACCAGAAACAACTGTTGGCATCTGATCAGCATCCCTGAATTTGTATATTTTGTAATAAAGACCCCAAAAAAACAATTAGTAATTTCCAAAGTCTTTTAATTTCCAATTAGGAAAGCAAGAATCTACAAAATTAAAAGCAATAGACAAATGTAATCTTGCAGAGCAATGTCAGTTACAACTTCACCAAGGAGCTCTACCCTGAACCAGGGTTATTATAGTAAACCAAAACAGAAATAAGCAGTAAAAAAAACTAAAACTTAACAAATGATATTGCCTGGTTAAAAAAACTAACACAAATCAAATCAAAATAAATGTAAATTCATTCATTCATTTGTTTTTTAGCTATAATATCGATCTGAAAAAAGGAGATGGTAATCAAAACAAATTGAAAATTCAAAACTATTATAACCTTGCTCTGAACATGTCCAAAAACATTTATTTTCCATTCAATACATTTTCCATCCCTTCCCAAACTCATTTATTGGCATTCAGAGAGAGAGGACTGTGTGTGAATAGCACTCCACTACAGTACCAAACTTTGACACACACACACACACACACACACACACACGCAGCTTTTAATGCCTAAAGTTTACTTTTGTTACAGGTGCAATAACAAAAGGCCTTTTAAGTCTGACTTGAAAATCTTTAGGAGAAATTGGCTCCAGTATTGAGGGGTTGAGGTATTGATTCTGGCCTCTGGCTCAGTTCAGGAAAAGATGGATAGATTTCTTTGAAATGCACTCTGCGTGAGAATATAAAGACTATTGTGTGTTCTCGCTCAGGAATAAATTGTTTCATGACATATCTAGGGCCACCTTTTTAGCTCCAAGCTGCCTGCTTCTCTTGAAAGGGGAATGTTGACAGGGTGGAGCACATTCATCCATAGTCCCAGACTACCCACACCTCATAGAGGCTTTTATTGAAAGTTAAATCTCCTTCAGAGAGTTGGCAGCCTCTCGTTGGGATATCTATTTCAGCAGCTGTCGAGGCTGATTATATGGGGGTTGTGCCACACACTGGCAGCGATATAAACCTCCCACAGAGAGAAGGACTATTATGATGCTATTGATTGATCTGCATGCATGTGTACAATCTCTTGACTCAGAAGCAGCAGTTTGCATTGATGGCATGCAACATGTGATCGCAGATAGATTTTCCTTTTTGATTTATGGCACTCACAATGGTGAAGTCACACATTTAGGAAAGCTTATGGTGCCATGTGATTTCTGTAGAACAAGATGCTTTAATGTGTACCTCAGAACATATCAATAACAAGTTGCAGGCGTTATTGGAGAACTTCCCAATACTCTGTCTGATACCAGCTATATGTCACAATCAATGCAATGCAAATTGATTACTCATGTTACCCTGTCTTAATGGTCAAAATAGTTATAAAAGCAATGAATGTGGATTGTACTTCAGTGTCGTCAAAGAAAAAGTGGTAAGGGTTTGTTCCACCCACTGTTTTCCAATACCAGATCCATCGAGAATCAAGAAAACATTGTTACCAAGAGACTATACGGTATAATTTGGTTTATAATCACTACAGTACATTCTCTTTTAGGATTGGATTTATAATTACTCTTTTTAAAGTGAAGTATTTTATTTGTCATTGTAACAACTTCTGGCATGATATACTGCTAAACAAGTTAGATTAGGTTGAACTGAAGGTGAGCAGTGGAATAACATATTGGTAATATAAGCAGTATATTTTGCTAACCTCCTACTGTATGCATAACTGAGCAACAAGAGAATCATTAATAGAACAGATCTGTTAATGATGTCTTTGAAGGGGATGAAGTTCCGAACTGAAACCTCAATCCTCTCATTTCCCTGATTTATTATTAAAGACTGAGTTGACATTTAAAAAAATAATTAAACAAGGACTGGGCACTACTTATTGCATATTCTTTTTTAAGGTTTTTTTTTGCCCTCAGTGTTAGAAATTCTCCCTCCACTCCCATCACCTACTGACTCAGAATACATTTCGCTCCTCGCCAATGCCATCGATTTGAATATCAAACACCAATAAAAGCCACCTCTTTGGGTTTGTTTGAGCTCTGTCATGTGAGAAGGAAGATGGGCGGCACGGGGCAAAGGATCTTGGAACTATTAAGTCAAAAATATTGATGGAACAGAGCCAGTCCCTGTGACGCTACAGCCAAAGACTCATGTTAATGTTCTCCTTGGCAACACAAACATTTTTATTCATGAAGCGAGAAAGTATGAAGAACATGCGCTTTTTCAGTACTGCCTTCAGTGTCACACTGTCAGTGGATGTAGGTGGAGGACAACCACAAGTTTCCCAGTGTTGGCCACAGAGAGGCCAAAGAGCCTTGCTTAAAGGGATGTTGATGGAGATTCATGAGGGTTTCTTATTCAGATTTCCTTACCCAGATTCTCAAGATAATATTGGGAATAAGTTTTCGGCCACCTGTTACTGCTGCTTCACATTTAATCAACATTACAGGTTATACAGGCTTTGTACTATGCTGCTATAGGTGGATCTTTTACTTAACTGCCTCCACAGAATAATGAACTAACTCGTACTCAATTATACAATTGCAGTGAACAGCTGTTTAGAAATGCTAATGAGCTTAGCATAATAGCCCAGAGGAAAAAAAACTAATGTATATGGAGGGAAACCTAAGAAAGTACTAATACCACAGTGTAGAAATACTCTGATACAAGTAAAAGCCATGCATTCAAAATTTAAAGGATAACTGTTAGCATCAAAATACACAAGTATCAAAAGTAAAAGTACTAATAATGCAGACATTTTGACTTTTCAAAGTAGCCATCGTTAGTTTAATTACTTACACCTATTCTGTTTCTACTGTTACAAAGACCTGTAAAAATGTTTTTTTTTTATTTATTTTTTAATGATTAAGAGTTGCTTTGGCGATGTGTTGGCTGTAGGAGGACATTTCTGGTCAAGCTCTCATCAAACCCTCAACCTTTTACCTGTGGTACTTTGGCACTCACTCCCTTTTTCCATATCCACCCCCTCAAAAAACAGACAGAGCAGCAAATATATCATTAGCAGCTGCCCTATGGAGCTGGATATTAATTATCCTGTGTTCTCCTCGTTTGGCCACTCATTTGCACGTGTACTGTAAATGTCACAAGAGAGATAAACAAAAACCCCAGCTTGTAGCCTTTATGCAGCAGAATGTCAGAGGCAGCTTGTAAGAGATGAGATATTGGTTTTGGCCTGGCATGGATTCTGGCTCAAAGGACATTCCCAGAGGCAAATACAATTTGTATGTCATCTGTATTTAGAAACTTATTAGCAATGCGCAAGCAAACATTTTCAGATTCAACATTTGGATTCTGGTAAGAAGCAGGATAATAACAAACAAAAAACAAACACAAAAAAACCTTTATTTTTCATGTTTTACATTTCTTTACTCAGTATGAACTCCTTTCCAGCCACATATTGTTCTGACATGCCTTTTTTGTAGATTTATGAGTGGATTGAAAAGCACTTTGGGGGGAGCTCAACTCTTACATTCTCTGTGTGGCCTTTAAGGTGCGAGGAATAAAGGAGTATTTGTATTAATCGATCACACGCCAAGCCTGGTTGAAGCCTGGCTCTAATGGTTGCTTGCTGTCATTTTGCAAGCAGCTTGTAAAAAGGATTAGAGTGGCTCTAACAGCAAAGTTCTGTGGCCGGCAAGGAAAATAAATCAATGTATCCCTGATGGTGCTGCAGTTTTGGAACATAATGCCTAACGATGATGGAGTTTGGACACTTCATACTTGTCATTGTGAAATTGGACTGCCGTGTTGCTAATGATGGTAATGTATGTTGTGCCTCGCCTACTACAGTAATCCTTCACTCTGTCTCACTTAAATTCATTTCATTGTCTGGAATATTGCGTTATGAATACTGCTATGGAAAAATAATTTAATTTATATATTCATTCATTTGAACAGCAAATTAATAGAAAACTGTATAACCATATAAATTTCTTCCTTTTGTCACAGGCGATTGTAACTTTGAGAAGCCGCTGGCAGCATGCGGGTACAGCCAAGGCAGAGACGATGACCTTGAGTGGGAGCAGGCCAATACCAGAGAGAAGCCTTCATCAGATCCATGGATGCCCCCAGGTAAGGACGATGACACTGGCTCGTGAAGTGGAGAAATGATGATTCCGTCCCCGTGCAGTGAACACCATATCATTGCAGTAGTCTGCACATTTGACACTGTCTGTATTGTGTAAGAAGCAGTATTCTGCGCAGAGCAAATCTTATTTTTTTTCACATTAAAGAATATTATGTTTGGAATAGGAAGAACCCACTTGTTTGAAAAGGTATTTTGAAGACAAAACATCAGATTTTAACATTTTGACCCCATCATACAACACATTTAGAAAGACAATCACAATATGCTACTACTCCATTTTATTACATGACATCCCCCATGATTAAGAGTATCCTTTAACAAAGTAATATTACTTGGGTCAAGTGGGCAAGCAATACTCACAACTATTATACATAATCCAAACGTGCAACTAATTTGACAGAGCATTTGCATTACAAATCATCATTCATGTTATTTCCACGGAAATCAGATTTGTCTCCGAATGGCCGATTCAGTCTGATTTAGGTGTTTACATGCTCCTTTCTTCTGATGTAGGATATAAGTCTGTCTATAATTGGAATATACTATAAGGCTGCATGTAAATAACCTAATTTTAGTGATTAATAAATATTTATTACAGCTTATATGGACATGCACTAATATTTGGTCTTGTAAGCAAAAACTTTAAAGAGAAGACAATACAATTACAACACATTCTTCTCTAAAGTTCCAGTACTAGTTTCTTCTTCAGTATTATCAATATGAGATCATGCAACTTCTTCCCACCTAAGTAACTACAATACTACACAGGTTTTTTGGGATGGTCACATTAACTAAGACAAAAGCAACATTTGATATCAAAATACCCAGATCCATTTTAATTAAAGAAGTCTTGTCATCAGCCACAATTTCTAATTCATTAAAATGCTCTCCCAGCATTTTCTGTCTGTCGCACACAATTTGTCTCTTTAATGTTCCATTGATCGCTTTTCATTTGATTTGAAATGCAGAGATATCACCCGCCACCGAGCAGAAGGCACCTAAAGAATCATACTAATGGAATGCGCTTTTTGGTGTTATAACAAAGGTAGTCTTGCAAACTAATGGATATTGTTTTCCTCCCCTATCTGACGCCTAATCTCACAAAGGCTGCATCCCAGATAGATTGCACTGCCCCCCCCCCCAGTGACAGAGAGGGAATTAATTAGCAGACCCTCACTAATTTTAAGCAGCCAGTCCTCAGACGGGTTTGTGTATACATCAGAATGAAGTGTGTTGAACCGCCCCAGAGAAATTACTTTCCATGGAGGGGGAAGTGTCTGCTTTTTCTATCGCAATTGATTAATGTCTGGACACATGGAGGCTGGGCAAAGGTTACTGTGAAATCTGGAAAAGCCTTGACCTACAAATTAACACCTCGCGCACAGTCTAAATTTAACATATCTGATTAAAATCCCATGTCTGGTTAAGTGGTGTCCCTGATTGTGCTTCCTAGTCTGAGTACTCTTCAGACGGGCTTGTTTTCTACCTGTGCATCTTGAATTGTGAGTAATTAACAGGTTGCAGCTCTTTCTCCATTTCTCAGTGTGAGCACTCAACCTGCCGTGCGAAATTGTAATCTCTCCTCTTTGACCGCATTGAAAGGGATGTGAAATGTAGTGTACTTGACGGCTGAAATTGTTTTAGGGCTGCTGGAGAGGGGGTTGATGGGTAGAAATGCATTTAGGTGAAAGCCACACCGGTGGGAAAGCTATCTCACCTCTGATTGCTGTCTCACTTTCAACCTGTACTTAAGGACATTATCATACTCACGGAACAGATTGTTCCGAACAGAAGGCATCACTACCTCAAACACTTGAAATTGGTTGTAGACAGTATCTGTCCAAATAGGAGTGTTCTTAATGTCATTGTGAATGTATTATTTAAATGATGTTTCAAATTTGGCTGAGTTTTCAGAGCAAATCCAATAACCTCCAGAGGTTTAAACATCTAGCTTTCACGTAAACCCATGTAATACCAGTATCCCTTGGCATTTTGGACAATTCTGCACCTTATGATTTTCATCCAGTGCCAATGTTCAGTGCAATGGGTGAAGTAGTTCCCCCTTAATGTAGTGAGGTGGAAAGTAAGGGTGTAGAGATCAGGGTGGTGTAGGGGACTTTTTCAGCGTTGGTGTTCTGTCACTGACCTGCAATTATTAACCGTAACCACAGTCTTTCCCTAAACTGCTCTAGTTTTCTAAAATCATACCTCAACCATAGTTTATTGGCATGGCTACAATCTTACTCAACCATAACCATATCATAGGTGCCATGCACAGAGATTGTAGAAAGCCAGAATTGGCACTGGATGTAAAACAAAATGTCCTTAAATGTAATCAGGAGTTTCGCTGAATTATCCAGCAATGATGTCTGTCGGGTTTAAACGCAAGTATTTGCAATTAGATCTGTAATTGTCACTCAAGTGCCAAGAGAAGAAGTTTTCAATATGACAAATTGGACTAGACCCGAGTTCTTAAAAAAAAAGACAAATTTAGTGTGCATTAATATGATGTATATTTTTTTATTAAAAGTTAAAACATTCAGACTTGTAAGGTGCACTCTATTTTCTGCTTGCAAAAAGATGTATCAAGGGCTTCTGAAATCAATAGGAACCTGCTGAATTAAGGGCCTGTGTCATTGTGGTACTTGTAGAGAACACACTCATGAGATGCCTTGGGCAGAATTTGATGTAGCCCACTGAGGACTTCTTTCATGCAAAGCTAATATGGCAACCAAAGACCAAACTGGATTCCATCCCAACATGTAAATTTAAGAGTAGCCAAATGGAAAAGCGAAATGAAACGCAACAAGGAAAACAAGCCCTCTGGTCACAGGAAGAAGAGACCAGCAGTGCCTGAAACTCTTGGTTGTTTACGACAATCCGCTCCCTGCCTAATTACTACGTCTGGATGGAGAGTAGTCTTGTTTATCCCTCCACACAGCCCTGATTGCATGCTTCGGCTCCTTTAGGGTGGCTCAGCCCAGTTCTGAGACTCTGCATGTCTGCTTGGGCACTCCCCAGTGAGTTTCCTCTCCCGAGCCAACTGGAGAAACCCCCGGCAGAACTGTCACTGTCAGTCCTGTTGTTACCAACAAGCCTCATCGGTCCTGGACAATGATATTAAAACAATTTGAGCCAAGACAACACTCATTCAGCCTTGGAGAATGGAGCTGGATGCACTTCTGTCAGAGTCCGATGTTGGCTTGGATTGCATATTATTTGAAGAGAAAATTACCACACTTGAATCAAAGAAGTATGTATTAAAACTACAGATTTCTGAGTTTCCACCCTAACTCTCTGTTATACGTTCAGGGTGTCCAGATGCCAATAAAACGGAAGCTGTTTTTAGTGAGCCCCAGCTGGTGCATAGGCTGCCTCCTCTCTGATGGTGTCATGGATGTTGCCAACACTAGGCTGCTGCTCCCTGACTCTCCCCTGGGACTCGTTCTCGGGAATAATGGCAAGAGGAGGAGGAGGAGGAGAAAGAAAGTCCTCTAACTGAGATTAATTAGGGTTTTTGTATTATGCTCGGCACAATAGCAAAAGCAGTGCCAGCTAAATGACTTATTGTTGTATTCTTAATGCCTGCTCTAAATATGTTGTGGGAGAGAAATTGAATGTCTTTGTTTCACTGTTGCACAGGGTCTTTGTTTTGATAGCACATCCTTGGTTGATAATGACACCTAGACAATAGTGAAGGATTGGCAGAATGAGGTTCTTCATAGGGTAACGGTCATCATAGGGTCCTGGTCCTTCTTTCATGCAAATTCAGCTCACTCTTGAACCCAACAGGCTGCTTTTCTTACAGTGTGGCTGCTGCATGTGGATAAGACGGATCATTTTAAAAGTCAAACTGTTCACCTTTTTGACCATTTCAATCAGGAGGTAATGAATAGACAAAGCCCCTCCACCTTACCTGGACAACCAGCATTGTATGTGCTGTTCAAATGAAAGAGAAGGATAAGGGGAGAAGGATAGCCACTTAAAATATGAGGAGAGAACACCCACTGACTGAAGGACATCAGAAATTTAATCAGAATTTAAATCACATCAGCAAAAGATGAGATTTGCTTTGGAGGAGGGAGGGCCCCTGTCTTCTGAAAATAAGCTAATTGCTTTGGAGACATTCGCAACTTTGTGTGAAAATCACACCTTGCACGGTGTTGGCAAGGTTGTGAGGTTAAGGAGAAAGCCCATTATATGATTAGGGGGCGAAACAGAACAGCAAATTACGACGTCTTAGCAATTCATGAATTAATTCCTGGGGATGACGGACTGCGATTTTCAATTTAACATGTTTGTGGGGTTAAGAAGCGTACCTTGGTCTGAGCAAACAGGATTGCACCCATTACTATAAACAGGATTATGACCGCACACTGTACTGCCATGATGGAGGACATATTTTTTGGAGGAGAAGTATCTTTAGTTTGCATGGTATGTACAATTAAGGCTAATGATGCAGCTAGGTGACTCACATGAACACTTTCTGTTGTGTAATGGGTTTGTATCAGGCAAATGGGCCATTATATAACCCAATTATTGCATTGGAGCACCAATAGTGCGTACTGCATATTAAGATAACATGTTAAGCCATTAAGAATTGCTGTTGATTGACACACAGCAAGAAATGATGCTGTCTTGGAACATAATAAGGGTCAGTTGTTCCACCTGACTAAAATGACAGGGCTGAAATGTGTTCCGCATGATGGATGGTTGTGGGTGAATCTGCTTGACACCGTCAAAGAAACCTGGCAGGTCCTTTTTATATGGAGAGCCCAAACTTATTCAGTGATACTTTATCAGGCCCCTTTCATGTTTCAAAGGACACAGGGAAAGTTCTGGGAAATTGAGTGGAGGCCACGGCCGTTCACATTAACAGCCTAACCCTCACAGCGAGAGCATTTTTGATTGGTGGCAGACAGTGAGAATAGCCCTGTCTTCATTGACATTTCCAAGCGGCAGCCGTGCTATTCTGCGGCTGTGACCTCTGTGAATTTTATTAGCAAATGAGACCTGGAGGGTTTGGGTTTAAAGAGCTCCCCTTCATTCTGATTTCCCCCACATAATGATTTTCACAGAGTTCAGGACCTGAAGGAGAAATAATGAGCACTAGTCATTATTGCAAATTATATCTTCTGCTCAGACCATCACTCAACTGATAATTAATCTAAAACCTTCAGCCTATAGACTTTGATGATAAGGATTAGACAGTACCCTATTTGTGTAGACTAAATTATATCAGATTGTATTCCCATTAAGAAGGCTTTCCTACCTATTTAAGAAAAGATTTAAAAAAAAAAAAAAGTACAAATGTAGCCACTTAACCAGCTCGGGGTATTTTGCTCCATCATGAATTATTCTGCTCCTGTAACCAGCCCTCTACTGTACAGTGCATTTATTTGGTTCTTTGGATTTATTTGTACAATCAAGCGACTTTAATGAAAGTCATATTTACCTCCACCAAGGAAGTCATGTTTTCGGCTCTGTCTTACAGAAAACTACTGGCTCGATTTTCATGAGCATGGGCAAAGGAAGAACCCATTAAGGGCACGGTCACACGTACGTGAATGCAGGCGAGTGACCATCGCCTGCCAAGGCGATACCAGCTGGTTAGACACAGCAACAATCGACGTCACTCTCTGTCTTGGCTTACTCAGCTGGGATAGCCGGTCTACCACACACACTGCTTTGCTATTACTTAAGGATGCGAACTTTGCTGGACGCAAATGTTTGATTCACCCCTTCACTAGCATAGCATGGAAGTGAACGGGAGGTGGATAATCACTGATGTTAATTTCACGCATGTTTGATTGTGCCTTAAATTTTGGAGCATAACCGAATCACAGGGCCGATGCACAAATTATTTTTTGTTTATGTTAACATTAGGAGAGGGCATTTGTGCTGCATTCATGTGGTGTCAGAATAATCAGAAAATGTAGGTCCCGACAGGAAAAATCCACTTGAACTCCCCTCTCACATGAGACTGTATTGCAGCAAATGAGGGAAGTAGGATGTGGTTTTGTCACAATGTTGAAAAGCTGTCATTTCTAAATTGAGTTTGATTGTTTTATAAAGCAGGAATACATACTGTATCATTTTTGTATTATTTTTTGGTGGATTTCTCAGGAAAATGTCAGTAGTTATGCTCAGAAAAAAAGACTCATTGCTTCGATATAAATACCAGTTGTTGAATAAGGTGCTAGAAAACCATCAAATTAAAGTATTTAGTTCTTTAGTGATTACCAGTTTGTCACCAGGACTGACACAAGTTGTGACCAGCTCCCAACTGCTCTGCCAGTGCGAGTGAGCTGACAGGTGAAAGGAGTAACCTGATGGAAGCCTTCCGCTGGAGTATATCTGTATGGCTCATCATACCATTAAACCACTAAGCCTGTTATTTTGATTGCTCAGTGTCCAACCGAACCTGAACATTTGGGGGTTTATAGTTGTTTGAAGTATTTATCCTAGTAGAAAACTCGTTTTTTCATAGTTTGTTAGTTTTGCTTTCAGAGAAAATACCACATTATTTTTTAAGCAGCATATTGGTGAAGTTGTGGATATATAAAATTGTCAGACTCATAAAGGGCAGGTTAAAAAATAAAGTATAAAAACAGATGCAGCAGAACCAGAGATATAGTTCCACTCATTTTTATTTCTTGTCCTAACCTGGTAATGTGCATTACCCACATTGCAAGTCAAAGATTTGGTGTGTTATGCTAGTAGCTGATAAAGTAGCAGAGATTAGGAGTGGGCTACCGAAGTGTGTGTATGTATGTGTGTGTATGTGTGTATATATATATATATATATATATATATATATATATATATATATATATATATATATATATATATATATATGCCTGATCAGTTTATCCAGTCTGGAGGTGTCCTTCTTGGATATGCTGCCCCCCCCCCCCAGCACACCACAGTGTGGAGGGTTAAGAAATATTTTGTTCAATTAGAAATCTTAAAAAGTAAAATTTGATGAAAACACATTTTTGTATTTTGTTATGACACAATTTCATTACTTTTGTTAATTATTATGGTTTATTGACTTGGAAAACCTTTTAGCTTAGGAGCTTACAGATTCAAGGACATGAAGCAATTGAAGATACTCCAGGAATTGACATCAAGCAAAAATACCATTCAAAGAATGACAAATATTGACTGAAATCGGGATTGTTTGGCCACAACCAAATGGGATCTATTTTTGTGACACCTTTTCAAGTATGGCCTATTGCTTCACGGGCAACAGCCATTAATTTAATTAATTAATTAATTAATTATGTTTGAAATATTCTAGTATAGGTTAATGAAAGTCACACATTGGCTTTTTCTACGGTTTGCCCTTCATTTCTAAAGAACATGAACAGCAACATGAATGTATGTAGCATCTGCAGCAGGAACATTCATCTTTTACTAATTCATTTTTTATACCACTCCATGTTCTCCATGTTCAGCCATAATTGTAATGGAAGGTGAAGTTGGCCTACTTTGGAATAATAATAAATCTGTTCCTCTGAATACCTTAGACAATAGCCAAGCCCTGGCCTTTACAGAGTTGCAGTGACAGGCCTTGAGTGTGCAGAGAGCTCTCTATTTTTAATTGGTCTTGAACACGCCATTGCTAAGGCACAAGAGATAGACAAAGAAGAGAGGAGAGGAATAGAAACACCTGTGTGCATCACTAGCACATTAGCACAGCACTAACAGTGTCATTATAATTTGCTCATAGTCTCGCTGGCTAATTAGCTTGACACGGTGCAGCAGGTCCTGCAGAGTATGTGGTCATTATGCTCTTAGAGCATAGAAACTGAATGACAATCAGTGTTCTCCTGTCATCTTCTTCACTTTGGTTAGACGGTGACAATGGCAGCACGATAAGGCTCTGCACTGCTATTTGAAATACTGTATTCTTGTGTTTTATGGCGGTCAATAATGAGGAAAGGAAATAATTTTCCCCGTGTTGTTTTCGGGTTCGCTGACCCAAATCAAGACAATTTGTGGACGTGAAAGCTGTTGACAGGGGTTTTAACAGTGTCATTGATATACAGTAGTTCTGCCGCTTGCCTGTTAGCGAGGAAGAAATGTTCTTATATTTGTTTATTTCTATGAAGTAATTGCACTATAATACTAACAGCCACTGCGTTAAGCTTCATTAAACAAGAAGTGACTACTTACAAAGGGTACTTATTGTATTATTAATATTTCATTAACGTAGTAGTAAAAAATTTAAATGCTTGAGGGTTTTTATATTTTCATCTATAATTACCAACAAAGAGCACTGCTGTGCATCAATCTCCTGTGCAACACTCTCACAGCCTGGCTGTTTTGAAATGAAAAGTAACCAACCTGTTTTAATCATAGTGGTGCCAGCATATTTGTCTTTGTAACATGAGCTACACCTGAACAATTCATCAACTGATTATTAGTGCTGGTTCATATCACACCAAGGGTTGCTGATGCCTCAAAGGGAAAAAACAAAACTGTTCTGGGCACCTGAGCAGATGGCTGAATGTTATTAAAGAGACCTCGCAGACCATATATAGAGGCACCTGATTGAGGTTGGACAAACAAGTGTCTCAAAGTCGACTCATCTCCTGCCCTTCTACATGTACCTTACACAACTTCCTGTAGAGCCTCAAAATAATTAGCCTCAACACTTGAATTAGAGACAAACTGAAAGTGAATAATACATTAAAAAGCTCTGGGAGAACAACAGTGTGCTTTTCACAGTAGTGAATCATAACGGAGTGGTCTCGATGTACATTCTACGGTATATGCATAATAGCTAACCACAACTTACTGTGAAACCACACAAAAGAGCCAGTGTCATTCACACATGATTGAAAAAATATTCTCACGTAAACTATTGAAACAATTAAGGGCCGTCCACACCTATAACTAATATGATAACTATAAAAATATAGTTTTAAAAATCATTCTAACTCAAGTGGGTGTCCACACCACAACTATGACGACAGTGGTGAACAATACCGTTAGGATCACTTAAAGGCGATTTGGTGAACGCTAGGAACACTTGACAGCCAATCAAATTCCATCTTGGCAATTTACAACATGGCACGGCAGATGACATTGGCGAGAGATTACATTTATAAAGGACTTGATTTTCCTTCTTGCCTTTTGTAAAACAAAGTAAAATGGTTACCTTGTGTGTGAATGAACCATAGTACAGTCGGTGCATTTTGGCCATCTTTGTATTTTTAAACATTAGTTTTTTGAAAGTATTTCTCATATCACACAAACAGTTTTGGATGTTATTGTATTGTCTGTAATGTGTCTGTTTTTGTTCCGGTGCTCTGGACATATCTGATACCCGCCAGTCTGCTCTCATCCTAGGCTCTCTAAAGCTCTGTGCAAGGCGATATGGAGGTCCCCGTGGACTGCCAGTACACAATAACCTTATATTTTAAGGTTCATTAAATGTGCTACAATTCATGAATATGTAGGATATTACTGCAGTCATTCCTGTAATCTTAGGTTGCAATGTCTGCTGCTGTAGCGTATTATGTATTATCAGCTGGAGCACCCAGCATATGCTTAATGCCGCCGTTTTAATGAATGTTATCATCATCATCATCATCATCATCATCATCAGTGTGTATGCTCACATCTTTGTTATAGTTATTGTTCTTGGTGTGGACAGCCTTTTATTCACACTTTTTTATATTTTTGAATTATGTATTTGTTTGACAAAAAAAAAAACCAAAACAATTACTACCTTTTTTCAGGGCTTCCAGTCTCATCTCACAGTATTCCTCAGCAGATGGAGTTTGCTCAGTTGTCATGGCGATATCTCAGTTGTCATCATATGAGCTATATATGGAACTTTGGAACTGTTCAGTTGTCATGGAAGTAGTTTCGTAGTTCCGAAGTTCCACACTTTGGTCATGTGATGACAACTTACTGTGATATCTCCATGACAACTGAAAAAGACCATGGGATGTAGGTGAAAGCTCTGGGGAAAAAAGCTAGTAAGTGGACCTTAAGTTACAATTATTTGTCAAACTACTGTTTCCAAGGTCAACAATACTTTCATGCCAAACTATGTATTTATTCATTTGGATTTCATAAATTATAGGAATATATTATGGAAATAATGTTTTTAAAATGCCTACATAAAATAACAATCAAATCATTCTACAGCGCACTTTCTGGCCCATATAATCTGTATTGCACTTGCCGCCCATGTGGTCTGTGTGATCCACAATCAAATGTGGACAATGTGCATTTTACATGCATAGATTCAGCAGCAGTATAGCATGGTTTCTCTGTTTTGAGTTCATGGTTTCACGTCTGGAGTTTTTAGTTCATATTAAAATGCAGCTCTTCGTATGATGTGATCATAGAAATTAAATGGATGTGATGCTCATGTGATCCAAAACATGTTCAGATCATTTTAAAAAAACAACTTGCTACCACCTGACAAACAAAAGCCGAGGAGGCTGACTCGGTGTCATCACAACTCACTGCTCCTCCTCCTCCTCCTCTGCTCCCTCTCCTCCTGTTTCATTGTGTAAACATGACAGAACCCCCACTCGTTATCTGAAGCTGGAGACAGATGGAATTGGTGAGCATTACAAGTGCAGCACAACAAGACAAGTGGGCAAGCTCGAGTCATTGATGGAACAAATAGGATTTTGTGACAGGCTGTTTGGCTGACACACTTGGGGACCAAGCCTGTTGATTTAGTCAACGTTATTCACCCTTTTTAACACCAAATCTGAGCGATGTACCAGATGTTAAATTTAATGATAACGATTCACATCCACTGTGGTTCAGCTCTGCCTCACATGCAGGAGAGCAGAGCTTTTTGCTTACAGGTTGTTTGTCTCACCTCTAAGCAAAATGTGCCTTGCAATCAGTGCCACACTTTCAAAAGAAAATGTGTTTCGACATAAACCGACTCTTTTTGGCTGTGTCTCAAATGCTTTTACGATATGTGCCATCTCATTACCAAGCCAAGCTAAATATGATGACAAATAGAATGTGTTCTGCATCTCCTTGAAAGTGTGCCAATATAATAATTCTCACTTGTGTTTTATTGGCAAGAGGGGAGAGAATTAGATTAACCTTTAATATTGAACCAAAGTGATGATAAAATCTAAATGGGGCTTGGTTGGCAAATAGATTTTAACTTATTGATTTCTCATCATTTCCCCTCTCTCTGTCATTGAGGGGGAAAAACACTCCTCTCAAACACCCAACATTTTTACGATTAGTAGTTTTTTTGTCTTTGTATTTTGATTAACGATAATGATTAGAGAGTTTTGTATCAATCACAAGATAAGAGCATTTTCTCATTGAGGGTCACATGGTTGAATTCTCAGCGCTAATAGAAAAGGTCTCAGAACAGTCATTTACCTGCTTTCTGCATACTCTAATAAGATAAGACCATTTTATTTAGTTACTGTTAAACCTCAGGACTTGATCGCTAGTAATAATCAGACTTTTCTCTCGGAGTTCTTTCTTGTTTGTTAACAACCGCCTGCCTCTAACAACATCAGATCCAGGTTATGTTGCTAGAGTATCACATTAGTCTTTAGCATCTTACTTTAAAGATACATTATATTAATTTATTTGCTTCTACCTCACTGTTGACTATGTAAAACTCAATACACTTCATGGTCAATTTTCAAAACATCAGAGTTAAAAAATGGAGAGAAAATGATTTGGTTCTTGTTTGGAAAATCAGTGCCTATTAAATGCAATGTGGGTGTCAAACAGTGATGTGGCATTTCACACCCAATGCATACACAGAGAAATAGTACAGTGGTGTGTCCTTACACATTCACTTAGAAAACATTGTGCAAGTGTTTTGATGCTTATCATACACACCGCCATGTGTTGCCTTTTAGTGTGCGTGTAAAATAAGACGGTCTACACTCTTTGAGGCACAACAAAGACAAAATACAGCTGAAGTTGGTGGGAATGTCATTAGTTTTGCAGGTAGTATTGAACGAATAAAAATCGAACCTGGCAATGGCCCTAGTTTAAAAGTTAAGGGATCACTAAAGTCATTAGGGTATGTCATCTGGAAACCATGAATGTCTGTAAAAAACTCCATGGCAATCCATTCAGTAGTTAAGATATTTCAGTCAGTCTGAAAGTGGAGGACTGATCGACTTGTCTTTCATAGAGCCACAGTGCTACCGTGGCTAAATACTTCCTGGTAATAAAATGTAACCAGTATCTTTTTTTTTTTTTTTAAGGTTGCAGTTGTACATAGGACGCTGTGATTATGAGAATTGCAGGATCTTTTACTACGGATATCAGTTTACCTGACAGTGTTTGAACTGCTTGTTGAATAAAACCTGCTCAACTCATGAATCTTCTTGTCCATGTTGCAGGTTCAGCCTTCATGATGATGAACACGTCCGGGCGCTTTGTAGGGCAGAAGGCCTTACTGCTGACACCACAGCTGAGGGAGAATGACACCCACTGTGTTACCTTCCACTACTATATAGGAGGCAGAGACAACAGCCACCCAGGTCATCTAAATGTCTATATCAAAGAAAACAACAGTCCCATGGGGATGCCTGTTTGGAATGTGTCAAGTCCAGCTACCCGCTCCTGGGGACAGGTAGAACTGGCCATCAGCACCTACTGGCCCAACTTCTACCAGGTGAAGAAATGTAGTCTCAATCCAGCTCTCTTTTGCATAATGTCGCATCACAAAACTAGGTTGCTCATTTAAAGCAGCTTTTATAGTTAAGCCAAAGTCATTAAATCCTGTTCACTGGGTGGAGCAAGACAAATTTATTATTTGAGAAGGTCCAACAATGGCACAATAGCCCATTCAAAACACCTATGATTATTGATTTCTGGTGCTACCTCGGTATCCATGGTAATCTGTTCTCTCTCTCTTCCGTCTGAGCCAGTTCTCTTTTTCCAATTCTGAAAACTCATTTTCACTTACCAATGCACATTGCTGGACGGGGCAAGGTGATTTCACACTTGCCTGGCTATAAGTCTTCACTGGGCTTGTTCCATGAGTCCACTAAATGTTAATTGATGCAGAGAGACCCCTTAACCTCCCAATGGGAGACGGTCCTGCAGTGAATTATTTCATTATGGCCTGGCAGAGCTGGTCCACAGTGGAGCTGAGGGGAGTCTTTCTGCTTGCTCATCACCCTGATAACTTGGTTAACAAGGGACACCTCTGAGCTTCAATGCTGAGTGCAAGATAGGAGCCTTAATGAGAGGCACATGGACAAAGAAAAGAGAGACGAGGGGGAATGTAACAGGATGACGATCCTTGTGTGACATAATGACACAAAGCCAGTCTGGTCATATGTTTTTAGTTTGGCTTGAACATTTTGACATGCAGTTTGCATTTGTTTCAGCAAATCTCTGCACATGGGGTGAGCATTTAGGCCCAAAATGACGTGTTAAGTTTTCCAGTGTGTTCAGAGAAATTCCCAGCATCTGTTGCCTTTCAAACCTCAGCAGAAGGTCTGTTTCCTTTTGTAATTGTTCCAGACCTAAATTGACAACATGGGTAAATGAGAGATGCTAATGATCTTGGCGCCACTCTGTCAAGAAAATATAGACCAATGCTTAAAATTGTCACTAATTAACAACATGGCTCTAATTATAGGTATCTTTAATTGCATAGTAACCTACGCAATCGTCAAAGGGAAGCCACCTGATACTTGGAAATTATTTTTTAATTACCAGTAAGGCTTTAAGTCATCATGAGCCTTTCAGCCTTTGATAATTACTCTTCTGTCAGGTCATCCCTAAAACTTTTAATTGAGATTGTGTGAAAACTGTAGTTTTCAGTAAATGTAATGTGTCCAAATATGTTCTACACATACTACTCAAAAATACTAGGATGAACACCCATTATGTATCCTGAAATGCAGCAGCGCACCAATGAAAGAGAAAAACCCATGTGTCCTCATCTATCTTGATTTCAATACAGTAGAGCCTATGGCAGAGCTAATCAATCCTGCTGGAATGTAGTACTTAGCAAAGTCCCTTAGGGATAGCCAGTGCGGTGATGTAGACATTGAATGTTGGGTTCACTGTACGTCTCTCTGAAAAATGAGAATGGTGAACTTTCCCGTGACATCAACAGCTTTCATCCCATGTGAATGTTTTCAGTCTGTGGGTCAGGCCCAATTATGCACTGCACTATCATTGATGTTGGAATCAATTATATCACAGCTATTAGGCAGGCTGACTGATGTCTGTTGCACAAACAAAGGATTTCAATTAGAGTGGGGGCTAGTTAATTTGTCTGGTGGCAATATATGGAGTGGTTGGCCTTTTAATTTCCTTTAAATTAGCCTGTAATGAGGCCATAATTGGCACCCAAGACATTCACTTTTATATTTCATGAGACAAAAAAAGAAATTTATAATTAGACAGCCTTATCTGAAGGCATCCTGCCTCCCAGATGACAATGGTAACTATCTCCGCCTCCACATTCCCAGGCTACAAAAGGAATCTCAGATGTATGAGTGTGCAGCCTAGCTACGACTAGCAGGACACATGGAACATATATATTAATATATACCATTCACTGGAAGAGCTAGGCTTATATTTAGGGAATAATGGCATTCAAAACATGTGTAGTCTGAGTGTGTGTGGTGTAATAGGTCTCTGTACCACACCCTGGGTTTGGGAAGGGACTGGCTTTCTGTTTCCCTTTTTATCACAGTGAAGACCAGTGAGTACATAACTCTGACATTCTGCTGGGACACGCCCTCTGTCAGGGCTTAGGACCATTTGTTTTGCAGGAGAACTTTGCCCTTAAAATAGGGTCATGTTAGTCCTACACAGCACAGTTGTAGTTGATTTCAGATTTTTTGTTGCCAGTAATAGCAACAAACATGTCAAACAAGTAACACTAGACAGAGCAACTGCATCTATGTTCACATATGTTCACACTTTCCTCTAGTGGCATCTATCCATGCAGATAACTTTGGTTTCTTTTTCTACCCCAGTCAACAGTTTTTATAGAGACCATTTCTTTAATAGAAAGTAGTGCCAACAATACTCTCAACAATAAAAAACAGTTCACATTAAGGTCTGCATTATTCAAAGTAGCCAGCAGCCACTTGTTCCAGCCATTTGTAAGTTTAAACTTTGCCTAATCATAATCTAAGTCCTTGCTAAGTGAAGATTCACGCATCACAAAAAAACTGATTGAAAAAGGTTGCACCACATAAAATAATTCTTAGTTAGTTTACATTAGTTGTTAATAGATATTTACACCCAGTAACTGCCAGATGAAATCATTTAATTGCTTAGTGAACCAACTGACCAAGCTTACATTAGCTTGCTACCATATACTAACCTGACACTTGCTGTTTAATGATGTAAGCGTGAAAGATTTTCAATAATGTTTCACAAAAATACACAGTATAGAAGTAAAATTAACGTAACTTTGTTACAGTAACGAGAGTGTATGTAATTTGTTACTTCCACCCCTGCCTAAAACTGTTATTTCACCCTCATATTTTTCCAATGTTTGCATGTTTAAATAAAACAAAGTCACACTTACATTTACAAAGAATTGTCGGTTAAGTTTAGCATTTGGTCTCCTAAAACAATTATATTTGTCTAAATAGTCTAAATAGGTCAAAACCTCAGCAACACTTGTAGTATACAGTATATAACAGCTTTATTGTTACTGTATGTCACAGCTCGTGAGGCTGCATCGACTTCCTGTTTACATATTTGATTGCTTTGGATTTTGCATTTGCACTGCAGATGTTTCCTAGCAGCAGGTTTACAGATTCTGTCCCAGATGACATTTCCTAAGTTTTAATAGTGCAGTGTGATGTAGTAAATCTATATTTCTATATATTTTATTCCTCTCTTCCTTAGGTGAGATTCCTTCTATAAGCCCCTAGGGGTTTTCTTAATCTCACCTGCACAATATTTATTTTGTATTACTTACTTTTCTTGTGTTACTGTTGTCTTGAATTTATTTAGCAAAATAAACAAATTCAAAAAACTAGCTCGTAGTTTATAAGAACGTTGGAAGGACGTTACACGAAAACTTAGAGATGGGTATACGCATAGGAATTTTTCCTAATGTCATTATTCAATGCACAAACAAAATCCAGTTCACCTACATTGTTTTGGGGATGAGGGCAAAAATCTCAGCACCTGGACGAAACTAAAATGAAATGATTTAGATAGCGGGATCTCAGCAGCGTATCACCCCCTGCACATTATGTGTTTGTCACAGACTGTGTGCTAATCGTCTCAAGGCTCAAACTTAATTTAACACTTGCATGTCATAACACCTATCAACCATTGACATATTGTGGAAATAATGTCAGGGGCCTGCAGCTGTGTGACCAGCTGTGGCCCAGCTAAGAGCAGATTGCATTAGCAGGAGCTGGACTTCTCTGTGCACATGGGCAGCCTCACTCAAGTGCCATTTAAAGACGTGCCCATTTATCATTGGTGTTATGAGTCTCTTCTCTCCTCCTCAGATTGTGTTTGAAGCCATAACCTCAGGGCAGCGTGGCTTGCTGGCCATCAAAGACGTCGTGGTCCAGGGCCACCAGTGCAGTAAGTCCTTTTTCCCCTTCACCATAAAAGAATATCATCAAACATTCATTGTCCTTTCCATGACACCCTCCCAAATACCTGTATCGTTGTTCTATTCAAGGCCTCCCAGTCAAACAAAAGGCCTTCAAAGAGTATGCTACAGTCAATCCAAAGTGTATACCTCCCTCCTCCTAGTTCCCTGAAGATTTATGAGCATACAGTTGATATGCTGAAGTGTGCTCAGGATATAATCTTGGAGTTGCTGTGTTAAATCTATCCTTTGAGGAATGGGAGAAATAGTGTCAAAAAAACACAGGGGGAACGGAAAACAAATACAACCATACAGTTTGCTGGTGCTAGTGTTTGGATTCCACTTTTCTCCTCCCTCAAGGATATTCAGTAAAGCATCTCATCTCTCAGAAATTCTGCTGTCCTTACTGAATATAAGCACTTTACAGTGCGCTGCAGAGCTAATGAACATGCAATCACTAGCATATTTGAATTTGAAATATTTGATACACATCTATGCTTTTGAGTACTGGGAGTCATGTGAGTGCATATGGCACTGCTCAAGTTTATACAAAGAGGTTCCACACTCTACAGTCTAAGTCTTTATCAATACCACACAGGTTTTCATCAATTGATTTATACTACCCCTCAGAGCTGAAGTATCAAGCTCTGATCGTAAGGCGCTAATGACCTGGTACCCATTTGAAAGCCGCTGAATTCCTACGAATGTTATGTCAATAAGGTTGATTTATATAGCGATAGGTGTTGCATATAAATGTATTTAAGAAAATCAATGAGGCCATGCGACGTGATCAATGTTTAAATGCGCAAAAGTGCGAGTGGATCAATAACCCGCTCAGTGGCAATTGGGTTTCTTGAGTGATAAGCAAAGTGATCAGAACAACTCCTCAGTGGAGCACAGACAATTCCTTTTCTATTTATACAACCATGTGGGATATCCAGCACAAAGGTGTGATTATGCCACTGGGTGGTCTGCCTCTTCTTGCATCATTAAAGAAGACATTAGTGATGAGGAAAAATAGATTTGTCTTTCTTGGCATTGGATGGATTGACAGGACAAATTCATAAAGGAGGTGTAGTTCAAAGACGTGGCTGTAAAATATTAAGTATGTGAAAGTCTTGATGATGAAAGTGATAGAATTAGCTTTTGCTAAGTCTTTGGAGATTTGGTTTAGTATCAAGGTCGCTCCACTGAATTGCCCTATTTTTCTATTCAGAATAGCGGTACTAATCAAACATGTTCTACATAAGATACTTTTGTGGACTATCCCAGTCAGTGTGCATACTGATAATGAGCACAGTTGGAGAAGAGAATAATGCTTTTGGAAAAATCCCCTCAATAAATGAAAAGATGCAGTCAACAGATAGCAGAAATTGGGTTTTTTGGTAGGTGCAAGATGGGCCTCTGGTGTCTCATTTTAAGGATTTAGGTGAAATGTTCCTCACAAAATGATGCTGACCTCTGGCGCTGAGAGTATCCGATAGTGTAAGAGCATTATCCATTCAAGCCTACTCCTAGTTCTCCAGTTTTGCATAAAAATCATAGCAAAGGAGTTACAAAGTGGGTAGCAGTGAAATCTGTGGACACAGGAGCATAGATCTTGATGCAGCCTTTGAGCCGCTACTCTAGCACTCAGTTCTGGCGATTAATACTCAGGCGTAAGTATAAACGCATTTTAGGGAAGTTGACATGTACTGTTGTATAACTTTTCTGCAGCTGTCTAATATATATATATTTTTTTTTCTTTCATAGTGAGCACACCTCACTTCCTGACTATAAAGGGAGTGGAGGTAAACGCTGGACAGACTGCATCTTTTCACTGCACCGTCAATGGACGCAAAAGGGACAATTTCCGCCTCTGGCTTCAGGTGAGATTCATGTTTATCTTTTTATTTACCCTCTAGATCAAAAGACTAGATCAGAGGGTGGAGTCAGTATTAGAAGTGGGGCCCTCTGGAAATTAATGTGTCTTACTGAACAGACCCTGCTGTCTGAATATGTAATCCTCTGATCAGCAGTGCTACTGTTGTCTAAGAAGGCAATGTCTTCTTTAAATGTGGAAATTAGAAATTTAGCATAAGCCATTTAATGTAGCAGGTTCAATAAGTCATTATAATGCATAATATCAATGTCTGGTGTAAGGGGATAACAATATTTGTTATAACTGGAATGGTTACCAAATCAACATTTTTATATAAGTAAAATCAAGTTGTATGGTTACAACTTTCAACCATTTTGTGCGATCTGGATACCACTGTTGGCAACAAAAAAAGTAAAATACATGGAAAACAAAACATAAATTGATAATCAATCCCCATCACACAACAACCTATAATACTGTAGACACTTGAGACAATTGTGCATGTTCAATAACTCACACTATTTGGATCCCAATTGCTCTGTAAAAGGGAGAGGGAAGCAAAACAGAATTTGAGGCAAGAGTACTTGGTTATTTTAAACATGTTTAACCCTAATTACATAGGGCCAAATGTAAACCCTTCCACCACAGCCATGTTGCTGATTGCTGAGCAGATGTTCATTTAAATTGTCAGTAAACCTCAAACATACTTCTGGTTAGCAGTTTAACCACAACTCTAAATGGTCAATGGCCAATCATGTTAATATATTGTATGTGTATGTAATGTATCATGGCACCTCATGTACCATGCTTGTACAAAGTATGACAATTTCTTAATTTTCAAACACCTTACATTCACTTTTAAAAGTTGGGTTCAGGAAATACAAGTAGCTTTTATAGTTTACTTTATAAATCATTTGACAAATTCAAGCTAAGCCATTCACACATTGCTTTATTGTGCACTTGTGTTTGAAAACTCACCTGCTCACAGGATTTCTAGAGGCCCCTGTGTCTGGGAGGCAGGGGATTACAGTTGTTTCAGATCACCGCAGTATGGTCTTAACCTATATAGATGTTGGCTCTGTGGATACTGTGTACTATATCCGGCACAACGGAGCTGCACAGCAGTCTTGAATTGACCTTGTTCTGAGCAGCAAAGGTAGTGCATCTGGCAGACATAACCCTGTCGGCTCTGCTGCTAAGCACACTGTCACACATGTGATCAGTGGGAGCATGACGCTGGGTAAAGGTCCTCTGCCAGGTACTCCATCATTTTAACAAACACGTCCTCATTAGCACAGGAGCTGGAAAACAAACATTAAGTGAAGTCCCCTGATGACAGTAATGAAGAAATATTTCTAATGAACAAATGTCCCCCATCTGCCTGCTGTGAGGGGTGACAGCTGGGGAGAGCCCTGTGTGTGTGTGTGTGTGTGTGTGTGTGTGTGTGTGTGTGTGTGTGTGTGTGTGTTCCTGTGTGATAAATGTATTCCTACTATCAGCCACCGGTGGGAATGATAGGACACAAACAAACACGCACGGTACCAGACAACAAGTACACTCAACCACAGTTTCTGAAACACACAAGGTCAGCCCACTTTGCTTATTAAACCTTTCCATTTTGTAGGCTCACTTGTGTGTTTGTCTCGGTTCCAAACAGGGCATTGGTGGACGGGAGGCCCCGATGAAAGCCACTAAACCTTGGAACAATCGGCGCTTCATAGGCACTTTCGATGTAGAGAACACAACCAAGGGCGACTCGGGCCGCTACCGCTGCATCGTCCACTCAGACAAAGGGGTCGGAGTGTCCAATTATGGGGAACTAACCATAAAACGTGAGTATTGGTCCCAGAGCAGAGAGAAACACAAACACCGCCTATCTGAACTAACACAGCACAAACGGCAACAATGTTTTCCATCCACATAACCTCTACGCATGCAACAAAGTCAACAGGGGATAAACAGGAAATGCTGCTAGTTCATAAATGAAAATGTCCGCTAAGGCGATACAAAAAATACTAGCTTTTTATGTTGATTTGTTATCCACAGGACTTTAATACTTCCCATGTAAAGGCTGTCCTTGACTGAGCACAATTCCACCTAAAAGATCACAAAGGGTTTACAGTAACCTCACTGATATTTCACTCCTGTAGTCATTTGATATGAATTTATGGAGCCGTCTGAAACTAAATCCTGCAAGGCCTCACTTTCCTACAGCCCTATAGCCCGGTAATGGCCTTCTATATTTCTTCGCCTCAATTTTCTCCCCGTGCTCTCAATTGAATTTACTGCCCTGTTTGTCCTTCTTGGTCTTTTTGTCTCCAAGCATTATGTGATTGATAGGTTTAATCCTGGCTGTCCAGATCGAGGTCTGTCAATCATGGAAAAATGGCCGGGCCCAGACACAGCATAGTGAAGAGGGAGATAAAGTCTCTCTGCCCGAGTGTATCAGTGAGTTTCAGTGGTGTACTCAAAGAAAATTTACTGACACACTGGAAGCACTCAAAAACCACACTCATCCTCGCACTTAGACATGCTCGCTAGACGGCAATATTTTTGCTGATCACTGCTTTCAGTGTGTTACTACATATATTTTTACACAAGACAAACCGGTTAAGTGTAAAGTGCCTTTGTCATAAATATTTAAAATAATTTTCTAGTTTTAGGCATTTATCAAATCATGTAACACATCCTGCTTAAAATTCAGCATTTCACACCTTGATGTCTCCGAAATAAGCCAACTCGTCGCAGAAAGAAAAGTCATACACATAAAAAAGGCTATCTCCTCTTATCGTACCAGTCATAAAACAAGTGCTTAACCCTCCTAGCAATGTGTTGGAGTCGTAAATCCTCCTTAAATGTGTATTCACCGCTTCCTTGACTCGTTCTTGGAGGAGTGACCACGGAGCCATTCTGTGGATTATGAGCAGGCTACAGTCGCACACGGGCTCGCTCTCCCCCCTCCCCTCATTACCATACAGTGCCTTTATTCTTCAACATGAGCATAGTGAATGCTTGATTATCCGAGGTAATCACTTCTGCCTTTCATGCCGTTATTCAGTCAGATTTATGCACCTGTGTGGAAGCGCAGTGCATGTATTTCCAGAGCCCCATATGGATTGGGCAAGTGCAGCCACTTTCCTGTGCCCCCTTCGTGATGGGCTCTCCTGTAGTGCAACCAGCGGTTCTGAAAGGGGGATAATTGCTCCCTTTTCAAGTGCGGGTCGGTCGGTCTGTCTGTCTGTCTGTCCCTTGTAGTGCTGAAACGTTAGTCGATTGATTACTCAATGGAAAGAAAATTAAATGACAATTTCTATAAATCATCAATAAATAATCATTTAAGTAATTCATTAAGCAAAAAGGCCAACGATTCACTGGTTCCAGCCCCTCAAATGTGAGGATTTGCTGTCATATTATTGTAAATTGAATATATATTGGGTTTTAGACTGTTGGTTTAACAAAACAAGCAAAGTCAAGTCACCACCTTGGGTTCTGGTAAATATTGATGAGCATTTTTCACAATTTTCTGACATTTAACAGACTAAAATATTATAAAGAGAGAAAGAAAAAACGTATAGTTGCAGCCCTTTGATGGTTCTTAGTATGTCTTTGCATTGGTTCCATGTGCATGCCAGGATGACTGTTTTAGTTGCATGTGCATGCATGAGTTTGCATTTGTGTGAATGCATTCTGGCAGGCAGGCAGGCAGGTGTTGCGTGTGGGGGGGGCGCAGCTGTCACCAGGCCGTTTGCCTATCCGGTCAACATCATGACAACAGCTGCTCACTGACCCTTGTGTATAGCCGCCACTGTCATCTGCGCACTGTCACCCATCTCCAGCCAGCACGGAGCTCAGTTCGGAGCCCTTTCCAGCGCCCTGCTGCTGCGAAGCTGCCTCGTGAGGCTTAAACAGTAGGAATTGAGTTGTTAATATCCTAAAGTGTTTCAGCACTTGAGTGTATTTCACACCGGTAATCCGTTATTTTCAGTGTGTCTGCTATGGCTGTTGAACAGAGGATTACTGCACCTACAGAAATTATTTCATCACCGTAAGCTGCTGTTGCTTTTGTGAAGCAGTAACTTTTAAAAGTTAAATGAAATGCTTATTGCTATAATACATCGTGCTGCTTAGTCGTATTGTTACATAAATCGTCTCAAGTGATAACAGCAAAAATAGGATTGAATGGCAGCAGTGTCATCTATGCAGAATGCATAAAAAGCATTTATCCATATAAAAGGAAGCTTGATTAAATGATTGAAGGACTCTCACTTGATACCTTGGGCATTTGTATCCAGCAGTCTAATGGTGCCACAGGTAATCCTATCCTAAGATAATACAGATAAAATCAGATAATCATAACATGCAGAATCATAACTTTAGCGGACGATATGTGGTTGAATATCGTGTTAAGTTCAAAGTTTCTCACCCTGTGAATCTATCAGAATCAGCTAGAAACGTTAACAAATTGGTAGAAACCTACAAGACACTCCTCGTTTGAGGTAGGATATTTCTCAGTTGTACTTTAGTAGTCTTGCTTTGCCAGACCCTCCTCCAAAGCGCGCTGGAGGAGAGTCTGGCTACTTCATACAGCATTTGGGGATGGGAGGAAAACGTGCTCTGGTTTATTGGCATTTCTTTAAACCAATCACAATCGTCTTGGGCGGTGCTAAGCACCGGAGAAAAGTTGCAGTGCCGCAGGCTCGGAAGGAACATGTTTTGGTGGAACGTGTATGTTTAGTTGTGCAACAGAAAACTCAGATTGGACAGATAGTCTAGCTAGCTGTCTGGATTTACCCTGCAAAGATCTGAGAAAAGGTTAACCATAGTCCTCATAAATCGACTGGAGTTAAAATGCCAACACAAAGGAAGCCCAAGGCAACGGAAATCCAGCCTAAATGAGTGAAATACGGGGCATTTTCCAGCGGCAACGGAGCAATCCCGGGAGTGGAACGTCAAGGATATAGACTATACTTTTAGTAACTTCTTTTAGTTGTTACTTTTAATTTGGCTCTTTTAATAGATACATATATTTATCATGCAATAAAATAAATTACATCTGGTCTTCTAATTGTAGATTTCATCTGCTTTTCTCGAGAGAAGAAATAAAAGCCAAACAAATACAAGAAAACCGGAGCGCTCTGTTCTATGAAACCAACATTGGGAAACCCAATTTATACATTTTACTCTTATTTGACGTTTTAAAATATGACATGCCAAACACCATTACAACAGCAGTATTTGTAATACCATATTGTACTATGAGGGATTGCATTACACAATGAGCCTGTGCTGCTTTCTGTTGCTTAAATTAAATCCTAGCATATTTCCACTTAACTCAGTTAAACCCATTTTAAGGCATAACATACTACAAAAGACCATCAAAACAAGCCAATGGTTGAAGCCAGATTTTGGATCACCTCATTCTTTTGTCTGGCTCCAACACACAGACTGATGCACTGCGTGCAAGTCCAGGAGAAGACCTGCTGGATTAGCTGCTTCGCTTTAGGTGATGTTTGACAGCAACACTGGGAGCTTAGATTAGTGGGAGTTTAGGGACCTGTGACTGAGGTCACCGTAGGGTAACCATCTGCTGAGGGTGAGCCTCCAATTCTCTGTGGGACACCTCAGCCCTAATGTGCCTGGAGACTTCTCCCTCTCCATGACAACTCCATGCGAAGCAGCCAGACCACTAATGGCATTATTTTGTTACATGTGTGTGCTCATTAGTGCTACTCACTGTGGCCTTTGGGAGGTTTAACTATTGTAGTATGTGACAAGGGTAGATTCCTAAGCAATGGCTTGGCTGTGGGTTATAGCTCTTTGTTGACAATGGGTTGTTTTTGGTTGCACCAGGAGAGATGAAAGACACGCCGGTGAGATGGTGTACCTATTTTTAAAATGATAACTGGAACAAGCGTTATTGTCAAATGTGACTTTGAAAAGTGGAGACAAAAGTGTAGAACTATTCTTATAGAAGTTTGTTTGTTCTATCTAATCTAACTATAAAGCAAGTCGTCTGTCTTTCACACATCTCGAGACCAAGACCTGCAACTTCGGTGTGTTTTCTCACTGGTGTTTCTGACCGTGAGTAGCTGTGACTTGGGTGCGTGACGCAACAATGTCGTGGCAGGTGTATTACACAGGACCCAAGAAAGTGTCAATTGTAAAGTTGTTTGTATGAGCGGTTCTTGAGAAAGCTGCAAGCAGCAATACCACAGACCAAGCATTTGGCCCATTCCGAACAAGCATGTTTTGTATGGGCACTGCACTAGTAATAATTCAATCCTGAAAACAAGAACTTGTCTGACATTTCGAGAAGCCTTATTGAACCAGAAATGGCACAAGGTTTAAGCAAGATTAGACATAACAGAGGTCATCTGCAAGATTGTCATTGAACACCACAAGGCCCCCAAAAATTGTTGATTGATAATATTGAATGAATGAATGAATGAATGAAGAAATTTATTTCAGACATATCAAAATTAAACCAAACAAAACATCAAATAAATGTACTCATTTATTTACCAAATATGTATATCTTAATTATATTTATCACATTAATCTTCTAATTTTTATATATATTTTTTTATATATATATATAAAATCATACACATACGTCAGTGAACACACATTGCTTCTTTCCTATATCTTTTGAAAATTATTTCTTTGTACCTTTTTTTGAACTGGATTATGTTTGGACATTGCTTTAGTTCATTTGTTTTCCCACTTAAATCTTTATTGACAATTCACCATTAAAACAACAAACTCACAAACACTAGCAAACAAAACAAAAAGAAATCTGCTTGGGGATTGCCTTCACATTTTAAAAACTTTTTAGAGTTACGTTTCTTAACAGTTGTTCTAGTCCAGCGTCGTCATTTTGAGTCCATTTTTCCTGTTTTCTGTCCAGTTGTGGTTCTTGTAGTCTCAGTTTGTGTGTCAGTCTTTCCATTAAAATGATTTCTTCCATAATTGTTAGCCATTGGTTCTTCATTGGTGGGGTTTCCTTACCCCAGTTCCTAGTGATAGCTTTCTTGCTAGCTACAAGCAGTATTTTGATCAAATATCTCTCACTAGCAATAATATTTTCTTCAAAGAATTTACATAGATAAAGCACCAAACAACTTTTAGGGACCTTATATTATTCGTGGTGACTCTTTACTTATCATTTCTTTACTTACCAATTTCCAATAACTTTCTGACATTCCCAAAAAACATGACAATGGTCTACATCAAAAGACCTGCACCCTCGCCAACATTTCTGACAACTGCGCAGCTGCTTACTTTTCATTTAAAGAAACAAATCAGATTCTTCCCTCCAGATTTGTGAACTGGTAGATGAGTGATGTGTTCTCCACATATCATGCCAATCTATTGTGTTCCTTCTCCCATTTCACCTTAATATATTTAGTAGCATGTTTGTCATGTATGTTCAATCATTGATATAGTGTTGAAATTATTCTAATGTTACATTCCTAATATGCTTTAATTATGGTTTGGATGACACCATTCAGCTCCCCAGAAGAATCTTTTCATTTCTCTTTTGTAATACAGTGGGGCAAAAAAGTATTTAGTCAGCCACCAATTGTGCAAGTTCTCCCACTTAAAAAGATGAGGCCTGTAATTTTCATCATAGGTACACTTCACCTATGAGAGACAAAATGAGAAAAAAAATCCAGAAAATCACATTGTAGGATTTTTTATGAATTTATTTGCAAATTATGGTGGAAAATAAGTATTTGGTCAGTAACAAAAGTTCATCTCAATACTTTGTTATATACCCTGTGTTGGCAATGACAGAGGTCAAACGTTTTCTGTAAGTCTTCACAAGGTTTTCACACACTGTTGCTGGTATTTTGGCCCATTCCTCCATGCAGATCTACTCTAGAGCAGTGATGTTTTGGGGCTGTCGCTGGGCAACACGGACTTTCAACTCCCTCCAAAGATTTTCTATGGGGTTGAGATCTGGAGACTGGCTAGGCCACTCCAGGACCTTGAAATGCTTCTTACGAAGCCACTCCTTCGTTGCCCGGGCGGTGTGTTTGGGATCATTGTCATGCTGAAAGACCCAGCCACGTTTCATCTTCAATGCCCTTGCTGATGGAAGGAGGTTTTCACTCAAAATCTCACGATACATGGCACCATTCATTCTTTCCTTTACACGGATCAGTCGTCCTGGTCCCTTTGCAACCCCAAAGCATGATGTTTCCACCCCCATGCTTCACAGTAGGTATGGTGTTCTTTTGATGCAACTCAGTATTCTTTCCCCTTCAAACACGACAAGTTGAGTTTTTACCAAAAAGTTCTATTTTGGTTTCATCTGACCATATGACATTCTCCCAATCCTCTTCTGGATCATCCAAATGCTCTCTAGCAAACTCCAGATGGGCCTGGACATGTACTGGCTTAAGCAGGGGGACACGTCTGGCACTGCAGGATTTGAGTCCCTGGCGGCGTAGTGTGTTACTGATGGTAGCCTTTGTTACTTTGGTCCCAGCTCTCTGCAGGTCATTCACTAGGTCCCCCCGTGTGGTTCTGGGATTTTTGCTCACCATTCTTGTGATCATTTTGACCCCACGGGGTGAGATCTTGCGTGGAGCCCCAGATCGAGGGAGATTATTAGTGGTCTTGTATGTCTTCCATTTTCTTATAATTTCTCCCACAGTTGATTTCTTCACACCAAGCTGCTTACCTATTGCAGATTCAGTCTTCCCAGCCTGGTGCAGGTCTACAATTTTGTTTCTGGTGTCCTTTGACAGCTCTTTGGTCTTGGCCATAGTGGAGTTTGGAGTGTGACTGTTTGAGGTTGTGGACAGGTGTCTTTTATACTGATAACAAGTTCAAACAGGTGCCATCAATACAGGTAACGAATGGATGACAGAGGAGCCTCTTAAAGAAGAAGTTACAGGTCTGTGAGAGCCAGAAATCTTGCTTGTTTGTAGGTGACCAAATACTTATTTTCCAGAGGAATTTGCAAATAAATGTGATTTTCTGGATTTTTTTTCTCATTTTGTCTATCATAGTTGAAGTGTACCTATGATGAAAATTAGAGGCCTCTCTCATCTTTTTAAGTGGGAGAACTTGCACAATTGGTGGCTGACTAAATACTTTTTTTTCCCCAGTGTAGATCCTATTGTTGTGGGTATCTATAGAATTCATGTGTTCCCAATTCATATTTTCTTGTCGGAGTTTCGGAACACTTACTCGTACACTCTTTCAGAACCTTACCTTGAAATAGTTGTACACGTTTTTGTTATTTATAAACCTAAACTGCAGTTTCCTATTATTTAAAAATACCATACAGTAATTTGTTTTTTGAAAGTCCCAGTCATTTGTACAGTGAGTCTTATTCCTTAGTTGACACAAAGGCTGCAGCCCAGATGACATAACACTTTGAAACTGTTTGAACTGAAGTGCAATTATTTCTGTCTGGGACACACTGATGACATCTCAGAATTTCACTTTGTCTACTCTTGCCCTGCTTTTGAACAGCAATACCGAAATGTAAATACATTAACTCCACTACGATTCAGTCTGAAACATTGTTCTTTCTTATTCCACTTCTAATAGTAATAATAAAAACTTTATTTATATAGCTTTTTTAAAAATAATTTACATAGTGCTTTGACAGACAAAGCAAAAGCAGGATATCCAGAGCTTAATAAAACAGAGATCTAAACAGTGGGGCCAAACAATAGCAAAACAAAATTTGGGTAAATAAAAACAATAAGACACAAGACTCAAAGCATAGTAAGAAGAAAAAAAATAACAAACGTATAAAAATAAGCAATAAAATAAACCTATCAAGAGCAATAAAGGATAAAAAGAGACATCACAAGAGATCAAGTCTATAAAAATGGGTTTTAAGAAGTGATTTAAAAGAGTTCACTGATTCTGCAAGCCTTATCTCCTCAAGCAGGTCATTCCAAAGTTGAGGGGCCCTGATGGCAAAAGCACGGCCACCTTAAGATTTAAGCGTTGACTTTGGACAGCCAGAAGGGCCCCAACTAAGGGTCTAAGGCTGCGAACTGGCTCATACACTACACACCACTACATTTAATTGACAGCTATAGTTACTAGTTACTTTACAAATCTATAGATAGATCTAATTACCCAACAGTATATAAGATAGGTGGTTATGTTATGAGCTACCACAACTAGCTACAACTTGTAAAAGTAAGTCAAAATAGTTAATACGCTGTAGAATTGTGTTTAAGGCTTTCCCATCAACGACTTTTAGCTTCCAATAAAATTCCAGATTTAATCAGCTTTTGAATCAGACAAGATAGATGACAACTACAGTATTTGACAATTAACCAAGGCTTTTCCATCCTCTGATTGAAATCAATAAGTAGTAATAGTTCAATGGAGCAGCATTTGCCAAGGTTTGGGTGACTCTAGTCAGTGTACTACTAATGAGATTCCCCAACAAGCTGGAGCTATTGATTGTTCATGTGCTTCGCAGTGATTTTTGATGTGGTTGATTGTTTGGAAGAAGAAATTGATTTTGAGCATCATGTTTGCTTGGTACAAGAATTAACTTTTTTTTTGTGTGGGAATGTCAGTGCTTTTTACACAAATTAAAAACAGTTGTTTTCTGTATGGTCAAGACTTTCCACCATTTCACCGTTATAATGGGTTTATCTAACATCAATCAAAAACTTTTTGTTTCTATAGAACCTCCAGTGCCAATTGCACCACCCCAGCTGACAGCTGTTGGTGCCACTTACCTTTGGATCCAGCTGAACGCCAACTCCATCAATGGGGACGGCCCAATCATCGACAGGGAGGTGGAATACCGCACTGTGTCCGGCACCATGTACGACCTGCAACCCGTAGACAAGACCACACACAAGATCGGCCACCTGGATCCAGACACAGAGTATGAGATTAGTGTTCTGCTGACCAGACCTCTGGAAGGAGGCACCGGAGCCCCCGGACCCCCTCTGAGGGCCAGGACTAGATGTGCTGGTGAGGCCAAAAATACCATTACTTACAGAGTACTGGCATTGGAGGGACTGTCTTTGATAACCAAAACAATGTGTGAGAGAGAGAGAGATTTACAAATCACCTCCTGCATACAATAAATAGCCATCAGGGCTCCATTGTTTCCTCTAAAGCCTCATTTCATTTTAAACAAATATCTGCAGCTCACAATTGCCCAACATATATCATTGCCATTTTACTAATTATTTCTCTACAGTAGACAAAGCCCTCTGTGTTTTCATTGTTTCCGCCTATAGATCTTCATTAAGATTGTTGGCATATGGACATACATTGTCTCTTTTCTAAGTAATATATTCTACCTGAGCACCTGAAATAATTAGCAATTGCATACTTTTTAAGCATTACATGTTACAGAAGAACTGGTAACATCTATGAACCAGTGGAATAATAACAATTTTAAAACTTAACGTCCCTTGCTGTCTAATTAATGCACAGCTGTGACTCCCAATAATTTATATGATTTATGTCTGCCTCCAGACATAGAGCTGGAAACTGCCCTGCCACATGGTTAACTTTATAACTACTTGTTTATTCAATGTAATTCTCATTCCCAGGTCCCTGCAAGCTTCTTAATTAATCAGCAACACAGATTGATATCATGTGTGAGGCAGAATGGCACCTTAAATTTAGATCATTATATTGCTGCTAAACTGTGGGCATTCAAACTCATGTACATAAACACTTTGAAAATTCCTGATGATGTTTTACAAATTGCCCTTCTCACAACATTAACCAGCTAAATTCCCATGCTGTACTAGGATGCCAACTCATGGAACAAAACAAACCTAGCCTCAGCATTTTCCCAAGCTAATGTGGTTTGGTGTCCAGAGAAATGCTGATGAAAATGAGATTTTTCTCCCCTCCCTGCCCAGGGTGTAACCCCTTCTCCCCACTGTGAAGGTCATGAGCTTATTCATTTTTAGTCTGGCTGATAGGGATGAATGGCCACACCTGTGCAGCCTTCTGAGCCAGGCCCAGCTTCTGCAGGGGTCCTGCCCCTTGGCCACCCTGCCGGTCACAGTCGGGGAGATTGATGGCCCTGGCTCCTGAAGTGTGTTTGAGGAAGCAGCTCTTGATCTTGTCCGGCACTCTGCTGGTCTTTCCCACTGACAGGCTGGGCCTCAGCAGTGCTCCTAATTGAACGGTTAAGACTCACAGGGCTGTGTGATACATCACTGTTGATACAGGCAGGCCCAGAGACTCGATCCCCCGCCCCTCTCCCTGCACTGTTCTCTGGAGGCGCTAATGAAAATCTGTGGCCACTTTAGAGCACTGTCTCTCATATAATTATTCATAGCCATGCCTTGGTCACTTCGAAAAATGAGCAATGTTTCTGATGACAAAGGAAGTTTTAATTCAATCTTCTGTAAAATAGGGAATGTATAATGCATGACGCCACCAATTCAGTTCAGAAGCAGGAGGAAGGAAAGGGGCAGCTTTGAAAGGTTTTCTTTCCAATGAAGCACTTCCATTACTTTCCTTATCAACATGAAAAGAATGTCTTATCCAAGGCTCTGTGATTGTTCGAGGGGGTTATTTGTGTGTTTCAAGGGTTTGCAAAATAATTCAAACCATATTGTGTTTTTTCTCCAACTGGTCAAAATTACTCTCTAAACATTTTTTGAGTTAAAAGAGAAAAGCATTTGGTAATTGCACTCCTCTTCCATGTAAAATGTGCATCTGTGTGAAGTTGTTTACCACTTCAGAGTTCTCTGCACTTGGTAAGTGCTACTTGAAGGATGACACTGTTTTATCAGGTGGTGTCCTGGGATCACAGCAGGGTGCCCTGCATTTCAGCAACTCTATTGAGAAACAATCTCACACTGAGAGACCATTTCCAGCCCACACTAGGAAGGCAGATAAGCAAGCCTTAAACAACTTCTCGTCTGAAGTCTGAGTTGAACTTTAGATGTGTAGAAAAGTATTTTCCAGTATTTTCGGTCAAGGCGGTCACAGACACATTATGAACATGAATCAACCCACCTTCAGAAGCAAATATTTGGACAATTTTGTTACTCCAATAAAACCTTCTCAAATGTGTGTATTCAACCGACCTCTGCTGAAGACAGTCACTGTCTAAATCAACTCAATTATTTTAAACCATTTGAAGTTGAATGAGCCAGAGCAAGGGTTGCACATATTTTTAATGCAGCAGAGATAATTTCATACTAGTTTTCATGGTAGCAGAACAGTCTGTCCTATGTGCTTCATCTCCACACTATGGCCTTTGCTTTCCTGCTGGCTCTTGGGAGCTTTAAAAATGGCAGTACATGATGTCCATGCTGGGTCCAAACACCTGCTCAGACTCCAGCTTTTGCCAAGTCCACATCTCTGTCTATAAGTTGTCTCCATCTGCGCTCCAGCACCACGTGGGAGTAGTCTCATCTGTTTGTTTTTACTTTGCCATTCTGTTGCACTGAGCGCTATTAAACACAGGGGAATGAGCGTTAATCAGGGATCAGTACTCGCTTAAACACTCGTTTATAACAGTGGAGAGTAGGGAGGAGCTGCGCAATTATGTTCACTCACACCAAGGTTGGTTATTTGCATTTAGCTTTCTGGTTAACTTGTGAAAGACCAGGTCTGTTTTGATGCAAATAAGAATGGCGCCAGTGTCTGGCAACATAAAAATGGTAGTAGTGGTAGAATCACTTTATTTGCCAAGTACAATAATTTGTCTCAGTGACATTGGTGCCGGGACATAACAACTTGAAGTGTGAATGTTGCCGCAGACAGTGACTGTTAAGCTGATTTTTGAGCATGCCCCTTCCCATTATTAAATTCCTGAAGTTTTACTTGTATTCACAAAAGCATGTTAATTTCACCACATTAATATGGATTTTTAGACTGTACGCTAAGTGTATTGAGGTGCATGAGCATGTGTTTTAACAAAGTTTTAGTCAAGTATATGTTTTTTAATAAATCTGTGCATTCAGAAAGCTTTCATTACATACAAGAGTTGGTGTGTCTGTGGAACCAAAACAAACATTATAGCAGCCATGCTTAATGAAGCAGTGTCATAATATGAACACATTGTGGGGAAAAGGAGCTTCCAAACATGCCTAGGAAGAAAAATAAAAAATACAAATGGGTGCTCCTTGCCTGCAAATATTTTTTAATATATAACAAATATTTATTTAAAGCTTCTGACGCACAAGTTGGACAACAAAAGTGGCTGCAACAAAACTTGTTTATTGCTCGGTATGTGCATCAGAAGCTTTAATTAAAATGTTAGAGCAGAGAGCTTCTAGTTAAATAGTAAAATATTTCTCTACAAATGCTAACATGACTAGCTTTCCCAAAACTCTCCACAGCTTGTCACCATCGCTAACATCCTACTAGGTTATATCATGTCCTGTATTAAGGTCGAGAAAGAACATTGTGTAACTAACTAGTTTCCATGAAATTAATTAAAATAAGGTACTTCATAAGGAAATTTTTCTTCATGTAGACATGCAAATCAGATGCATCAATTGTCAGCAAAAAGCTAGTTTTATTATGTAGACAAAGGTTAGCAAGTGGGTAGCTTTAGAAAAAGATAGCTACACATTGCCCCTTTTAACCATTCCCATGTACATTGTGTCACTTAGTATAATGCATACCTGTGTATATATTCAACTGTATGAGCAGTACAGTCTTGGTGCAGTGTACCACGAGGAAGTTATTCAACAGTAACTAAATTATGAAAGCAGTCCTGTGCCGAACTTATCTTTTATCCATAGAAATCCTGTCTGAAGAAAACATCACTTGAGAAGTTTGTTATATAAGCATGATGGAAATGGTAAGGCCTTTTCCCAACCAGCTTCTCCTTTTAAACCTTACAAAGTAATGAATAATGTTAAGTTAATGTTTTTTTTTTTTCCAGCCATTGTTCAGCTGTCATAAAAAGGGCTTTGCAAAGTGCAATCTACAGTAGGCTTTTAAAAGACATTTTTCCCAACGTATTCTTAATTTGTCAGGAAACCATTAACTTTGATAGACAAGAAGGTTTAATGACCTCACTTACTGTAAGGACAGTTAAGCGTGTCTTAGGGCTCTGTACCACTTGCATAAAGTCTCTGGGAGTATTCTTATTATATTATATATATTATTATATTATAAGAATTTGTATCCAGTTTTGGTGTAAGCTCTGGCAAATTCAGTGGTCACACAGAGCTCCCCAATGTCCAGACATTGTGAAGTGAAGGGTGTGACAGACCTTTCAGAATCAGAAAAGCTTTATTGCCAAGTACGTTTTTTACACATACAAGGAATTTGTTGTGGTGTTGTAGGTGCATGTCACACATTCTCTAAAATAAGTTGAAGAAACAGGTTAAACAAACAATATAAGTATAAATGTGTGTGTGTGTATGTATGTGTGTGTGTGTATGTATATATATATATATATATATATATATATATATATATATATATATATATATATATATATATATATATACACACACACACACACACACAATGTATTAAAAATAAGAGTAAGAATTAAGATAAAAAGAGCAGATTAAGTACAGTGGCATGTAGAGCCAGAGGTGGGGTGTGGAGATAACCTCAGGGAGGTTTCCGGGCCTTGTTAATAAGGCTAGTGGCAGAGGGGAAAAAACTGTCCTTGTGACGTGAGGTTTTGGTCCTGATGGACCTCACCCTCCTGCCAGAGGGGAGTGTCTCAAAGAGTTTGTTGCCTGTGTGGGAGGGGTCAGCCACAATCTTTTCAGCACGCTTCAGAGTCCTGGTGGCGTAAAGGTCCTGGAGCGGCGGCAGATTGCAGCCAATCACCTTCTCAGCTGACCGAATGACACGCTGCAGTCTGCCTTTGTCCTTGGCTGTGCTAGCAGCGTACCAGATGGTGATGGAGGATGTGAGGATGGACTCAATAATGGCTGTGTAGAAGTGCACCATCATTGTCTTTGGCAGGTTGAATTTCTTCAGTTGTCGCAGGAAGTACATACTCTGTTGTGCTTTCTTGACGAGGGAGCTGATGTTCAGCTCCCACTTGAGGTCCTGGGAGATGATAGTTCCCAGGAAGTGGAAAGACTCGACAATGTTAATTGTGGAGTCACAGAGGGTGATGGGGGCAGGTGGGGCTGAATTCTTCCTGAAGTCCACAACCATCTCCACTGTCCTTAGAGCATTGAGCTCTAGATTGTTTTGCTTGCACCACTTCACCAGGTGGTCAGCCTCCGACCTGTAGGCGGACTCGTCACCATCAGAGATGAGTCTGATGAGGGAGGTGTCGTCCGCGAATTTCAGAAGCTTGACAGACTGGTGACTGGAAGTGCAGCTGTTGGTGTACAGGGAGAAGAGCAGAGGAGAAAGAACACAGCCCTGAGGGGATCCGGTGCTGATGGTCTGTGAGTCGGAGATGTCTTTCCCCAGCTTCACATGCTGCTTCCTGTCAGACAGGTCAGTGATCCACCTGCAGGTGTAGTCAGGCACACCAATCTGGGAGAGTTTCTCCTGAAGCAGAGCCGGGATGATGGTGTTAAAGGCAGAGCTGAAGTCCACAAACAGGATCCTGGTGTAGGTTCCTGTGGACCTCCTGAAACCAACCTCCTGAAACCATGAAGTTAAAGGAGACCGATTATATACTGTTTTCACATAGATGTCACCTATATTTAAATTACCATATGTCATCTGGCGGCTTTTGCTAGCTACTTTTATTGGAAAAGAGTTGGCAACACTGGCTATCACTGTCTCTCTAACGTTACAGTCCGTTGCAGTCGGAGACTGACAGCAATAATGGGTAATAAAGGCTTCAAAACCATATACTAAAAAAACATATGTTCCAGCAGGAACCGAAATTGGGGAGAAATTAACATCAGCAGCCAAGATTACAGCTTTCTCTGTCAATAGCATGTAGCTAAATGTAGTTAGCAGTGGACTGTAACCGAGTATAGCAGCACTTTCTACTGTAGAGAAATAAAAAATAGTCTTCTAAACCGAAAACTACACAGCCAGACATGTTCCAGCAGGAATGTGATCCAAAATTGGGGAGAAATTAACATTTGCCTAGAGAGTAGAAGAATGTTGAAAAATGAGCTTTCAGAACAGTGTGAAATTTGAGGTTTTGGCTCATACGCATTTCTTTTATATACATTTACCTCATTATTTGAAGCTTTGGCTACGTTTAATATGAACATCGAACATTTTAACATTATACAGTAGATATGACAGAAAATACAGAAAATCATTATTGGACTCCTTTAAAGAATAAAAGAGTATGAAGGATGGTGCATAGATGTCACTACAAGTCTAAAGGACAGAGATAACTTGCTATTTTTCCTGCCTCTTTAGCTTCATGCACGCTTGCCTCAGTAAGGTCTATCCATTTATGATGGTTCCTTTCTTTTTCTTTCCTTTTGTGGATTTAAAAGGAAATTGTTTGCTAGGTTTGATGTGTCTAATTAATGCTATTGTTGCCTTAAGGCATGAATAGAAAGCCACTTCACCTCACCATCTCAGATAACATTGATGGGGTTTGTCACCAACAATAGCTGGCAGTCATGTGACCTATAGGGTTTATATATTGTCTGTTGCAAGGCGAATGAAAAGCCTTGGTTTGAGGCCCATTGAATTTGTGTTCTTTTGTCGGTCAGAGAAAACAGGGTAGATTGAGTTTGTAGGGATGTGCAGGAAGGTTATAGGAGGACCACAATAAAATTATTTTTATTATAGACAGTTGGAAGTAGAACGGTGAATTGTGTTCTATGATATTGGCTCTGCAAAAGGCAAATTGCATTCTTCTCAAGGACACAGCTTCAAACAACTGTTGTTGGAAAGGAGAGAGACAAAGAGTGAGAGCTACGCTGCATTTATAGTTGTTTCATTATTATTTCCCTCATATCCATCACTCCATCTATCTATTCCCAAAACACGAATTAATTGAGACTCTGAGAACAGATGTGCACAAACGATACTCTGGTGACATCCAGGTAAACTTTATTCTCTTCTTACTCTAGAGCTGTGTCTTCAGCTTCTCGCAAACAATTATCATCGAGGTTGTTTGTATCCTCAACTCTTAAGCCTCAAGGGTATGATAAATAGCTGTAGTTTAGTCAGGCTTGGCAAAATCCTTCTTTTCTGCTGTTTTTAAATTTGAACTGAAATGCTTCTCAAGGTCTTTAAATGTTTCTATTCCTCGTGTTTAATTATTCATGATCTATCTGCTGTAATTTTTGTCACAGATTTTCTCCATCCTTTTGCTGAATTATAGATGTCCCATTCCCCTTGCTAGGCATCTAGGAAGCACTCATTCAGTCTGGTTGTATAACTCTAACTCAAGAACATTTGTGCGTCTCCTCCTCAACTAAAGGACAGGAATGTCAGGAACGCTGCGATTTATATCCTGTATTCCCCCACCTAGATAGCTAGATCTTAGATCCAATATATCTTCTAAGTAGGTGGCTGAGAAAATGCAGCAATCATTTCACAAAGTCAAGCGCTTCACTTTGATTTACACTGTGGGTAACACCCTGAGTTGAGTGCGACACATGCAGGTTTTTGGCAACAAATGGCAATGCCATACGGGCCATCTGGGGAGTGTTGAAGTTGAAGAATCACCTTGGTAACCTCCCACTGCTCCTGTAGAGATTGCGTCCCTGTCTGTAAATGAGGGCTTGTGTTGTTCCTGTGTGTAAGCCCTAACCACAGGCATTTTCCCCAGGAACCTGAACACAAAAGACAATGCCTGGTCTGACAGTATAGATGGGTGTGCGGGCATGTGGGAGGAGGGGGTCATTCCTGCCTGTCACTCTGACCCCAATCACCGCACAGCATATTGGTGGAAATGAAATGAAAGATTGATTTAACCAGTTCCACCTATGCTGCCTTTGCTCTTACCATCAACTGGCTGTCCATTTGTTTTCATCCGGTTGGTGGACTCACCTTTTGACCTTGAGCCAGACCTGCTAGGTTTGTTCTTTTAATCCTTCTAAATGGTCAGTGATGGAAAAGACTTCCCTCTGACATTTTATACCCTGTTATTTATTCCATTTCCGTTTTTTTTAAATCCAATTTCTCGAGACTGCAATCAACAAGTGCAACTTTTTATGACTTGGTATTTGAAGCAAAGCGAAAAGAGTTTTTGTTTCTTGTAGAAAAGTCTTTAGCAATAGTATTATCACCTCAAGTGCTTCACTGTTGTGCTCTGCAGCACAGTACTTACTTCATCTCCATCCAACTAAATGCTTCCGTCACTATGGATAAACGGTAAAACCCCTTTTTAGCTTTAGTGGGCTTTAAACTACCACGCTGCCCAGTATGTTGCAAAACATGATGGAAGTAAGTAACCATTATTAATTCATGACATTACTGATTCCATGCAAATATACAGTGCATATATAGATTATCAGGCACTCTAGTGGATGGACTCAATAACAAACGTTCTCAACGTCTATTGAGTATGAACATACAGCAACCCGTTAAGTTTTTTTTTATGTTGACAGAAGAAAACATGTATACATATACAGATGTAGTTTTAAAGTAATTAAACTTAAGATGATTAATGGTATATTGTGCATGTACAGTACATAACATTGCCTAGCATGCAAAAATATATATAATATATACAAATACCTTAACATGAATTGGCATGTATGCACAAGCAGATACAGGCGAACACCTGCACATACGTACACAAGATCCAATCCATATACTTATGCACCATGCATGCACATACTTATACATACACACACACACACACACACACAAAGGGTTTAAAAAAAACGTCGTAGCTAATGTGTGATGACTTCTTCGTGCAAATTTGTGAAAAAGTTCATCTTAAGCAATAAAAAGAGTATAAGAAAGGGAGTGCAGCAAACATTACCAATGGGATCTAAGCGTATTTACTGTAATTACACAGTTGAGCTTGTTGGCTGTTTTGGGGCAACATACAGTCAGTCAATCATGAACGAAGACGAGCACCGACTTGGTTTGACTTGACAGTCTTGAATCTTGTCATGCATCATCCATAAGGCCTTTTTTACTTTCCCTCTCATGCTTTTGCTCTCACTTTCTAGTCAGTGCTGTGAGAAGGAAGGCGTTCGTTCACCCATTCATCTCTACCCCTACAGCTTCGGGGGGTTCATCAGACAAGGTGGCAGCCCAGCTCGGCCCAGCGCCGGGTCTCATTCTGTGGTTTCAATTCGATACAGCACGTTGTAGGCCCCTCCGCCCCTCATCCTCACCCATCATGGCAGTCTCATTCATCATGAGGCCTATAAAGAAGGACTTGATAGAGTGAGGAGTGACCACCACCATTCAATAAATCCTTGTGATTATCCACGCCTCCAAGGTGTATGGGCAAAGTGTCTGTGTGTGTGTGTGTGTGTGTGTGTGTGTGTGTGTGTGTGTGTCCTGAGCATATCGGCATTTGTCTCTGACTTTGTAATGGGTGTAGAGGGTGATGTTAGAACACAAGTGGTCCATGTACAGTGCCTTTTAAAGTGCTATCAATTATAACGTGTACACGTGTCAACCCCAAGGCCTGGTTTGACTTGTTGCATTTGATGAACAATAACCTTGGCACTTCTGCCCTCCCCTCCTTCTCTGTCTTGGCTTTCTTTCTCTAATCCATCCACCCACCCACCATCTACCCACACATTGACTCCCTCCATCTCTCCCTCTTAACCCCCTCCCTTCTCTTTTCCTTTTCCTCCAAAGGATTGCATAGAGGAGCACTCTAGGAGGGTGATGGAGCTTTGATTGTCGGTTATCAAAAGCTATCATTACGGCTCGCTTCTGCGAGGATATGAAAATGATTTCCTAAGTGTAAAACCCATGTCATTACCTCAATGGCCTCAGTGCTATCACTGAGATGTAATGGAAAGAGGCAAACAAATGTGCTCGCTTTCCAGCCCGCTCAGCTCCAACAGAACCGAGTGAATAACACACAGCAATGGAGAGATAGTGACGGTAATACCAGGCCTCATTGCCTAGAATGGAACAGTTTGCATGAAAACAGCCCTCCGTCCAGAATTTAATCTTCTCAGTTGTCATGTTGTTTTGGTACTGTCTACAACGAAGGCACCTGCGTGTGACGAGCCCCGGCTGCCATTCTCCAGCAAGGAATCCGACAGTCGACATGTCATCCTGTGAAAGTCAAGTTTTTTTTTATATATATATATATATATCTCCCAACAGCAAAGCTCCCTCCTCAACCAGAGCGCCGTTTCATCCTGATAAAATAGCATCCAGGCTCAGGAGTCGCATTGACTTGACTGTGGTTTCTAATCATTGCCCAAGTAGTCCTTTCTTCCCCCCTTCCCGGTTCAGTTTGCTGAGCAGGGAGATGGAAGTGTATGCCGGCACCAGGCTTTTCTGCTCTTAATCAATGTGGATCTGATAAAGATCCTGGCTTTCTGAATGACTCGTACGCTGCGAGGCCTGAGGGAGATCTGATAAGTAAATCATTCTTTTGTACATATAGCCAGTAAGATTCTAAGGAACTTGATCTGCGCTGCTGTGCATGCGTATGGACACTCATATTACACACATAAGACCATGAACATGCTAGAAAACACACATTGTCCCCCCTCTCTCTCTCTCACACACACACACACACACACACACACACACACACACACACACACACACACACACACTTGTCTCACAGTAAAGTGGCTGTGGTCCGGACATGCCCAATTTGTTTTCTTTCATCCAGGACTAATGTCTTGCTCTACCCTGGGGCTAAGTGCACCATTTGAAGCCCCCTCTAGGACAGACGGCTGCAACATGCAGTTATTTGTTGTTTTTGTTTCATGTTTGGGGAAATCATGTTATCACTTCAGCTGCAGTAGCTTGTATGCAGGGCCCATTCAAATTAACAAGAGGCAATAATGTGCTGATAATTTCTAAAACATTATTTAAATGTCGCACTGTAATGACAAAAAATCACTAATAGTTCTATGTAAATGTCAAATTCAAATTATTCAATTACATCGTGAGTGTGGGGCAGGTGATAATTTGTCCACCGCTTGGAATACCAATCTGGCTCTCACTGGAACTCATTTTGTGTGCCCTGGCATATGATAGACCTCAGTAATTTCCTGCTTCAAGGGATGCTTTTATAGCCATTATTATAACTCTATTCCACTAGAAATATCTGCCATACTGGAGAGATATTAGAGTCATATTTTCAGTATTTTCACCCCCTCTGTGTGATAGCTTGTGAGAATTGTAAAAAATAAAATAAAAATATGGTAAGGATATCAAGAGAGAGCCCTGTTATTCCTTGTTGTCATTTGTGCTTGTTTTGATACTAAGCCTCTTACTGCTCGGTCAACAAAACTAAACTAGCAGTCACAGTAGACTGGGGTAATTGGTTCATCTCATCAGCTGTCATTTATGGGTCTATTGAAAATGGCTGCCTAGCCTCCATCTATGCACGAAAGGATTTATAAAGGATATCAGCCATTCAGCGTGACCCGTTCATTTCTTTTCATCTTCCCTCTTTTTTCAAAGTCAACCATGACCAGGCTCTGAAATGGACAAGTCACCTTGTTGTTCATGAAAACAGATGATGTCATTCTGAGTCATGGGGCACAAGTTGTGATTGGGCGTCTGCCACAGATCCTCGCATTTTACTGCTTGCATCAGACAGCTGGCATTTGCACTACGGGGAGCCAATGGGGTAACAAACAATTAGCCTTTTCTCAACAAAACTCCAGGGAGAGACTATAGAATAGTTATAAGAGCTGTTTACTAAATGGCCAATATTCCTTTATGTACCCTCACTCTTACTGTTGGTGCACATGCTAGAATATATGTCTATTGTTCTCACCATGTGACAAAAAGCCAAATTTAAATGGATATATTAACGTTATTTTCCTCTTCTTTATGTGACATGGGCTATTTCTCTCCACAATTACATTTTATGTGATTTCCATTCTTGTTGGTATCTTTCCATTGGCCAGAATTAGGCTGCAGTGGACATTATCTATGATGTTCCACGAAGATGAAAGTGTGATATTCTCCTTGAACGCTTCAGATATGAGACTTCCTCTCACCCGCTCGTGCACGTCTGCTTGAGATTCACAGTTTGTGCATTTGTCACTTTGAGAGCATCTGGTTTAATTTGATTTTTGTGCCTGGCCACCCTGCAATTCTCTGTGCTTTTAGTGTAACCGTTGCCTACGGAGTGCGGCCAAAAGATAGTTCCGCAAATAAAGGGGCTTAAACTTCTATTTTCTGGATGGCTTTCCCAACATGGCAACCTATTTGAACAGGCCTGTTTTCCTTTGCCAAGTCTTCCCAGTTCTGTGTTAGAATCTCTTTTTTCTGTGATTACATTTGTTTAAAGCGCCAGATTCACTTCAATCATGAATTGTTACGTTAATCCCCCTACTGTAGTTTGCTACTTAATATTTGACTCTACCGCTGATCCCTTTGAAGGTAGATGTCTTACATACCAGTCTCCTCCAAAAATTAACATCTTTCAGATTTTCAGATTTTATTGGAAGTCAGTACTGCTAGGAGATCCTTTATTAAAGATAATACACATTCAAAGAAGTCCACCACAGCATTGCAGTAAGGTGTCTCAGAGAATATTAAGCACTCCTACTGTATGGAAGCTAGAATGCACACCTCTCAGCCAGTAAAAAAAATAAAATAAATTATATATATATACATACATACATACATACACAGCTATTGTTTAAAATGTTATAAAAGCTATACACATGTTATGTCAAAGAATGTAGTCGTTTGTTGCACTCTGTGTAGCCCTATAGTGACAAATCGTTCTTAAAGAGAAGCTAATTGCCTTTTGTTTTCCTGTTGGAAAGACATTTTTCCATTTTCCTGACATACTTCTTTTTCATTTGTAGCCCTTTGTCTATTCTTCTTGCACTGTATGCTGCACATTGATATCCCTTTCCCCATCTGTCAACACTTGTCCTTCTTTCTGGCCCTTCTAATGCTATTTCATCTGCTCTATTAAAGTGCAGGAGAGCTCATATCCATTTGTTTCTCCTTGTGAAATGTGTGTTATGACTTCATTTCCTGATAAGCATTAATTTGTCTTGTAGCTTTTCTGCAGCACCACACAAAATTATTGTCATTGTTAATCATTCATTATACATTTTAAAAGGATTCTTCATTAAACTTGGTTAGTCAGACATTATCTTTCTATAGGTATTCACTGGCCATACGAGTAAAACATAAAATAAGTGGGAATGACATTCAAAGGATGCCAACTGTGTTGTTCATAGGTTCTTGCTTGTTTGTCATGTCCTTGTGTTCAGCCTGTAGAAATGAACAGCATGCTGGAGCTGTAGTCCAGTCTCCCCCCATGCACCTCCAGAATGTTAAACATGGCTGCCGTGGCTGCCTCTGAATTGCTTGACTGTGTCTCCTGGGGAACGGGGAAATTGAGCCCTGGCTCTTCCTAATAGGTGGTAAAGTGTTAAGTTCCAGAGAAATGGACTGCGAATTTAACCTGGAATGGAAATTGATCCCATTACCTTGTGCTTGGGCTGCTTTCCTTCCGTAGGGGGGAGGGAGAGAGGGGGGGAGAGAGAGAGGGAGAGGGAGAGAGAGAGAGAATGATTAGAGGTGATAGGATGGCAGTGGGGGTTGTGTCCTGCCTGCATTGGCAGGCTGGCTGACTCTGTATCAGTGTGGTGCTAATAGCTGACTGCCACTGGGAGAGATGGAAAAAGAGTGAGGAAAAGGCAGAAGAAGCAGAGCAATGGCACGCTCTAAAGGGATGATACACCTCCTGCTGAGGGTTTCCCACCAACAGACCTGCGGTGTCTTGGTGTGTTCAGCTGCTGTGAGACCGAGTTAGCAACGGTGTGGCAATGCTCCGTGGCTCAGGCAGATAGGCTTTAAAAAAAAAAAAAAAAATTAAATTTATTTTCTGGGAATATGAATTCCAAACAGAGGAAATAGTATTTCAATATGAAAAAAAAGTATTGATCAGGTCTCGAGTGTTATAAAAACCTGGTAGTTTTTCTTCGACCTAAAGGAACAGCGCCTTCTCTGTGCCCTTGCATAGACCTCAGTAATTTCCTTGATTTTATTGAAACTGTCTTGCACTACCTGCCATTTCATATGGCCTAATTGATTATCTTGATGTATGCTCACACTCCTCTCTCTTTCTGTCCACCCCGCCAGAGCCCATGCACGGCCCACAAAGGCTAGAAGTGGTGGACATCCAATCCAAACAGGTGACGGTGCGCTGGGAGCCTCTGGGCTACAATGTGACCCGCTGCTACAGCTACAACCTGACCGTCCAGTACCGGTCCAGGGTGGCCGGCAAAGAGGAGACCCGCGAGGAGGTGTGTTATGACACCCAGAGCCGCGATCCTCAGCACACCATCCACAACTTGACACCCTTCACCAACCTCAGTGTCAAGCTGGTCCTACGCAATCCAGAGGGGGTCAAGGAGAGCACAGAGCTGGAAGTTCAGACTGATGAGGATGGTAAGTGTGATCAGGTCTGAGAAGAATGACACAATATTTTAAAAACTGATTTTAAACTGATCCTAGATTAGATACCTTTTTAAAGTATGGAGAGCCAATAAGTAAAAAAGTGAAATGCAACCATCCAACCCAACATTCAAACACTAAATTGAAACTACAATATTTAACTATTAACTATTTTATTTATACATAATAAATAATATTTATTTTTACCTGCCTGCATGTCTGCTCTCCAATAGCAGAAAAAATAATCTTTATTATAAAAGTGACATTTTGATCTTTTAGAATAGGTGGATAATTCTCACCTGATCGTAAACAGCTTGCACCAAGAACAAGTTTAGGCTTCTCCAAATATTTTTAAGGAGAGCACGAGTCAAAAGCAAGTTTCTGTGCCGTATGGTTGTTTCACCTCCTTCAAAGATGAAAGATCTTCTGTATTGCCTCAGCAGACGCAGGAAATGAACTCTATAGAAGTCTCAAGGAACCCTGGCCGCCAGACAACAAACAGGCTCAGCTGACGAAAAGAGAGTCTTGTCATGTCTGGCTCAGATATCTGTGGTTGGAAACTTGAAAGTGGCAACTGTTTCTCACTATCTGACTTCTGTGTGTCTGTGGATCTGTGTGTTTAGGGTCCCATGGGGTTACTAGTTCATCTTTGTTTGCAACACATTTTCATCTGTTCGAAACGTGTTTAGTTTTGCTGTAAAACTTGTCAGGGAGTGTGTTTTGAGTGACAATGACTTCAAATAATCTCACAAATTTCTATTAAGATGTGTTTGACTTTGGATCATGGCCATTTGTGAACTACAGGTCCTTGAAGAGCTTTTTTGATTGTTTATGCACAAGGTGCTGGGCTAGGTAAAACATAATAGAAAAGACTAAAGCTACGAAGTAGAAAATGCTTTCATCCAACTTTTATAGACATCATTTTAACTTGACAAACATGCACAGAACATAAAGGGGGGGTTCCATAAATATGTATCCATGGAACTGGGTATGCTTTTTGTACACTTATTTCTACCTTGAAAAATCCCACTATGCCGCCTGTTTTGAGAAATGTGTCTGTTATAATTTCCCACAGTGCCAGGAGCTGTTCCTCTGGAGTCCATTCTGGGCAGTGCCTATGAGGAAAAGATCATCCTGAAGTGGAGAGAACCAGCGCACACCTACGGGATCATCACTCAGTTTGAGGTACACACACCAGGGTTAGCAAAATGTTAGAGATATTGAACACCCTAGAGTAGAAAACTGACTTCCAATATTAAGCTTTTTTTTCTCCCCCACCTCTCTGTGGGTGGTGTGCATATCTTTGAGTTTCTGAGGCTGCATTTTTCCGCAACATTGATGTGCAGTAGTGTACAGAGCTGCCAGAGAAATGTTCAAATTGATTTTTTTTAATTTTATGAACCACTTTGTTTTCTTGAGCTAGGACCTGGGATCTAGGTGCACCTGCTATTTTGTTGACAGTCTACACAACAAAGGGTTACAGTATTTCATGTAATGAGATTGAATGGATTGCAATGAAATTTGGTACAAACATTTACGATCACCTCAGGATGTTTAAAAAAAGAAGGAAAAAAGAGAAAAAGTAATACGTTTGTTGATCTCGTTGCTTTTCCTTCATCACCATCATCAGGTCCAATACTGTCCAGTACTTTGGTATTTGACCAAATACTAATGCCATTCCCATTAGACTCAGCTGTACACATGCTACCATGCTAACATGCTAAACTAAGATGAGGAACATGATAAACAAAATACCTGCTAAACATCAACATATTAGCATTGTCATTGTGAGCATGTTAGTATGCTGACGTTAGCATTTAGCTCTTTGTACAGCTTACAGCAGCTTCGTACAGAGCCGCTAGCATGGCTGTAGCTCTGTAGCCCTAATTATCACAATTGGCTCTTTCAGTACCATTACCGTCTCTATATTGTGTACATGAAGTCATAGGCCTACATTTTAAAGTCATTAAAGTGCAATCGTCTTGACTATTTAAACCAGGGTTTAATTTGACTGATCACATTAGATCTAAGTTATGTATGTCGAACAGTTTAAACCTGAATCAGTTTGTTCGGATCTCTCAAGTCAGGGTTTTCTCAAAAGTTTGTGCCTCCTTGTATAAAGCACCGCCCCAAGTGTGTGTTCACCATTTTTAGTATAGAGAATCAACTGCAATCTGCGGTCATCTTCTGTACCTCAACACCTGAGCGACCTCTAAAGAAAATACACTCCCTGAAACACGCCTCGAACACATATCACGATTCAGCATAAAGCAAATGTTGACATAAGGGTCCACTGCTCCTGCCAGTCTTGTCCAGGAGCTGCATTGAGTCTTGAATAATAGAAACGGTCTCCTCGAACGCACACACACACACATACATACATACAAACACACACAGAAGATATATGTACACATTGATCTTAACCAGCTTAAGGGGGAAGTAATCCTCCAGCTTTTCCCACAGATTGATTCTCCTCTGTTGATTCTTCCTCGTTGCCATTTGTTCACGCTTGATATTTTGACTAGGTTAGCAATCATTGAAAGGGCTGTTTCTCATATGAGGAGAGCAGATTGAATAGTGTAAGCAATGCAATCGGGTCGTTGTATAGGTCTCTCTATCCACTGCCATGCTATCAGGTGAATGAAATATGACGGATACTCTCGTAGCGGCACAGAGACATTTTAATCCAAGCAGCAAAGTCCTAAAGTCCTCAGAATTATGAGAAGGCCCTGATTATTCAAGTGTGTGTAGTGCAGTGTTGTGTCCTGTGCACAGCTGTATGGCACTTAGAGGTGCTGGCAGACAGCAGAGAAACAATGTCTATAAAAACGGTAGGTTTACCGCACACCTAATCACTTTTAGAGCAACATGTTTCAGTTGTTTATCTTTTTAAAATTTCATGGTACAAGAAAAAGCATTCAGAGCAAATGGCGTGTTTTGCATTGCCGCTTTGTCAGGTTCACTCATATTTACGTTGAGGCAAATGTGTTTCTCTTCATGAAATACTCACTCCCGGCTATTATATTCATATGCTGCAGCAATTACTTCTCTCTAGGCCTCAAGAGTATAGTAATGTGTCTAGCTGACAATCCTGGTATTCCCTGCTATTAATATACAGTGAAGTGTCATTATAGATTTCTCAACATAACCTGGAATTACAGAATTTAATTTAAGAGTAAGAAAGAGCATTAATATTCGTTTCACCCCGTCTTAAACAGGGTGACAGATGAGGAAAATCTAGCAACCCAGAAGCTTGCTCCAGGTGTGTGTCCCTCACACCGCTACAGTCTGACTCTCTCTGTTTGTCTCTAAGAAAGTAAACCACAATGAATTCTGCCGGTATTCCCCAGAAGTAGTTTCTTATAAGTCAAGACCTTGCTTTGATTTGACATTATCAAAGGACTGAAAGTGAAATATGTACGTCTGGCAAGGCCTGATATCAAAGAGATTTCAGCTCCATTACTTTTTGACCAAGCTCTGCGAATGCCATTTTATTGGCAGCCTTTCAGACTGACATGAGCCAGCTTCTCTTTAAGAGGAATAAAGCAGATTTTCCAATTATTCCTTGTTTGTCAGCCATGTTTACCAATACAAATTAAATGTGACGTAGCATTTTGTTTATCATATATATTGTGATAAGTGAAAGCTGTGCATCACATGACCTTTTTAGGGAAATGGAAACTATTATGAAAAGATAAATAGTATTTTCAGAAAACCAAAAGTAAGTCATGCTTTATCCCTTAAAAGCCACTATACTTATAAAACATGCAGCCTTTTCAAATCACTTACATTTAGATTGTTAATATTTACTGTAGGTCTGTCTAAAAGGTTAAAACTCTTCTGCAAATAAATTGTTAATTAGAGTTTAGGTAACAGGAAAGAGTACACAGCATCTTTCATTAACAGTTATTCAGCTTTCTTCATTCTTGTGCGAGCAAAGGTGCTGGAGATTATTCAGTCATTTATATTTTATGAATGCTTGATAAATTCAACATTTTCCTCCCTCAGATAGAAACACGTGAACCAGTGAGATTTGAAAAGCCTAATATATCAGATCGAGTAATAGTTACAAGCAAGTCCAAATTAGTTTGCTCAAATATTATTCATTATTTTCCCGTCAGTTCCATTATAATTGTAAAAACCTGTCCATGTGCCCAGTGTTGACAAGTCATTTCAAATTCCTCTCCCTGAAATGTTAGGATATAGGATTTGGCATCACAGACTCATTCCACAGACAAAGACTAAATGAGAAGGCTTTGAAGCATTTCAAAACTTGATGGTCACAAATTATGCAGCACTCCTAACTCCCTTTGTGTTCCTTAATTGGAATTATAATGGAGGTTTTCCTTTACGAGCACAGGCATTTCTTAAAGTGGGACTTTACAGTTATTCAAAATGGATATTAGCAAAAACACTCACCTTAATGCTTCCCTCCAGAGCTCTCTGTGTTTATTAATGGAAAAGGAATACATTAAGTGCATTTCCTCTCTCCTTGAAATCACAAGCTTACATCAGCTTTGGTTGAAAAATACGTAGCTCTGCTTTTACAGTACAATCTAACACCCCCTCTCCATAGACCTTTTGTACCTCGCTAATATTGGAAATGCCAACTTAATGCCTTGTTGACATAACGTTAGAAGCTCAGACACAAAGAGCTTCTTTTCTCATCTTAAGACTTTGCTCTGTGGCATTTGGCTTTACTGAGAAGTGCAGACTAGATGGAGGAAACATTTTAAAACATTTGTGTTGTTTTGGACTATATTATACTGTGTTTCCAATATATTTTCAAATAACTCAACGTTATCTTGTAATATGATCATATCATGTTATTGTTGTATACTCAAAATTGTTGTCCATTAACAGCACTGAGAGTCTACCGCCATGCTAGTAGCTTTGTGAGGTTGTAGCCTAGTTAAATGCTAATGTCAGCATGCTAACATGCACACAATCCCAATGTTGACATGCTGAGGTTTAGCAGGTATGGTGTTTACCATTTTCACCATCTTAGCATGCTAACATTTGCTAGTTTTAAACATGAAGAACAGGTAGGGATGATGGTAATGTCACTAGTTTTGCAGGTATTTGATCAGTTTTGCATTTAGTTACAAATATACGTAATTCAGTTGGTTATTTCTAAGTGTACACACAAAGAAGTATTGGACAACATAAGACTTAAAAAAATATTTCTCTGTAGCTTTCGGTAATACTGAGTAGTGCAGAGGGGAAAGAGAGATTAAAGAATTGGATAACTCTTAGCAGCATGAGTGGGATAGAAAACCTCAACACAGGAAGCACAGTAAAATGAATGCTTTAGCTTGCAGAGCCAATTGGATGCCTGAAACATAAAACATTTCAATGTATGAATACATATCCTCCTCAGCTGAGGAGAGCTGAGTGCCGAGTACCAGAGGCCAGTGTTGGAATATTAATTTCCTTCCTTCCTAGATCTCCTACAAGGCTGTGAGCTCCTTTGACCCTGAGCTAGACCTCTCCAACCAGAGTGGGAAGGTAGTGAAGTTGGGCAATGAGACCACCCACATGTTCACAGGCCTCTACCCAGGCTCTACATACTCCTTCACCCTGCGCGCCAGCACAGCCAAGGGCTATGGCCCCCCTATCATCACCCAGTTCACCACCAAGATATCAGGTCAGAAGTGTAAAAAGCATGGCCAGTCAGTGTGTGAATGATGTTGAATAAGTAGTGTACCATTTACCGCCGCTGGAGTTCTTTATGTCCAAATGTTTGAATGGAAAATGGAACTTGATTATAACTCAAACAAAGATTAGTTAGCAATGATTTCACTTAACTGATATCATTCTTTTGTCTCAAAGGGTAAATCTTATCCATCTGGTGTCCAGCGTAATAAATTAACGAAAACAATTTCACTAATATCATCCACTATATATTTGTTACACGGCTTTGCTGAATACTTAATTCCGATTCATCGATTACAGCATTCTGTGGTCTTATTTCTGAATAACAAGCTGCTTCTATGGGCGCAGTCCTGATCATAGACTCTGGAGGAACATTTTTAAATCAATAGTTTGTGTCAAATTATTGATTTATTTTTTAAGTAGCTGTGTAATAAGTAACAATGTAATGTGGTCCTTTATCACTGAACCAGCTAGGTGTTTTGTTAAATTAATTTCAGTGCTATTTAGTCTTGCAATTGCATTAGATTTAGCACAATTGCCTGATTGTTCAAAGACAAATTGTGCTTTTAGTTTCCATAAACCCTGGCTGGTCTTACTTAATGAAAACTGGGATTGATATAGATAATGACCATGAGAGTAGTTGGCAATTCTTGTTTTTGACAGTGTTTTTTATTGTGATACATGTGCGCTATTTTGAAGAATACTTTGTGAATACTTTTGTGACAGCAGCAAATGTTTCCCTCTTCTGTTATTGCTAGACTTAATGATTAAATGATGGCGCTATAAAGGCAAAAGGCATTAAGTGCTCATTGTAAAAGTGAGAAAATATGCTGTTTTGAACTTTGCTTTGCAGTGTAGTAAAACCCCTCCAATTTGTTTTCTCCTCAGCTCCTTCCATGCCGGCGTATGACCAGGAGACCTCTTTGAACCAGACAGACAGCACAGTCACTGTCCTGCTTAAACCTGCCCAAAGCAGAGGTGCACCTGTGAGGTAGGCTTTCACAATAAGGACTCTCTCACACACACACACACACACACACACACACACACACACACACACACAGCACAGGGTAAAAACAACAAAACAGCATGTTAAAACACCAGGAACCTCCATCAGCAACAGAAAATGATCAAAGAGCTTGTGTTTATCAATACCCCACCATGAAGGAAAGTTGCCGGGGAATTCAGTAGCTTACTATACACGTCTAATTTTCTTTTTATTTGTTTGTGGATTTTGATCCTGTGAAAAAGAAGCACAGCCTTTGAAGATAAGAACAAAACCTGATGCAGCCAAGGCTAGCTTTAGGATCTCTTTCCTTTATGTCTTTCATCTACCGGGCACCCTGAGCCACCACAGGCTTCTGGGGAACAGAGGAATTCTGCCTGCTTGATGCTGTCTTTGTTAGCCATTATGGGGGAAGCAGTACAGCTGTACTGTGCACCGTAAATGCCAGGCTGTTGGACAAAAGTCATCATTTTGGTTTACTCAAGGCCATTGTGGGCTTCTGGCAGGAATACTGCTTGCTTGATCATCTTTTTGTTAGTCAGTATTAGTTCTTTAGCGTATACCACTCTTCAGTTATTGCAGCATTAACAGTTTTTAAGTGGGCAGCCTTCACTGAATCTCTTTCTTTTTCTTCAGGTCGCTTCCTTGAGTACCAATGTCTTTTGCTTGCATCTATTTTCATTAGTTCTTTTTGTGTGTGTGTGTGTGTGTGTGTGTGTGTGTGTGTGTGTGTGTGTGTGTGTGTCTCTTCATCATTAATAAATGACAACATTTTCGTAATATGTGTTACAAGCATAAATGTCACATTAACGTTGAAGCAAGTTCAAATAAGATTAGCCTTTATAAATCCCTGGAGGGAAATTTTTGGAATTTCTTATATCCACTTATTATATTAGGAATAAGGTGGGATAAAAATTTGCTTGACAATTTAATATAGACTATTTTACTCATTTGTTTTTGCCTAATGATGTCTTCCAAACTTGGAGTACACAGTAACTGAACACAAAGGAATCATTTTGAAATATAAGAATTTCTTTCTGTCCTTTTTAAATATGATGTTAAGTAGACAATTAGCTTAGCTTAGCCCTGGAAGGAATCAGCTAGCCTGGCTCCATCCAAAGGTTAAAAATCCACCTACCTTAACAGCGCAGAGATGTGTTAATTAGTAAGCTTTAGTATGCTAAAACTGATGCTAGTAAACTGATTCATATTTGACGTATATCAGTGTGGTATTGCTCTACATATCTCTTTCTCTCAAAAAAGCAAATATGCATACACAACTATTTCTTTAAATTGCTGCCATTGGTTGGGTTATACAGATTCAAAACATTTAACGAGCAAACGCCAGCTAAGCTGCTCCTGGCTTAGCCAGGGTGCCCCATCAAAAATAATCAACAGAAGAAAGCCAGTGAGGGATCATGTCCACAAGAACAGCCCCTGTTGGTTGGCAAAAGTTTGAATTTTTTTAGAGTAGCTGCTTAGTTAAAGGTAACAAAGGTAAAAGAACCGTCAACTTGATCTACAGTTTATCGAAGGACATTCTACATCCTTCCTGCTGGTAGTAAGCGGAGTGAATTGCCCATGCCAATATTAAAGAAAAATAGGTTAACTCCTTCATATGAGGAAGTGATAAACACTTATGCTCACTGTAAAACTCAATTTTACACTATCAACTCATCTGAGTCCTTTAAAGATTACAGCCTGGAGATCTTTAGTCAGGCTTGTCAGCTCACGTTTACCGTATGTGCCGCTGCCCAGATTAATGCCCGGCGCCAAATGGTGAGACCTCAGCAAGAAAGCCAGTGTGATCGCTTTTTAATCTTCTTGCAGGTACAATTCAGAAGGCCTTACTCAGGCTGCCTTTCTTTCAGTGGGCTAATTACAATCCCCTAATTACAATTAACAGGAGTGTGGTGAATTGGAGCTTTCATTAATTACCATACTGGGCTCCTCTTTTGTTTACCATGGGCATGCTCACTTGGCAACCAGATGAAAGAAAGCTTTCTTCGGCGATATAACCTGAAGTTTGAGACGCACCTCTTTCTGTTTGATGGAGCTGAGACGTTACTGTGCACTAGTGCTTTAACATAATCCTAAACATGAGGATTGACATCTAATCCGTTTTAGATGGGGAATAAACTCAGTGACAGTGCTTGTTTATTATTAGAGAAAGAGAAAATAATGTGTTTTGATACATACATTTAGTTTGAAGGATTATATATATTTAATGAGTCTCTCAAGATAATCCATTAAAAAAATGTACCACCATTCGTCAGAGTTCAGAACATGGCACAACTACAACTCAAAACTAATTGAGGCATCCTTTGATCACAGCATCTCCACGTCGAAACTTTGGGGATTTTCAGGTACACATTTCTTTCCCCCACCTCCTCCTTTCTCTTAAATCTCGCAGGACATAAAGGCCAGTATACTGCCTTCATGTGTGCGCCTGACGCAAAATATGAATTGCAAAAAAAAAGGAGGTGGTGGAGGGCAGCAAACAGAAGAGATTATGATGCAGGCCTATGATGTGATACCTTGCAGGCTTTTGAAGGTGTTTTTTACCTCCACCTCAAGTGACACACGATGCCTTTGAGAATTTCAGGTGACTCTAAAGCTTACATTCAGAGAAGTTGAGTTAGGCGGTCTGTTGGGATCTGCTCTCTGGCCCATATTGATAAATTTAGTCATCTGAATTTATAATGCAAAGTAGCAGCGCACACAGCTCCATATCTACTGTATCGGGTGCACGGTAGTGGCAAGGATCAAAGAAACAAAACACTCGCGCTCACAGATAAATAGACAAATTATGTATCTGTGAGTGGCAGTGTTTTGTTTCTCTGTCATCTGAATTTCCCAAGATCAAAACGCAACATCTCTTCTGGATTTGAGGTTTGTACGGAAGATTATTAGGGCCACATGTGAGTTTAAAGTCAGAATTCTGAGAAAAAAGTCAGAATTCTAACTTTATTTTCATAATTCTGACTTTAAACTCAGAACTCAGAATTTTTTTCACATGTGGCCCTAATCCTCTTCCGTAGGTTTGAGATACATGACTAAGTGCCATTTTCAGCTGAGCTACATATAAAGAGATGTTTTCCAAATTGTTCAATGACCTGGGGTATTAGAAGAGTCCCTGAAGTGCAAAATCTTGGAAACACAGCTGATCCAGTCAGTCTATTGAAGAGTTAGCATTTTGTCAATGGACTTAAATTTCACACCAAAGTTAAATTTAAGTGTGAGCTACTGCTCATGTTGAAACTTGCAAGAGTAGCCATCACATTTCTAAAGTGGTGGGTGGCTCATTTTGAAATTGAACACTTTATGAAATCCGTTTTTAAAGCCCATATGAAATAGGGATTTGACAAGGGAGAACACTGATCTGCAGTACTGCAGAGCAGCATGAAGCCTGATTTGATAACGCAATCTTGCACACTGATTGGTTTTGGGAGGTAATAGAGCTCCAGACATTTGAGTTTCAAACAGCAGATGTTTTGCTGTAATACAGGAAGGGGAACACACTTGAAGATGACACGATAGCTCTGGTTCATAAAATAATCAAGACATAACAGACAACAAACGTCCGTTTCACTCCGGCACCCTGCAGTCATGCTGAAGTCAAATCATATTTTAGATGAATCTGGGCGGACGTTTGTCACTGCTGAGGGAGGCAGTCAATTTTTCATATTTGTGTAATTGCTAATCAGTATAACATTTCCAACTTGGATTTGGCTTCTAATCTCTGGGGACGACAACGCGTAGCTGGGAACAATTTTTACCAGAGGGGACACTGTTCCTTTAAGAGGATTAGTGAACTGTCTATCAGTCATGTCGTGTTAAACTAATGTTTGCAATGGCCCCTCGTCAGGGCTACAATACGCCTCCTCACTACGTAGCATCAAAATAAATGTTCACATGCTTCTGCAGAAATAAATGATTTGAGATGCTTTCCTTATCATTCACACCACTAAATCAGCCCTTCTCTCTTTTCCTGCCATAACCTTTGCCTTAAGCAAGCTCACAGACACATGTAGGTAAACAGAAAAAGCTATAAAATACAGCAGTTTCTGGCGTAAGTAGCATATTGAGGAAATCTGAGTTTCAGTGTAGTTTCTACCCTGTAGCATCAGATTATCTGTGCTCAGCCATGGCCTGAAATCAGTTAAGTGATTTTCTACAGTCCTAAAATAAGCACTAACTTTCTTTGATCACGGCATACCAAACGCTAATAGCTGTTCCTAAACGTGACACAAGTCAATGCTTTTTACGATTTAATGGCAAATGTAATCTATGGCACCTTCTAATGTGTTTGCTTTATAGCTTTAAGGACACCAGGGAAATATAAAGAGTAAGAAGACAGACTCATGGAGGAAGGATGCTGTGTCAGGAGAAGTGTGTTACTTACAACCGCTCTTAAATCAGACATGTAGGCATATAGAGCCAACCGATTAGCATTAGAGAGAGACAGTGATTGAAATGCTCCCCATGCCCCTATCCTCATCTGCTCAAACAGCCCGGAGTTCTCCCCCATCAGCCCACATGAAAAATAAATCTGAGTTTCAGGTCACAATCCAGTCGATTCCGAGTCAATCCGCCATAATTGGTTGGCGTCACATGGCGGCAGAGCTGAAATCTATCGGGCAGCAAGGCTGGAGGAGGCCTAATTGGTGTCAGCTCAGGTTGCAGCGCTACTGCAGAAATACAGGTCTGCCCTGCCGGCCCCTTTGGCAGACCACTTTCAAAAGCTTATATCATTCTGCTTGTAAACCTTCTGCTTTCATTCTTCTTTCTTCTCCTTGTCTTTCCATCTTCTGCTCAGGGAAAGAAGTCAAGGATTTCAGCAGTTTTGGAATCAAGTATAATTACGCACTTTTTAACGAAGCATGTGGTGTGAGCTGTGGGTTTCCCCTTTCAATCTGTGATCTGTACGTTTGTGAAGGTGTAGTTGGCTGTCACCGGGACTAGAACCTAACATTTAGCTGAATATGTTCATCACTTGCCTAGCAACATTGTGGATTGGTTTAACAGCATTGCTAATAGAACAAGTTTTATCGGGTAAATTTATGGAAACATAAAGAAACTCAGTGCTAAGTACATTTTAATCAAATACTGTCTTACAATTTTTAATGTACTTGTACTTTGAGTACATACATTTTATGCTACTTAGTGCTTCTACTCCACTACATTTTAATAGGACATGGTGTTCCTTTGATATTAAGATTTTATATGCAAATATTTTATATAAAATATATGATCAGTTTATAAAATATTATTAATTGTTTGAGATAGGCGGATAAAATTAGTTCTACCTTGACCAACTACAACCTTAAAGTACGATTTACATAATTTTGCAACAATAATAATATAATACTGCAACACTGACGGGTCATTCTGTATAATGACTACATGTACTTTTGATTCTTTAAGTACATTTTGTTGCTAATGCATTCAATATGTTACCTATAAGTAAAAATACAAAATCAAGACTTTAACTTGTAATGGAGTATTTATGCACTGTGGTATTGCTACTTTTACTTTGAGTAAATGATTTAAAAATGTCTTCCATCACTGGATAATCATCAATATTAATGACATCTGATCAAATGAAATATCCGCTATAAAGGATGTTTTGTTCTTGCTATCAAGCCGTAGTTGTTCATTTGTTGTTTGTTGTTTTTTTTGTTGCTCATTCATGTCATACTAAATCAAGAAAATGACTAAATGACTCTGGTCTGTCAAAATGACTCATAATGTAAATTGTGAACTCAGCATGAGGTGACAAGGTGTCAGCTGCTCAAAGGCACATTAACATGACAGCAGTAATTAACAGAAAAAAGTGGAATCATTGCATTTTCATATCGCCAACATTAAACTCGAGTCACTTTTTACATTTTATAAGCAGTTGAGGTGAAAATAGTACAGTATATTACCCCTGCAATATGCTTTAAGTGAAACCAGTAAAGTGGGTATTTTTGTCGCTATCACTTACAAAGATGAACAAAACATTTTTATTAAATTGCTAATTTATTGTGAGCTAGTTTTTAGTTTTCTTGCTGCAGTGGATGTTCTGTGGAAGAGAAGCAGTGGTTTAGATTTCCACATTACAAGAGTTCTTACCCTTGGAGCCTCATCGCCTGTGGCACTTAGTATTTTGCCTGAGGAAAGGCAACACCATTCACACTGTGTCTATCATTAAGTCATGGCACAGCCACATCATCATATCATAAGGAGCCACCTGGGGGGAGCCAGCTTTTGTTTTTATTTCACTATCTGCAGATTGATTTGGAATTTAAAACACCAATATGGGCAAGCTATGAGTAAGTGTTCATTGCGGAAGCAAAACAAAAACATAGTTATTGTGGCCGTAATTTGTACAAGGCATTGCTGAATTCTAAAATAACAATATAGACATAGAAAGCCTTTCTTAGGATATGTGCTGAAAATGCATTAAACCCAATGGTTACTGCACTATGATTGACAGCAGATATCATTCTGAATAGTCTCTATAGTCCTATAGCTTACATCAGATCTACGGTGTTTTGGCTGAGGCCTCTACGCAGCTTCATCACTCATTTCTCTGGTGCTCTGCAGCTACTTAAGGGGTTCCCATTATGTACCGTCTGCACCTGCCCTATGACCTCTGCTCTCAATAGGGGACAGTAATTAAAGGCTGATTTCTCCTGCAGACTCACAGCAGGATTAAATATTTCATCACTTCCCAACCCAGCACTAAATAGAAGAGCTCTGAGGAATTGGGACACATCCACCAAGAGCAAAGGGGGATTTTCTAATGACACTGCAAGCACCTTATGATAAACTATAGGGTTAAAGAGCCCATGCTGTACACACAAGGGGACACTTAATCATCCAGTACCAACCACGGGGAACAATTGATCATCTCCAGGGCTGTTTGTACTACAACTGTACAGCTTAAGAGTACATACACTACAGTGCAGATTTGTTTGTACTTGATGTTCTAATAATTTGGGCCAAAGAAAAAATGTTCAGGGTCATTGAAGCTATACATCGTGCCAGGCCTTACCCATTTTAATTTTAATTTTATATGGCATGCTTCACAATGATTGAAATGGTTGTTTGCAAAATAGACTTCGCAATGTACAAGTGCATTTATTTTCAATTCTAATAGATCTAAGCTGTGATCAGCACAGCTCTTCAAGTTTATTATTGTCAAATGTACAACAGTTACAGAAGCAGTCGTTGCCAATGATGTGTTGAAATGAAATGTTGGGTCTCAGGCTACCTCCAACAAAGAAGGAAAAAGCACATGTTAATGCCAGGTGTAACTGCATGCAGAATGCATTGGGATCGGAATGGGATTGGATCAGCCAGACCACACCTGAAGGATGGAGGTCTGCCTTGCCTTGTGATCGGATCTCAGCCAGGTGTAAATGCAAGCCACACAGTGTGACTGCATTCTTAAGAAAAGAGCAGCCTAGCAATCTGAAAGGTCACCTAACGCCACCTCTTTCTTCTGGCTGAAGCAAACCCAGCAAAACTACTTGTAGTAGCAGATATAAGTCTTATCTTACAGACTTCAGCCCCACCTAACTAATTTGTATGTTGAGATCTGATCACAATGCTGGCAGAATCTAAATAACAGGAAATTGTATTAATACCAGGTGTGAATGCACGGATCGGATGTCATTATCCAGATACAGATGGTAATACCAGGTGTAAATAGCCCCTTGTGTATCCTTGAGGGCTAACAAATATGTTAAATGCATTTCCTTCCTCACTTGCAGACATTTGCAAAACCTTGCTGCCACCAGCTCTTGGTGGTCTCTATCAGTGGAATAATATTGTGTCGCCCTCGTGATCGTGCTTGCATGGGTGTCCTGGTGCATGTGCATGATACAAACAAAACGGACACCTACCCTTTAGAAATGGCTCCATAGCGCTACTAATGGTCAAAAACTACACAGGGTAACTTTAAAAAAAAAAAAAAAGTTCAACAATGTGCAAATTATTTATTAATTCATTTTTGTAAACAAATCATCCAATTATGAAAAAAGAAATGTGCTAAAATCAGCTTTCCAAAACTAGAGAACCAGAGCATGTCACATCATAGTATTCATTCATTCATAAAAAAAAATGTCATGCATTCATTCAGTGAGCAGTATAACTTTGCTCTGTCTTCTGTAATAATAACTTGTTGTTTGCAAGACTCTTTTGGAAATGGAACACTAACACTATGTCCCCAATCATGGCTGTTTATTCTCTGTGGCAGCTGTAAACAGACTTTGTCACTCAGCGACTCAATAGATTTACCAGGTGAATGCAAGATGCATACTAACGTGAAAGTCTATAATACAGTCAGTCTCCCCCTCAAGCTAAGTGGCCAGCTCAGAGACAATGTCATCTCTGTCAGAGGCACAGAGGGCTGCAGTTTTCGACTAGCTAAACACAAGGCTCGGATGGCGAGGAAATGGAAAGAGCCATTAACCTTTTCAGTTGTTGAATAATGAAAATGCAAATAACGTCAGGCCTTGTCCTGTGTCAATGCTCATTTTTCTTGCATTGTATTTTTTAATCCTGTTCACTTAGATACAAAAGTGAATATGTTAGGTTACCAATTTGATAAGTTGTTTATTTAACGTAAATTATTTTATATACTATATTATTATATACTTGCTACACTGCTTTAGCCTATCAATTCTAGCTTTAGGCTAGCAGCCTGTTTTGTAACTTGTATATATCAAAAGAAATCACAGAAAGGTCTCAAAAAGTTGTGCTTTTAAAGATGGTAAAAGTTTATCCCAGTTTATTTTGACTTTATGCACAAAGATGTTGTGTTGAAAAGGAAAGGATGGAGCTAAGTGTTTACACACATTCTTTGTCATGTATTTCTAATGTATCTTGAGTTGAACACGATTTGATCATGACATAATCATGTACTGTATTGTTTTGATTTAAAACTTTTTAATAAGCAAATCTGAAATGGCTGGATACAAAATTAATTATCCAAAAATCTCTTCCATCTCACGTGTAAATCAAGAATAATTTCTAGAGACTCTGTGTACTCTGAGATTTGGAGCTTTGCAACATGCCTTTCTGTGCCATTCATAAAATATTGCCTGCATTGCCAACAGTGTTCTGCAAGCGCCCGTTTGGCCCGTTGGAGTCTGTTAATTATGTTTGTATCCTGTGTTTGCAGTGCGTACCAGGTGGTGGTGGAGGAGGAACGTCCACGCAGAGCACGAGGCACAGCAGAAATCCTGCGCTGCTACCCAGTTCCCATTCACTTCCAGAACGCCACGCTCCTAAACTCCCAGTACTACTTTACTGCTCAGTTCCCTGCCGGCGGCATCCACTCACCCCAGCCCTTCACTGTGGGGGACAACAAGACCTACAACGGCTACTGGAACGCCCCTCTGCTGCCTCAGAAAAGCTACAGCATCTACTACCAGGCTGTCAGCACAGCCAACGGGGTGGGTGTTTCTAAAATGTTTATTTTATTCATGCTAATTCAGTAAGTTACACTAAAGCTGCATGGTGTTTCCAAATGAGACATTTTTGAAAAATGTGGCCAGTTTTTATTTGCTTTACACCCACTGGTGGAAAGCAACCAAGTACCTTTACTCAAATACTGCACTTAAGAACAATTTTTGAGGTGCTTTACATTCATAATCGATTGATAATACTTCAGTACTTTTACTTAAGTAATATTTTAAATGCATTTCTTGTAATGGAGTATTGTGGTGATTAGTACTTTTTACTGAAGAAAAGGATCTGAATACTTCTTCCACCACGTAACCAAAGAAAAATAACAAAGATGACAAAGAGAGGCAAAAAATAGCACCACTTCTAGATTACATGTTGTGTGTTGGGTGCCAGGTTGCCAGTTTATTGTTTGACAGCTTGTCTTAAAGTGGCGTGCTAATAAGTACATACAGTACCTCAGCAACTAGACTTTTACTTTTAGAATTACATTATTAATTTGTGTGCTTAATATAATGAACCTCAAGCACTAAAAAAATGCATGCATCTTTAAAATGACTAACATACTGCTTGGCAAACCTCTCCTCTCTTTTTCAATCATATGCATATCCACATGAGTGTGTACATGAAACAATGCTAAATATTATGCTGGGTTAAATGAGAATGAAAGGCTGTCTGACAGATTGATTGACTAGGTGAATGAAGGGGACTGAAGTGGCTAAGTACAGAAGTCCCTGACTCTACACAGTAGCTGCTCACCAGTGGTGGAAGAAGTATTCAGATACATTACTTAAGTAAAAGTACTAATACTACACTGTACAAATACCCTGTTACAAGTAAAAGTCCTACATTTGAAAATGTTATTTAAGTAAAAGTATGTAAGTAGGATCAGGAAAATGTACTTAAAGTATTAAAAGTAAAAGTACTCAATGCGGAAAAATCCTCATGTTTTAGAAACTGGAAACAATCAAAACAGTTCTGTCAATCAACTTAGTGTTTAATCTTCTAATTAAGTTGTAGGCCTATATATTATAGGTAGTTTAATTTATAATAAAACATAGTATTTTATAAACTACATGTATTTTGTGTGCAAAAATCTGAATTTGTAAAGTAACTAGTAACTAAAGCTGTCAGATTAATGTAGTGGAGTAAAAAGTACATTATTTCCCTCTGACATGTAGCGGAGTAGAAGTAGAAAGGGGCATGAAAAGAAAAGTAAACTACAAGTTACTCAAGTTTTTACTTTGGTACAGTACTTGAGTAAATGTACTTGGTTAGATTTGTCCACTGCTGCTCACATACTGTAGGCAGACATGTGCATGCAGCAGCACAATTGCATTTGGCCTCTGATAGATAGTGATAGTACTCTGGTGGGGTGTACCAACAGCACTGCCTACACTCTTAATAGGCTACAGCAGGGTCAAGCGTGGGATGCAAAGCTTTATGTGGTGACATGCGCTCTCCTTCCATTACTCTGGCCCTGTTGTCCTGCCTTTTCCTATTGAACTTTATGCCAAATGCTAGACAAGCCTTTGATCAACAGCATTTAAGAGAGGCAGTCGTCCCAGCGGCAGCTAAGTATGGGAGGCAGGAAGCAACAATGGGGTTACCGATCGTACAGGTCGCAGCCTCTGTCATCAAGTGGCACTTGGCGGGGCCCTCCCTCCATGGAGCCATGGCAGACCGCTCAATGGCGACTTCAAGAGCCCCACCGATTGTGGTCCTGAATTAAAATCCCCATAAACAGCCTCCTTGAGAAACACCAGCACGTCTTTAAGGAGGCAAGTGAAATAACGTGCGGCAGGGCTGAATCCAATTAGCAAGTGTGCTCTTGGGAGTAAAGCATTGGCGGTCTGAAACTTTCCAGGTCGAATCGGTGAGTGATATGAATTGGCTGATAGTGCTCTTCCTCGCACAAACAAAAGGAAAGAGCCCCTTGTTGACACAGCATAAAGCTCTGTCGCTGTGATGGACATTATTTTTATATTCAATGTTTTGATTTACAGCGGCCAGTGCACTCTCTTTTATTAAGCCATCACTGTCAGTGGATAGTACCGTAAGCTTTAATTAATGTCTGATGATGTTGGAGTGATTTGTTTGGGCCTCTTAAACTTAATTAGCACTTAGATAAGGTGAGTGCCATCAAAACATAGAATTCTTTTTGCATTCCATTCAAATAAAAATCTAAAAAACTTCTGGTTATGTTGCCTTTTAATAAAGGGACCATCTGACAGCAGTAATGTGAATACACATGCACCCAGGATCACATGAACATTGATGTGTTTTTTTTCCCTTCTCCTCTTCATTATGCCTCTCATGGCCTCGAAATGATGTCTCCCATGTGTGCTCATTGCTCATTGGACAGCTTGGCTGCATCAAACACAGGGACACAGCTCTCATGTCTTTTGTGTTGTATTACTCATTGCCTCCCCGTTCCTGTCTGTGTCCTTTTTCCTGTTCACCAGACCATTGTTGACAACAAACTTCTCTGCCAGCAGCGAGACCAGTGTTTTTTTTAATATGTTGTTGAAGGCTGTTGTCAGAGCTCAAACTCTATTACATATTCAGAAAGCCTCCCTGACATGTCATTTCGGAGCCCTGCATGCTGAGATGGTGTCGCTTGTCACAGGGCTCGGGTTTCTCCACAGTGGCTGACCACCTTGAGCCACAGGCTGTCAACAGATCGCTGTTGGCTGACAAATCAGCAGCTCAGCACCACTAATCTGTGCTGTAGGCCCGCTCGCCTAACTGCGTTTTGTGTCACAGTCATTGAGTTTAACAGATGATAGGGGACAGCATGGAACTGACGGAGCTGTTTTGTTGTAACCATGAGTTCTTACATAGGTGTTGTGTGTCTCATGTATGTGCATGTGTATCATATTAAACTCTTGATCCTCTTCTTTTTCTTCCCCTTCCCTCTTAAATGTTTCACTTTGCACAGGAGACCAAACTTGACTGTGTTCGAGTAGCCACCAAAGGTAGGAATACATCAGATTGATGTTTGCTGTATGTATTTCTTAACCGCACTTGCATATGATGTCTGAGAACTAACTAAACATGAAATTGATATGAACTGGCAATCACATCGTGACACTCAATCTTCATTAAGTGTGTTAGCTGTAATGTGTTACCCTTTGTAAGTGTCTTCACATTAAAACATTGTCCAGGAACATGTGTTTTTCCATGACTGGGAGGCAGCCTGTGTGCCCATTGAGGTCTGCAGGTACTTAGCTATGTGCCCGCACTTCCTGCTCCACACATTAAAAGTGATGAAGTCTAAGCACCATTGATCCGAGAGCAGAATTGATAAGGCCAGAGGGAGCCCTAGCCACACTCCGTTCTGGGCCATGGGAGGTCCTGTCACATGCCCCGACAATCTTGTATATTTAGCAGCTCCATTATGAATTTTGTGTGGAGTTCCAGATATCTCCATCCACATGGCTCAATAGGCTGAAGTAAAATGGCACATATCAGAAGTAGAAGGATCATATATAAGCAATTTCTCACCTGAAGGGATACATTTAAATGCACTATGTTTGGCTCACAAAGATATGAACTGTGAAATGATTGTGGTTGCTAACTTGGCAAAACAAATTGTGAATGCTGTAACGGGTGTCTTTCTCTGCCCCAGTGTTGCATGATGATGGGAAGTGTTGGTGTGGCTGTTTTCAGCTTCAGTGTGGCCTGTCTCTCTCAATGTCTCTCTCTACTGCATGCTATCCTGGATCCACTGACTCTACTCAGCCGCCATACTCGTGACACAGCTCACAACCCCCTACATTCGCATCGCACCAGCGGCCGGTGACAACCAACTAACAGGTCAGACCCGTAAGCTTTCTGCACATTCTCTCACCATCTCAGTTATTCTGTCCACAACTTGGTTTTACCCACTATATGTTTAGTGTGGCGGCCATACTGACAACTCCCTCAAAAGGAAAACAAGTGGTATATTGCGCGTGTATGTGGTTTTGTTTATTGTCCTGCTATCTGCGTAGAATCAGTGTGATTAGACTCTGTCTTTTACCTTCATCTTCTCTGTATTACTGGACATGAAAGACCTGTTTGAGGTGTGATTCCCATTTGATGTGTCAGTGTTGGAGATTTTTGACAGGAGTTAATCCCCTTTTCATGAATATTTCTCATTATCTTTAGGAGATTAAATGTTGGTAGGTGTTGGTTGCTGCAGTTGCGACAACTATAAACGCACAAAAGGATGCTGTAGTGCTCGTCGTAAAGTTCTGGAGAGTTTTCAAGAGTGTAGTGGCGTCTAATTATTAAAATTCTGCTCAGTTTCTACTTGTGTGTGAATCTCAAATTCTCTCAGGCTAGAATGGAAGAGTATTGACTTGTAGCAGCGAACACACAACACTCACAGCTCAAATGGGGATTTGTCACTGACAGCATTTCTGTAAGATTAGCCTGTAACAGTATAGTGGGACAAATCTGCTCCATCCGTCCAGACTTAATTGTTAATGTGTCACCCGTCTTGAAATCTCTGTCTTAAAAACGTATATCTAAATAAAGGCCTGGCTCTTGATAATAACACACCAGAGCAAGAACAATATGTCACAACCAGCCCGGGATAGATATTTACCTTTTTTGATAGCGAGAGAAAATGGCAACGCTGAGGAGAGTAGGAAGCCCGTTCTAACAGATTGGTCTGACATAACAATTTATCATTCTAAATTTACCCCTGGTGACAAGGAATAATGGTGTTGTTCAGGTGGACAGTTGTCATTTCAGGAACGTTGCTTTCCTCAGAGGGCCTCTTATCACTTCCCAGAGAGCAGATGCTGTTAAAACGAGACGTTTTTTTCCCCCTCCCTCTCTCTTTGTGTCTCTCATTGTTGGCTATCTCCTCTCGAGCTGATACTTAATGTTTTGGTTATTTCAGGCTTTTTTTTATCTTCTTGGGTATTATCTTTTCCACCCTGCATCCTACATTTTGTTACAGCCCAGCAACCATTTGCCCCAAACATGATTAACCAAGGGTAAAGATGGTGCAAGCTTATCTCTCCCAGTGCAGCTTCATCCACAGAGCGCTAATGTCCACTAAGGACAAAGCTAAAGGTGGAGTCTTCAGGACAATAGGGAGTCACTTACATTCAGAGTAAACATTGCTCTGAGCCAATACATTTATATTGATATTTATGCTCCACAGAATGCCGCAGATCAGTGTTATCAGTGTATTGAATAATCCACCTCAGTCCTTCACATAGTCAAATCAATGAGAGGACATACTGAAAGCATGGATGTACACTCTGCAGTTTGGCTCATGTAGAACAATAGCAAATGGTCATTAAATGTGTTTCACAGTCTGCCAGATCAGTTGCACTTTTTTGTTTGATCTTTATGCATTGTGATGTTTTTCAGGAGCAGCCACTCACAAACCTGATGCAGTGGAGCCAGAGAAACAAACGGACCACACGGTGAAGATCGCTGGGGTCATCGCTGGCATCCTCCTCTTCGTCATCATCTTCTTAGGAGTGGTACTCGTCATGAAGAAAAGGTAAGCTTTCTTTCTTACTCGTTGAAATACTGTTTCAGATTTGTGAAGAGGATGAACTGACTTGCAGAGTGCTCACAAATAAGTAGTTTGTTTCATCATTTTGTATATTTCTCCCTCAAACGGTAGTATTGTCAGTGTCGTACTAAATAATTAATTTGATCATGTTGATACGCCCCATTAAGGCTGTTTACAGCCATGAGATACAGTGTGCCATGAAAAATTAATCCGTTTCCACGGCACCCTCTAACAAATGCGCAGCGCTTCAATGACATTAGAATGGGAATAGGAAAAATGTTTTTTTAAGGCCGGTGGTATGAAGAGAGGCAGAGAAGAGATAAGAAAGAAAATATGATGAAATGTTCAAGAGGAAAGAGGATGGCCACATAACTGAAGGCTAAGTTTACATTAGCCCTGGACCTCGTACTGGAGAGAGGTCCTCTGTACATATCCCAGCTATCAGGGGAGCTTAAGCTCAGCAAATATCAACCCCCCTTTGTCCACAGCCAGCCCTGAAATAAAACGTAAGTTCCTGCAGAGATTTCTTTGGTGGACACAAGTTGGTTTCCTTTTAATATCTCCATTGTGAAAAAATTAAATAAATAAATATCAATATTCCAGTAAAACGTATCATGTATTAGTTGCACTTTACTGTACGTTCTCCCTGTAGATAGATACAGTGCCTTTCAAAAAAACTGTTTTCCTATTGTGTGGCATTACAACCTGTAATTTAAATGGATTTTTTTTTGGATTTTATGTAATGGACCTACACAAAATAGTAAAAAGTGGTGAGAGTCTGACACTTTCTTACTTACCTGTCTCACAGGGCACCTTTTAAATCCATTATTACAAAACGGTACTACTTTTGCAAGGCACCATAGCTTGTGTCGATTTAAAGAGTCAGTATGAAGTAGATGAAGCGGAGTATGGAGGCGTAGTTGTGTACTAATATAATCACTATGTTCCATGTTTATTTTTTACAGTAATATACGATTCTTCATTTACTACAGCAGGCCCTCTTTGTGTAGCACAGCGATCAGTGGGTGGGTGTGAAAATCAGCACCCAGTAATGGAATTGTTTTCAATTAGCCTTAATCAAACCAGAGATGGAGATGACTTCATTGGTTGAATTTTGTGTAATTTACTCTTACCAACAGGGAATCTAAGTTGTGTTTAGACATTCAAAGCACTCATTAAGTTTGCACCTTGGAGGTCAGATATGGTGATTTTTTTTTTTTATAGGTGTATAAAATGATGTGTTCATAAACCTTTCCTCTAATTTGCAATCAGATGTTGTAAAATAATTAGTTTCAACTGTACTGTACGGAGCCCTCCTCTTCCCCCTTTGCAAAGCATGACATGACTCCAAGCGATCACCTTTGCCTTCATGATCACTAGTTTACCTCCACGTATGCCACCATATCTGATTTTGTTCATTTCTACTCTTTTTTCAAACATTAATATATTTTTACTTTTTCTTTCCTTTTCATTCCATCCCCTCCCCTCTTCCACTGCTTAAATCCTACCACCACCACCACACTCGGCAGAAGAACCTATCACTCCTACACTTACTACCTGTAAGTAACCACTTTGTGTAATGTTAGTGCCATGCTTCTCACCCACACACTGTTTCCCATGCATGCAAAGAGCCATGTCATTCTCCTCCTGCTCAGAGCTATTACAGAGGCCCAACTGTAATCTCTGCTGGAGGAACGGAGGACGCCACTCCAATGCATCTCCACATGATGAGCACATCATACTGTATGTCACATTGGCACCACTTCTGACGAAAGCATGCAGACGCAGCTACACCCCCACAACATCAACCAGCCACAGAAATGTTATTGCAGACATCATTTCTGCAAGACTTTTAAGAAGTTTGTTTATCAAATGATGAACTGAACTGCCTTAACGATTGCACGGTTGCCAAATTCCTCTTGTGAAAGAGGAAAAAAATCAATGCAGGAACTACTGCATTTTTACTGAGTGTGAATTTTTCATTCGACTCCAATGATTTCATCTCTGTTGACTTGTCAAAGTTAGATTTTTTTGAAGTGCCTATCACAGGGAATCTATGCTTTAGTTGTGTCCAGAACCTCAATGAGCTAATACAAATATTTCACATTTTGTACACACATGTGTGTACACTCTGCAAATGCCAAACATGCAGTCAATAACTTGGATTGACCCTATTTATCGGTATTACACTGAAATTGTAAGCATGAGCTACATGATCTTACCAATTTGGCTCCATATGCATGTGATAATTTCAAGTCTTTTTCTCTACCCCTACTCCACCGTCTCATTCTGTCATCAAACCATCTCAACTCTCAATGCTTTTTCTTCCCTTTTTTTTAGCATGTTATTTTGGGTTATTGCACATCCATTCCATTGATTCTATGGTGATGGTGGAGTTGTGTCTTTAGCTGAGAGAACCATTTGCATCACTACTGAACGAGCTGATATGATCACAGAATAACCTCATTTCTATTTCGATGTCTCCAACATCATAAAACAATAGCCGTAGCGCTGCTTTATTTCGCTCTTAATAGAACAGATGATTCCAAATCACACCTCTGAATGGTAAAGAAGCTTATTCTGCAGCTCTGCCTTCACTGCTGTAGCTCATAGGCTCCCGCTGTACGGTCTTTGTGATGGATGCCGACTAATCTGTCTTGAGATGGCTGTGATCAGAGGAGAGAATGGAGGCTGCCTCACATCAAAGAACACCTCAGAATAAACCTGGAGATAATACTACTCTGAATACTCTGCGTGTCACTCATATTAGATCACAGCTGTCTTGGAGGGAAAGCCCCAATGACTTGGAGGGGTGGTGTCATCAAAGCTGAGCACACACATTGACCGAGCTAAACAGGGAGACATGAGGTTGTCAGTAAAACAAAAAATTTACAATTTGTTTACTGTTTGTTGTTTAAAAAGAAGGGAAAGCGCAAATGTGACTCCTCTCTAAAGCTGACAAGATAATAACATAGTATACAGTTATATAAGCTGAACGAGTAATGATCATTATTGAGAAATGTGCCATGACAGCAGCAAATACTAATAGAAAATAAGAAACACGCTTAGATAATACGGAAATAAATAACCAGAGCACCTCAGATGTCTGGATCTCTGTAACAAGTGGTATTGCCCTCCTTTCAGCTATAAGGATGTTCAACACTAGGCCTGCATCACAAAACAAAACCAAAATATTATCTATGAGGCCATTAACAGGTGATACAGCTGTGCATCATTTGTAATTGACGTTCAAAGTTCAATACTACAACCCCCTCCCACCTTCTCTTTATATCTGTCTCTTGTGTCGTTCGTGGTAGGCACAAGGAAGCAATGCAAGTGAGGGGAAAGCAGAAGCGTGTTAGCTCATTGGAAAGACAATTTGCGCCTTGAGGTGTTAAGGCAGGACCTGAAAATGACCATAGAGTTGCTCTGTAGAACAGTTGTTTAGTCATTTCACCCCTACTGTTAAACACACTCAGGGTGTCTAAGCTCAGCTCACAAACACATATGACTAAAACGTTGCATAAACCCAAAGTTTATTTTTACAAATCAATAATAGACTGCTTTCTTAAGATGCTCTCCTCTGAAGTGATCATCTGCAGTTCTGCTGACATCCTTGTGCCAGCTATGAGATTACAACACCTCTATGATTGATGAACCCCATTAATGCTCTCAAACATTCATCAAAGTCTTTTAAAGGCATGAGAACATCCTGCAGTCGCCAAAATATGCACTTTGGGTACATTGCCAGAGGTGTCTGCGGGGGCTACCTCGCAACACAACATCAGTCAGAGCGCTCATTAGGGATGCAGTTACATGTGTGATCAAATATATGACTGTTCTTTAATCAGGTGGCCATACCGGCCGCTGTGCCTGCCGCTGCTGGGTAAAAGAGACGGATCAATGGCATAAGGCAAGGGTTGCAATTGGGTCTTTATTCCCGTGAGAGTTAGATTCATCCATCAAGCAGCAGGCATGTTAAATACAAGCACATGTACTGTATCACTGAGTGACTGATTTGTCAGTCTTGTCTAGTGCTCCTCAAACCTCAGGTATGTGATCTGACTGTCTGAATGTCTTGTATATAATTAACCAATATATGTTCTTCATCTTGTAGAATAACATTACACTAATATCTCAGTGGAAAACCTATAAAAGTGTCATATGTAAAGAAAAAAAGGACATTTGAAATTTTTGGATTAAGACACAGAAAATAGTGATTTTTATTAAGTATAAGGCTTTAGTGTATTTAGAAGTTACCCATTATACAGATATGTATTGTAAGTCCTGTATTTGAATGTCCATTGATGGACTGAATATGGTTTGACTGTTTTTTGCTACCCTTATGGGTGTTTGATTATATTTATATTCTAAAAATTTGAAGACATGTTTGCACAAAATATTTACTCATGAATCTAGTCTATAAATATCGGTGTTTTGCTTAACGTTACCCTCTGCTGTTTTATGATATCAGCTCATAAAAAACAATTTCATCCAGGAGAAACCAGTTCCATTTCCATTTGGCAGGTCACTTATAACATACAGTGGGGCAAAAAAGTATTTAGTCAGCCACCAATTGTGCAAGTTCTCCCACTTAAAAAGATGAGAGGCCTGTAATTTTCATCATAACTACACTTCAACTATGAGAGACAAAATGAGGAAAAACAAAATCCAGAAAATCACATTGTAGGATTTTTAATGAATTTATTTGCAAATTCCTCAGGAATATAAGTATTTGGTCACCTACAAACAAGCAAGATTTCTGGCTCTCACAGACCTGTAACTTCTTCTTTAAGAGGCTCCTCTGTCCTCCACTCGTTACCTGTATTAATGGCACCTGTTTGAATTATCAGTATAAAAGACACCTGTCCACAACCTCAAACAGTCACACTCCAAACTCCACTATGGCCAAGACCAAAGAGCTGTCAAAGGACACCAGAAACAAAATTGTAGACCTGCACCAGGCTGGGAAGACTGAATCTGCAATAGGTAAGCAGCTTGGTGTGAAGAAATCAACTGTGGGAACAATTATAAGAAAATGGAAGACATATAAGACCACTAATAATCTCCCTCGATCTGGGGCTCCACGCAAGATCTCACCCCGTGGGGTCAAAATGATCACAAGAACGGTGAGCAAAAATCCTAGAACCACACGGGGGGATGTAGTGAATGACCTGCAGAGAGCTGGGACCAAAGTAACAAAGGCTACCATCAGTAACACACTACGCCACCAGGGACTCAAATCCTGCAGTGCCAGATGTGTCCCCCTGCTTAAGCCAGTACATGTCCAGGCCCGTCTGGAGTTTGCTAGAGAGCATTTGGATGATCCAGAAAAGGATTGGGAGAATGTCATATGGTCAGATGAAACCAAAATAGAACTTTTTGGTAAAAACTCAACTCGTCTTGTTTGGAGGGGAAAGAATGCTGAGTTGCATCCAAAGAACACCATACCTACTGTGAAGCATGGGGGTGGAAACATCATGCTTTGGGGCTGTTTTTCTGCAAAGGGACCAGGACGACTGATCCGTGTAAAGGAAAGAATGAATGGGGCCATGTATTGTGAGATTTTGAGTGAAAACCTCCTTCCATCAGCAAGGGCATTGAAGATGAAACGTGGCTGGGTCAATGATCCCAAACACACCGCCCGGGCAACGAAGGAGTGGCTTCGTAAGAAGCATTTCAAGGTCCTGGAGTGGCCTAGCCAGTCTCCAGATCTCAACCCCATAGAAAATCTTTGGAGGGAGTTGAAAGTCCGTGTTGCCCAGCGACAGCCCCAAAACATCACTGCTCTAGAGTAGATCTGCATGGAGGAATGGGCCAAAATACCAGCAACAGTGTGTGAAAACCTTGTGAAGACTTAGAGAAAACGTTTGACCTCTGTCATTGCCAACAAAGGGTATATAACAAAGTATTGAGATGAACTTTTGTTATTGACCAAATACTTATTTTCCACAATAATTTGCAAATAAATTCATTAAAAATCCTACAATGTGATTTTCTGGATTTTTTTTTTCTCATTTTGTCTCTCATAGTTGAAGTGTACCTATGGTACATTACAGGCCTCTCATCTTTTTAAGTGGGAGAACTTGCACAATTGTTGGCTGACTAAATACTTTTTTGCCCCACTGTAAATCCCTGATGGTGATTGAGTGGCCCTGATGGTAAACAAACCACCTGTATGCCACTTACTGTTCCGTAATTTACTAAACTCTTGCAGTGATGTATCAAAAAATGCTTAAAATGCCTCCTTTTTTTTACTGAAAACACACAGATATATAAATCATCATTCATGGGGCGCCTACTAAATGTACCATGTATAACACAATGTGCTCAGGGCAAACACCTTCATTAAACCTTACAAGCCGAACATGCAGCAAGAATCACATTAATTGGTACAAGCCTTGCAGATTTTTGCACCTACGAGCTCTGAATGTTGATGAGGAAGGGGCAAGAGGAAGAGCAGTTTAAGCAGGGTGAAGGGATGTCATGCATGGAATGATGAAGTTTCAGTGCATAAAGTGTCATTTACAAAGCATCCGTCTGTCACGGTTTGGCACTATACACAGTTGCTTTCATCAGTTACTAACTTAACTGTATATAACTTACAGGAATAATACAGACAGTGCCATTGAGATAGTGGAACAATTTGGGGGGGAAAAAACTTCTGGTATAGAGCATAAATGTTTATTCTTGTGACAATAAGATGTGGTTGAAAGCTAAAAAAAAGTGTGTGTGAGAGAGATTGAAAGGAGATTCAGAGAAAGTGACAGTGTTCTTGTACGTGTGTGTGTTTTCTAGAGTGCCTGTAGGCGTAGTCAAGGCCAGGTTCGTCAGATTTCTATAGAAATTATGAAAAGTGTGTTGTAGTTTTAAAAGCATGTTTTTTACATTTAGGTTTCACTAAATAAAACGAATAGACTTTAATTAAACTAGCCATAATGTAGGAACAAGGTGACTAGAGACCAAAAACAAATTAAAAAAGATTAATGTTTTTAGAGGCATAACGCCCACAAAATGGTACTTTAACAACAAATTGTAGCCCAATGTTATCATCGTAAAGGTAACACTAAATGTTATTTACAACATTACAAGTTGAGGCTTTTTCTTTAACAACATACGAACATTTTTGAGAATGTAATCACTGTTACTTTAAAATCCCAAATAATTGAACCCCCTTACACTGTGCCTCCTCATATATTACATACTTTATAGTTTGAAAATATATTAAATGCAGTAAATGTAATGTTACATTCTTCTAATGTACTCCTTCAGTGCTGTTTTTTAGTACAATTTATTCCTGTCTTTGGGTAGACGAGGGGCCAAACAAAAAAAATGTAAAAATGAAGAGTTATGAAGGGCAATCTTCATTTTGTTTTAAAAATTGCTCAATCAAGCAATCAAGTTAGCAGATAAATAGTATTGTGCATCACTAAATAGTCTGCATTCAGAAATCAGTTTGCAAATTGCAGTTTCTCCTGCTAAAGTAAATTGATAGATAAAGGAATGGATAGATTGAAATATGATGGGTGGACAGACAACCTCCTGGAAAAATGTATTAAAGGTGGAGAGAAGTTTGAAATGAGACACAGTGCAAACAACTACTAAAATGTCCCCACTGTGTGAATCAAAGATGCTTCTGTTGCCCCTCCCAGCTGCATGTCAGTCATCTAACACGCACACGGACACACACACTCATGCACTGCGAATGTGTGTGGATCATCTAATGAAGCTTTCTTTGTCCCAATGTCACAAGGTTTAGGCTGCTCCAGCACCAAAATAAGGCCCACCATGCTGAGCTCGAGGTTTTGAATCTCTTGTTTTACAAGTCAATGCGGCATCTCCTCCCACAGAACAGAGCTTTTGGCAAACGCACACAGACATACAAGTCATGCAGCTTCCTTTTGGTTGTAGCTGAACTCATGGAGTTAGGAGCTCTGCTCACTTAGATACCAGATACGCCATGCCTGTCATGTACAGAACTGCAGACAATCCCTCTAATGAGAGTTGCTTAATATAGTCACTTGGAGTGTTTCCTCTGTCTTTACTTCTACAAACACCTCTGCCATCTGTCTGTTTCATCCCCCTTCATATGCACATTCACTGCTGTTCAAAGAAATGTGTCATTTAATTGTTGGGCATGCCTGTAAGCAATCGGTCCTATGAAGAAATGTTGTTGGGATCTTTCCACGTGCAGCTTTACGCTATCAGAGGATAGGATAAATGGTCACATCCTTCAAGATGCACAAACCCTCTACTGTACACTTCCTCGTACTTTTTCTGTCAGCACATCAGACCCTGTAATATAGTCATCTATCATTATATTTTCCCCTCTTACAAATGAGGCAAAAATAGTATGCCAATTAATCTTCATCCAACACCCATGGTGTCTTCCAAACATCCCAGTATTACTGGTGCTTTTCTCATTTTGAGACTGATGTCTGTGCAGCCTTGTTTATCTCCAACGCTCGTTCTCCAGTCCAGGAAAACAGAAATCCAAGTCCTAACAGACTCAGAAATAAGAACAGTGATACAGTATTAAAACCTGGATTATAGTTGTTCTTAATAGGCTTCTCCATGAATGCACACACAGTGCCGAATCAGTCTTAATATTGCCTGGGGTGCATACAGCTCCCTCTCCCCTCTTCACTCCGTCCTATTACAATATGAAGCTATAACGTAAGAAAAGATTGCCATTTTGTTCCCGACTCTAATTGCAGATTAAAGACAAAAAGTGAGTCCGGCAGATGAAAATGTCACTACTTTGTCACTTTGCTTTCTGAGAAACGGATCCACTATTAGACTCATGTCGCGGCCTTCAGAGCAAATGACTGTTTGAAGACAGCGGGGGCCTGTTGCCATATGGCACCAGACAGCGTCAAAATTGAATAAACAGAGGAGATTTGCGAAAACAAAGCAGCAGGAGTGCATCATTAGACTGCAGTTGTCCATGAGAGAGACTGCAATTCAAATAGGCAGAGGGGTCACACAGAGAGTAACAAAGTGCGAGGATCAGTGTGAGGGCTGCCATAGTTAATTCTTACACTGCTCGTTCCCCTCCAGCTACAGAGCAGCATCAGATATGGCTATATCTTATAGTACAGTATGCTCAAGTTGTTTGACATTT